>NC_067151.1:44981621-45298944 GCF_903995435.1 Acomys russatus | reverse complement strand
ATGTGTAAAGATATATGAAAGAAAAAATTTATAGATTTATATATAATAAAGGTTCTGGAATGAGAAAATTAAAATCACAAAATAGTCTCTCTCTCTCTCTCTCTCTCTCTCTCTCTCTCTCTCTCTCTCTCTCCCCGTGTGTGTGTGTGTGTGTGTGTGTGTGTGTGTGTGTGTGTGTGTGTTGTGTGTGATGTGCGTATGTGTGTGGGGTGTGGTGTGTGTGTTTGTGGTGTGTGTATGTGTGTGTTGTCTGTATTGTGTGTTGTGTGTATGTGTGCTCTTGTGTATTTCAGCAAAGGTGATTACTGCTGAGACAGCAAATCCTGTCTGGCATATGAACTCTACCTCTGGTACTTTAGTACAATATTGGGTCCTGCATAACTTACCAGTGCATTATCACATCAGCATTTATCTTTACACCACATTATCCCATGTTCATGTTCATTCCTAGGCCCAGGTATTCTTTTTCAACAAAGATACTTGTGTCGTCTTGGACCTACCTTGATGATTGTTAACTTACTTATCTCCTTGAAAACCTTATATTCACACAAGAGACAGGCTCAGAGCGTGTGGTGTGTGATCCACTGGTAAAGAAAAAGAAGTTTTGTTCCTACAAATTTCCAGCCAAAGCTGACACACACTGCCGTGGGGAAGTTTAGCAATGTAAACAAAAAAATTTGGTTCTTAAATACGATTTAATACTTCTTTCAGTATTGTTGGGACAGAGATTCATGACTAAGTGTTAAAATTAAAAAAAAAGAATTTACATTATATGAAATATTGGGTGAATAATTTGGGAGTATTGTCAGATCTTTTCTTTTCTTTCTTTCTTTTTCTTTCTTTCTTTTTTTTTTTTTTTTGTCAGATCTTTTCAAAGACACGAAAATATAGATCAAAATGATTTTAAGGTAGAGTAAGAGAAAATTATAAAAGGATTTGTTTTTTAGTCCCATGGAATTTCATTTCTTTTGCTACATGCTGTATTTTATATACTAAAAGTTTACATTAAGAAGTGCTCTTAAACTGGGCATAGAGGTGCTGAGCCAGAAGGATTACAGTTATTAGGCTGCCCAGAGTGCCATACCAACTGAGACCCTAGTTCAACCTTCCCCCTCACTAAGCCTCCTGGAGTGAGGACTTAGCCACTTAGCATACTGTCCCAGCTCAACAGCACATATTAAAACTGTGTATCTCTGGCCTAATGATAAGCACTTAAAAGTTGTTATATTTCTCATTAAAAATCTGCAAGCATTATTAGATATTAGCCCTTTAATTTTATTTGGATAGCTGGATCACAAAATGGTTAAGTAACTTGAGCAAATTATTCAGATTCTGCTTGGCTCCAAATTGGTTCTCTACGCTAGATGTCATGTATTCGTTGTTTTGCTCTTCTCCAAACTAAAGAAAATATCTCAGTGCTTTCCCTATATACAGAAATCAGCAAATATTGAAGTGGAAATAAATAGACTCAGGCTTAGATGCTGAAAGTAGTGATGAGAAATTCAGAGCTTCTCTTCCTATTACCTATTAGGAGGTAAATTACTTATTAGGTGATAAGGCAGTTGTTCAAATATCGTTCTGGCAGCTGATCCTGCCTTTTTTCTCAGTTTTCAAGTGAAAAATTCATATCAAATATTCTTAGTGCTTGAAATGTCCTAACTAGAAAAAATAAACTCCACAGAATATTTTTAAATAACTTATATATTGTTCGCCTGGTTTTTTTTAAAGACCATTTTCAAGAGAAAAAAAATAGGGACAAAACAGTTAAAACATTGCTGTATTTTCAAATCCTAAAAATATGCTAATACACACACACACACACACATATATATATATATATAGAGAGAGAGAGAGAGAGAGAGAGAAAGACAGAGAGACAGAGACACAGAGAGAGAGACAGAGACAGAAGTAAAAGACTCTTCCTCAATCTTTCTAACATATGAAATGACCATAAAGGTTAAACGATCTATGTAATTTCCTGTAGTGAATTAATAATGTTATGTAATTTATGCCTGCCTATTTATTAGTATACACAGGGATCCATATAGACAAGACTGTCTTATATAGATATGGCTTAATTCTGTCAAATACTCTGTTCTACACTTAATATAAAGAAGGCATTTAAGTGTGTAATCTTACTGGAGAGAGACAAGATTTATTTTCCAAGGTCTCCTGGGATAGTATGAGAGAGTAAACTTTGGTAATATATAGAAGTGATTCAGGTATACATGGCCGTGGCAGTTCTTCCTGCTGTGAAGGAGTCTCATTACTGCTGCTCTGAAAAGCACAAACTCAAGATTAAGGGACCTGTGCACTCTCCTGGGGGTTCCTCTTGCCTGGTAACTGGGGATACTGCTAACAGCCCATATCATTTATATATGAATTCTTTCCCCCTGTGCCTCCTCTGTGCTTTACCATTCTCTTCGCTCCTGCAGATAAGACCAGAGCTTATAGTATGCCACCTGATTGACTTTCCTTCTTACTTTTTTTTTTCAGCTTTGTCCTCGGGGCTGTTACTTCTAAGACACTGGCAAAGTCTGAGACTCTCGGACATCTTCTCTGACTACTGTCCAACCTCTCTCCTCCTGCTTATGCTGAATGAGGAAGTGGTATGTCAGAGAGAAAGACACAGGGAAGGGTCTGGCTGCAGGTAGTTTACTGGAAGATAATCTCGGGAAACAATGATGGGGACTGATGGGAGTAAAAAAAGAATGCTGATCAAATTGAGTCGTCAAGCAAATGGCCAATGTGAATGAATGGAGTCCAGTCCCACGGGAACTCGGTAGCCCATGAGCTGCCTTGTATGTCCATCACCTCCCATCTAGAATCTCTTAAGGCCTATTCCCTGGGCATGGCAACTCTGTACAGTGATACAGAGTCCGGTGACCAGGCAGAGAACCTGTGTTCATAGCCGTCTATGACGCCAAAAGCGTCCAGTGGAGAGGAAGGTAGATATGCCAGAATGATGACTGCCAAGAAAATACGTACAGATCCTGTGGCTGGGGAGATGGGGAGATGGCTAAGCAAGTGTGAAGAGCTGAGTTTGAATCTCCAGAACCCATACAAAGCCTGGTGCAGTGTGCACTTCTGTAATGCCAGTCCTCCTGCAGACAGCTGAGAAACAGAAGCAGAAGGAAAACTCACAGGCCATCTAGCTTGGTGGGCACAGAAGTAAACCACAAAAAGACCCTGTCTCTCAAACAGTATGGGAATCTAGCTGTTCTCTGCCATCCTCATGAGTCCTGGGGTATTGAGATACCTAAATTCACATAGAAAAATGTGTGTATACATGAATCTAGGTACACATATCACACACACACACACACACACACACACACACATACAGAGAGACAGAGAGAGAGACAGGCAGACAGACAGACAGAGACAGACAGACAGACAGACAGAGACAGACAGACAGACAGAGACAGACAGAGACAGAGAGAGTAAGAGAGACAGAGAGAAAGAGAGAGAGAGATGAATGAAGCACCACCAGCTTTTCATATGGAAATAGGTATTTTCTTGTGATTGGAGTGCAGCAAAATCCATTTTGCTCTTGACACAGCTATTAGTGCTCTGTGATTTCTACCACGCAAACACTTTGTGGAGATAGTGCGGTGGGGTGAGCACATACCAAAGCTCTAACCTCCCATGTGATGGCCATAAAAGGCCCTTGTGCAGTGATTGGCTTTGAGTAAAATGAGGTTCTCGAGTTGGGATCACTGTCCTTAGAGAAAAAAAAAAGGACACCAGAAATTGCTTTCCACCATCTGAGGGGTCAGAGGAAGTGGGCAGCCTCCCACAAACCCAACAGACAGCACCCACTAGGAGCCAAACCCGCAGGAGCCCGGGACCTCTGACTCTCAGCCTCCACAACTGTTAGAACTCATCTCTGCAGTTTGAGCCACTGCAGCTATAGTATTCTAGCTGTGACAGTCAGATAGTCCCCCACGTCACCTCTGAATCACTTCTCTGGATTACTCAGCTTCTCAGAAAGAAGGGGGGAAAATTAGAGACTTTTGAAATGGCTCAGTGGGCAAAAGCAATTTCTGCACAAAGCTGGCAACCTGAGTTCAATCTCCAGAACCCACACAAAGGCAGAAGGAGAACCAGTCGCACAAAAGGTGATCTAGGACCTCTGCTTACAAACCATGGCACAAATGTCCACACATATACACACCATGCACACACGAAGACAATTTTAAGCAAAGAAAGGAGTCTGTACCACAACCTCTTTTTACCAAGATGTGAACCTCCAAAGGTTAGATTAGAGCCTGAACTAGAATGGCCTTGAATGTGTTTCATTTGTCAAGGGGCATTCCGGAGAATGCAAATAAGTTCTAGGACAGTTGGCTCGAGGGACATTCTAGGCTTATGCTTCTATGTTGAAAAAATAAAATAAAATAAAACTGCTGTGAGTAACAAGAGCAGCATTTGGCAGGAAGCGTGTCTGAATGCTAAAATCCATTGCAGACTCTGCCACTGTGAGGCACAGGCCTGAGCTGCGGATAGCAATGCCCAGACACAGGAGTGTCCGCTCCAAAGAGAGATCAGAAGGGTTAACTAGAATCATGTTTCACCTGGACTGAAAATACACAGTGGCAAGCTGCACGGTGGTGGTGTCAGACAAAGCGGCGGCACAAAACAGTGCTAGCAGTACTCCCACAGGGACCACGATCTTTCCTGGGTACTCAAAACCTGATCATGATCATTGCTTTGGACACTTTAGGATGGAGGAGGAATTTCATGTAAGGCACTGGATTTATGATTATTAGGTGCATGGGAAATTGCATGACTAAGTTGAAGATGGGAAAAGAAATATGAATGCAATTGAAGCTTGATTTCATGAAGCAAATTGTACGCCTTCAGTGAGGAAAATAATTTGATTGTAATCCAGCGAATCTGATTACTTTGCCTGGCTTCTGGTAAGCCATGGCAAGTGCGACAGTATGTTGTAAACCTGTGCTGGAGTTTTATAGGGGACATAAAATCTCCTCTGTGACCCTTTCATGTGTGCAAGTATGCTTTGGCATAATTGATTATAATGTGAACTCTAACATTCTGATATCATATGGAGGTTTTTTATGTACTACAAGAAAAAATACCTAGCAAGTACCCTTTATGCTGGAACCATTAAGAGTTTTGAGGAGAGCTTTAAACATCTGATTCCATAAAAGTTTCAGTAGAGCCATCAGTAACTGCAGTGTTCTTGACAAGTCAGTGTGCAGCGGCCCTTTCATTTTCTGTTGAGAGACGGGCACCTCCAGCTTATCTGCATCTTCCTGTTTTATTTTCCCTAGTGTCAGGTTTATGACAGCACAGATTTATGTGATGTCTTAGATGGCATCCTCGCTCTACAGCCCTTTTAAAAGGTGTTACTCTTAGTTTAATTTGTGCCAATAAAAATGTATTTTTGTGTTTTCTGTAGTTGATCCAGACTTGATGTTCAGCTGGAAACCTTTATTCTGGCTCTCTCTCAGTCCCAGTTATATTTTTATGACATTCTGAAGATTTTCCTGTGACTTTTATTTATAATTTAAGTCACCTTTGTTGAGATTTAATTTCTATATACCGAGTGGCATCTATTTAGGTTACACAACTTGGTGAGCACTACTTGGGAGCTGAATACTAGTGCTGTGGAGCCATGGCTAATTCCCACCATCCACAAAGGTCTCCCGTGGTCATTCTGCACATATTGTCTCCAGCTTCAGGTAACCTCTGGCTTGTTTTTTAGCATTGTAGATTAATTTTCATTTTCTAGAACTTATGCACAATAAATCATACAGCCCACACTCATTTGTGGCTGGCCTGTTTCTTTCTTCTTATGACTTTTAAATGAAACAGAAAATGCCATTTTAAATGTTAAGACCTAAAAATAAACATAGATGATATTAGCTGAGAAGCACCTTTGGCCAATTCATGAATATCTGATCTGGCCATGGTCTACTAATTTGAAAGACAATCATTGTAGAGCTGAAGGGGTAGGTGTCTTGTTCACAAATGTCCGTGTTTAAAATTATTGAATCTGTGTGATCCTAGTAAAAAGTGACTGTTGGAACAGTGGCATCTCAAACAACCACAGATATTCTACTTTGCAGTTGGTTTCTGGTAGAAATAAATGGCTTCAATGGAGATGTCGTTAAATCAATACTATTTCTTGCTCAGAGAACAACAGGTCAACCGACATTGGGGTCCATTCACTGTTCACTGTTACACATCTCTGTCACTAGCTCTCGGTGACAAACATGTATACTAGGTTGGTCTACAGGAGCTTCAGCTGTGGATCCGTGGCAGCCATGACCAGCCATGATGTTGAGCAAACGGTGCACACTTCTCAGAGAACTACCAATCATGTCTCTCAATGACAACAGGAAAAAAATGATATCAGTTACCCTTTCACGATCAACAACTCTTCTTAAATTGATTTTTTAATATAAAACAAATTAAGATTCATTTATCTGTTGTAAGCTCAGATATGGAAACACCGTCATAAGCCTCCTTTTGCAGATAAAGACTCTAGGCTAGGAACCTGAGTAAGTTGTTAGATCTAAATCACCAGCAAGAATGGAATCAGAATGCAGTCCCCACCGTAAGAATGCTACCACTATTCTCTTGACCAGATGAGGTCCTCTGCTTCACCCACAAATTCCCTTCTAAAGTTTCATGGCCCAGAGTCTGCCGTAGCCTCTGCGTACGGCATCACAGTAGTTTCCCTCTGCTCTCAAACCAAACCCAGATGTTTATACTTATGAAGCTAAAATCCTTTCATACGGCAAAAGGAAAATGTGAAGTAGGCAAAAAGGCAGTACGTGCAATGGGAAAAAAAAATCTTTTCCAGGTACTCACCCAACAGAGGATTAGTGTGCAGAATATACAAAGAACTCAAGGAGCTAAACTCAGTCCCAAATCTGACATCTCCATCAAATCTCTCCCCTCAGGGCTCTTTGTGGAAAGGGGGGAAGGAAATTAAGACTCAGTGGACATGAGAGACAGCAATGAATTAAGGCCATCTAGACACAGCAAGGATGACACACCTGGGGAAGGGAAAGGCTGTGGCTTTAGAGTTTAGGGCTGAATTCTGATTCTACTTCTTGTTGGTGATCTGAAATTTAACAAGTTATTCAGCATGCACAGAATCTTCACAGCTCTAAACCAGGTGGAATCCCAGAGCTGAGAGGGTAGTAGACATAAAGCCATATGCCTAATTGAGATGCTATCTCCAATTGGCATCCACTCAGAAAGGAAAAATTAGTTTTCTCCAGTGGAGTCTCCTTGGGTATACAGACCACATTTAAGAGCAGTCCTCATGCCCAACAGTAGATGGCCATAGATGGCCAACACAAAACAAACTTTATTTTTAACCTTAAAAGTCTTTTACACATTTATTATGCTTTTTATGAGGTTTCTATACATGCAAGTATGTTTGTGCACATGTGTGTGTGTGTACGTGTGTGTGTGTGTACACGTGTGTATTTCACATGCTTTTTCTTTGGCTCTCTTTTCTGTTTGATTTATTTTAGTCAGCTTGCACTTCTGTTGTTATTTGTTTGTTTCCATTTTTCTAATAAGAGAGAAAAACAAACGGTGTGAATACGGGTGCTTGGAAAGGTGAGGAGGAGTTGGGAAAGTGGAAACTGTGATCAGAGTAGAGTATATGAAAAAGTATTTTTCAATGGAAATTAAAATTATTTAAAAAATTAAAAAATAAATTTTAAAGTGGACTGTGGAACTAAACAAAAATATTTACAGAAGCAAAATGAATAGAAAACACTTTTAAAAGCATTCAACATATTTAGCCACCAGAGAAATGCAAATTAAATTTATTTGAAGATTCCATCTTACCTCAATCAGAATGTCCATTATCAGAAATAGAAATGACACAAATGCTGGAGTGATAAGGTGAAAGGCGCACTCTAATATACTGGGTAAGAGTGTAAACTAGTGCAGCAACTTTGGAAATAAATATAGAAATTTCTCAATAAATTAGAAATATAATTTCCATATGACCCAGCTGTACTACTTCTGGGCATATTCACACCAGGCCTTATATTCTGCTACAGAAGCATTTGCACAGCGTGTACATTGCTGTACTATATTCATAATAGATAGAAAAAGAAATCAGCATAGCTGTCTATCAGGAGATGGATGGAAAAGAAATTGTGATACATCAACACAACAAAGCATCACTGAGCTTTATAGGAAATTGTAAGTAATGGAATTTGCAGGCAATGGATGGAACTGGGGGAAATTACACCAAGTCAGGTAACTTAGGTCCGGAAAGACAAATGCCTTAAGTTCTCTGTAATTTTTGGGCCTGGCTTCAAATCCTTTGTTTTGGGTGTCTTACTTGGAACACAAGCAGAAGCTAGGGAAAGAGAAAGGGGCTGAGGAGACAGAGGTCACATTAAGGTAGAAAGGGTGGTATATTTTAGACAAAATAAAGATAGAGAGGTATATCATTAGTAGAACATATTGGGAGTACAAAAACCTAAGTGGGAAGGAGTGTTGGAATATACAGAAAACCAACTGACTGAAGAAGAGCTACCTCAAAAGAAGAGTATATGAAAACCCATATATGGAAGCCTATGCTCTCACAACCCAATTTAAAAAATAATAATTGGGGAAGTACTAGAATACATATAACATAAAGGAAGGGAGAATATAGTAGGTTAAAGGATTAATTCAAGATAGAGGGGAAAGGAACTGGGTAGATGAACCAAAACTAAAAAGCCTTGTGGAACCAATGAATTAGTAACAGTAAGCTAATTTCAAAACAATATTTTAAAATTTTGAAAAACTTACTCTGAATGGGTGAACAATGGCACTCCCAGAATACATGCAATAATAAAAAATTTTTTAAAATCATAATACAAAGTCAAGAAGTCCACAAAACAACACAAACTCAGAGTAAGACCCTATTGCTGGAGACACCACATATTTAGGCTAAGGGACATTTAAAAATCAATATCAAAAATTAAAATAAAAATCAATATCCAACCAACCAGCAAATTTCCTGCTTGCTAGCTTTCATGGTGTTCTAAGGTTCTATGCAGACTGCTAGAGGAGAACAGACATAAATGACCTTGCCCACCCAGCACTGGAGCCTACATACTATAATATTAACCTTCCAAGAAAGAGATGTCCATTGGTGCAATAGTGACATAGCTGTTATGTGGTAACTAACCACTTTCTGATTGTACCTCATCCCTGCTTTACAGGAAGCAATTTCAAGGCTGGGGCTGTTATAAGCCTATACTAGGAAGGGCATAGGCCCTAGGATAGAATCTACTATTGTTTGGTTTGGGTTTTTTGTTGTTTTGTCTTGTTTTGCTAAATGTCCTCAAATAGAATTCTAAATAATTATGTTTATATTCACACATCAAGGCTGTTCTCAGCCTTGGTCACATAAGCATCTTTATCCAGTATACACAACAACAAACGGAGAAATGCAGAATGTAAAAGTGTTGAGAGTAAGAGACTGGGTTCTCAGACTTGAATGGAACTCTGTATCAAACCTCCCCACAGCAAGACCCAGGGAATACTGCAGAAGAGGAAGCAAGAGCCAGAGGCGCACAAGGAGTGATGTGAAATGTTCTCTTCTGCTCATGGCTACCCTGTTCATGAACTCACAGGAGCTCTG
The DNA here is from genome assembly GCF_903995435.1 of Acomys russatus. Classification (NCBI taxonomy): domain Eukaryota; kingdom Metazoa; phylum Chordata; class Mammalia; order Rodentia; family Muridae; genus Acomys; species Acomys russatus. The sequence continues at coordinate 45,289,307 of NC_067151.1, read as the reverse complement.
ATCATTTGAGAGAGACCTGTACGAGATCAAGGCAGCCAAAGTTCCAGCATGAATAGGGTAAATGATATTGAGACCCCTGTCCATGCTAAGAAACTATTGACAGTTGATGGTTTGGGAGTAAAGGGAAATGATTCTTATTTGATGATGTGATCATTGATGCATTCACGGCTGACTAGCATATGTGGGGGAAACTAACTGGACTCAAGAATGAAGAAAACATATTAACCCCAGAAAAAAAGAACAAAGAAATGGAGGCAATGTGGTTGTGATGGTGGTGGTGGTGGTGGTGGTGGTGGTGATGGTGGTAGTGGTGGTGGTACTGGTGGTGGTGGTGATGGTGGTGGTGATGGTGGTGGTGGTGATGGTGGTAGTGGTGGTGGTACTGGTGGTGGTGGTGATGGTGGTGGTGATGGTGGTAGTGGTGTGTGTGTGTGTTGCAGAAACAAGTAGGTGACTAGTATCATCTGGTATCTTGGCGTTCGGCTATATGCATACACTTCTCACACAGCTTCTCTTCCGAGCTTATTTATAGCCAGGATTCAGACTGCACATTGGGCATTCTCTGAAGTCCTGACACCATGGCACTTTTTTTGTGTCACTTTTTTTTTTTTTATTAATCATCAGTCTCACATGCGCAGATGAAAATGTCATCTCATTAGACTTGGCACTGGCCAAGCACTCACTAATGAGTCTATTTTGGGCTCTATGACTGACTGAGTATGGAGAGATTCCAGGGAATCATGAAAATGATTAATGGCCTGGGTGAGGGAACCTTGTGAAGAAAAGATGCAAGAAATTAATAAATATAAGCAGACTGGCTACGAGAGACTTCAGGGTAGTACACAGGGGATATCTGTTTCCAATGAGACTGAAACGGGGGATTTAGGGCTGCATTTAGAAGAAAGAAATTGCGGAGATTGTGAGTCTCTACAGCTGCTTATGACTCAGCAGCTTTGTCCTGAGCTGCACTTGAAGTGGTCGGCCGAATTACCCTCTAAACCTTGTTAAGGCACCTTTCCCTGAGTGTTTCTAATCCCGCTCTTGACACTCAAATTTATACTGCAACCGTCAGGTCATATGTCATTAAAAATAATGCTGGGAGGCAGATGTAGTGGCTAATGCCTGTAATCCCAACATTTGGGGATCAGAGGTAGGAGGATTGCTGTGAGTTTAAGTCCAGCCTGGGCTTATTAAAATACTGACTTCCTCACCACCCTGAATGACACATAAAGTGAGATCTTGTATCAAAACACTAGCCATGTAACACCTGGAGAAATTTTTAACTTTATGCAGACAAATAAATGTTAGGTTAAGATTGATTGAACCTGTACTCTGTAATTAGCAATATACATGCCTCACTAGGCACACTTTCAAACAGTACTTGATAAAGACAGGCAGTGTTTCTGAAACCAATCACCAGGGCTTACAAACTCAAGAGTAGGTGATAACTTCCACCTGCATTTGCATGTCTGTACCCATGGGTCAAACGCTTGGGAAACCTCAGGCGTTCTGCTCTTCGACTCCGGGAACTAATGGGCACCTTTATAGTGTGTCCCACATCACCTGGATTTACATTAATCTGTTCATATTTGCCACAGGATTGTTTCAGTCTGAATAATTAACACAGATATACAGAAAGCCGGCCAGTCAGCCCGCCTCTGTTTATACAGCTGCTAAAGGTGCCATCTTTGAAAACCGACCCTTGTTTCTTTGGGTGTTTCTACATTTCTTCAATATTCTATACACACTTTTGGCAACCTATAGTTCTTGTTAAAACTTGGGAATTGTTTGTGACTGCTTGGTACCCACGCTGCTTCTTACTGGGGTTGATTGACCATTTTTACTCCCTGTTCGCTTTTGATAAACATCAGTTCAGGCTTTTCTGAGATTTATAGCTTACATTACAAAACAAAGAAATGATAGATGATAATCATACATACATACATACATACATGCATGCATGCATGCACAAAGGGACAGCACTTGTCTGTCAACATGAATAGAGACTTTTACTGTGAATCAGTTAAGTTTTCAGAGTGCTCCAGAGCCACACTGTTAGGTGACACGCCATGTGAGGGATGGTGACAAATCACCTCAGCCTTGTTTTAATCTCAGCACTCCACTATTATTGAAAGACATTCAACAGGTAACTGGATTGTTCTCCTTATCTATAAATGGATCTGTAAAAATAATTGTGAGGATGCAAAGATAAAATTAATGTTAGTTTTAAAGCATGTACAAATCTAAAATGTTAAAAATAAGATTATATTCATATTTGAATGTACTAAATGATATAATATATAAATATAAACATAAATAAAATAATATAAAACATTTAGTATATAGTTTTCTCTTTGTATGCTTGCAATTACTTTAAATAATAACAATGAAAAATAAATAAATAAATAACACTTACCATCAAAGTTGAATGTCTATGGGCCCAATGTATTTGTTCCATTATAGGATTTCTGACAAACTTTGAATGGTAAGAATAAGTTTAACACTATATATAAGTTTAATCATATATATACATTTAATCTGTAATAATGAGGAAAGCACAAGATAAAAATGAAAACTGAAAGTAATGGACAAAGGATATATTTGAGATAGAAATTTTAAATTGAATGAAAACTTCTATTGGGTGATAAGGAGGCTGCAATACTGCTCGAACTAACATAGAACTAAATGCTGCATCTTCCGTTTAGAGCAAGTTTGGTGTTTACATGGTTTTTACCTTATTAAAAAATCCTTGAGGTGCTTGCATGATAAGGCTCCCCATAAATTATGCTGTGTAACGTCACACAGTGTAGTCATTAATCACAAGTGTTAAAGTTTTCTCCTTCTCTTTCACACTGAACAAAGAAGTCCTAGAAACATAAGGGAAACGGGTCAGAATGAACTGTCTTGACTATTTATTTCACTTTAAAGAGTTGCCTCTGAAAGGAAAATGTGTCTGCTTTATCATTCCCAACGCACTAACTGTCCTCTGTTTGGGAAAGAACTTTCTAAAGCGTTCTTTGTCCTCCTTCTTCTTCCCCCTTCTCTCTACTCCCTTTATCTCCATGATATTTTTCAGCATTCAACCTAAAATATTTTTAAATTTTCATTCTAAAGAAAGCTTTTCATACACACTCTAGTCTTGTGAAGTTTGGGGACATTAAAAAAAAAAAAGAAAGAAATTCACATAAGAATAATAACCAATAGTATTACTATGTTGTGGCACAGACTTTTAATCATATATTGTTCTTGTTAGTTTTTGTTTTCAGACTGACACAACCAAGAGTTGCGTGGAAAGCGATAACTTGAATTGAAGAATTATTTGAATTAGCCCAGTCTGTGGCTGGGGTGGTTTAAATGAGAATGATCCCCATGGATTCATATATTTAAATACTTGGTCCCTAGTTTGTGGAAGAGTTCAGGAAGAATTAGAAGATACAGCCTTGCCAGAGGTATGTCACTGGTTGGATAGATAGATAGATAGATAGATAGATAGATAGATAGATAGATAGATAGATAGATATAGAGGTGTGTGTGTGTGTGTGTGTGTGTGTGTGTGTGTGTGTGTGTGTATACGTATGTAATGTCTGTCTGTGGGTCTTTGCTCCCATCTCCTGTACGAGGAAGCATCTCTGATGCCTAAATAAGGCACTGATCTATTAGTATAACAAAATATGATTAAGAGTCAGTTACCATTGCTTTTCTTTTTATTATATTAGTAATATTTGGTTTTATCCTAGGTCTCTGAGTTATCTAATCTCTGGTCACACAAGCAATGTCTGGTGTGGATTTCATCTCATGATATATGCCTTAAGTCAAATTACACATTGGTTAGTTAGTACCACAAGCTTTGTGCCACCATTGTCCTAGCATATTTTGCAGGAAGGACAAATTATAGATCATAGGGCTTGTGGCTTGGCTGGTGTTTACACTTCTCTTTTGGTAGCCTGCAGAGTACTTTTCGATACCAAACACATTAAGACATAAGGGTTAAGGTTCTCTGTAGGCACCATCTCAACCTCTCCGTGTTCAATGAGTTGTGTGGGTGTCCTTCCAACAATGGATGCTTACTCAACTGTGTTCATTGCTGCTCTATTCGTAACAGCCAGAAATGGGGAAAAAATCTAGATGTCTCTCAACAGAAGAATGCACAAAGAGAAAGTGGTACATTTGCACAATGGAATGTGCTAAGCTGTTTAAAAAAAAATAGCATCATGGAATTTACAGGCAAATGGATGGTAGTTGAAAAGAATTAGCCTGAGTGAGGTAACACATAAAATATAATATGTTTCAGGCTATATGAAAGCAGATGAGGGCCATCCCTAATAGAAACTATCTCAGCCAGAGCAAGACGTTTATTTATGTGATGGTGTAGTCAGTGCTGTCCCCAAGGGTGACCTACCTGCTGGCACCCACCCCTCCTTCCTGGTCTCCTAACAGCAGGTTCAGGAATTATTTCTACCTGAGTCCCCTCATTAAGCAATCATGTTAAAATTTTGATAGCTTCATTTCGCAGGCTGGATTCTGCTTTCCTTGCTACAGAGTAAAAAGAGAAGGAATACCAGGACATGGGCCAACCTATAGATAATAGATCTATTTTGTTCATCAACATTAATGTTATTTAAATTATCATAGTAATACTGGAGAATATGTAGAAATTAACAGTTCTCTTCATTCAAGCTATAGACAGAATTACCCATGACAGTCATACCAAGTTAAATTCTGGAATGAAACATCATTACCTACTTTTCTCAGTATTACTCAGATGAAGCTGACTGTACCGTGGGTCCATGAGGTTTACACCTCAAATTTCATGATATAAAGTTAAGATTGTAAGCTGGGTGTAGTTGTACATACACATAATCGCAGCATTCAGCCATGGGGGTAGAGGTAACATGGCAAAGTCCAGGGTAGATGATACTCTTTTCCCAATGTTTGCTTACTGTATGTGATGGTTCACAACACTTGCTGACTTCATAGGACCTAGTATCTCCCATGAGACAAGGCTCTGTATACCCCTGTGAGAAACTATGTCACTGGGGTTAGCCTCTGTGGACATCAATAAGGAGTTTTTTATTAGGTTCATCGAAGTGGGCCTTAAATGTGGGCAGAGCCACTCTGATGGACTTTCCACTCAGACCTCATAAAACGTTAGAAAGCAAGCCTAGCCTGAACATTTGTTACTCCCTGCATCTTGGTTTGTTACAATGAAAACAGCTGCTTTGTCAAGACTCTGGCTCCCTGACATCCCTGTGATGGATTTACCTTTTCTCTCTTAAGTTGCTTTTGTTGGAGTATTTTTATCCCATCAACAAGAAAAGGAGCTAAGACTTTATGTATGGATTTCTGATCTTCATCATTATAAGTGCAGAGGAGGGAATCACGCAGGACCACAAATGTGACTTGTCACCTCAAAACCTGAAGTAAACATGCAAGGGCACCCGAGCTCTCATTGGTCACATATCTCTGCCATCGCTGGCAACACTCTGAGAACGAACCTTGCACACACCGAATACACCAATCTGGCAATGCTCTGTGCCATCCCACAGCTTATCAGAATGTCTTCAGTATGTCTCTTTTCCTACTTAGCAAGTTGTGAGGACCATGGTTCTAGGTCAGCATAACAGTTAAGGTGATCAACTAAGAAGACAAATGGCCTCATGGAAATCTTGGTTCTGTCGCTTCCTGGCTTCATGTTTGCATGACTTTAGCTCTTTAAATTTGTAAGTTGTATGTTTCTATTAAATATCAAATGATGTAAGTATGTGTAACATATTTAAGAATTCAGCAAACAATAGCTGATATTTTTATTAAAATAAAAAAAAACTCTTCTTCATAGCTGTTCAATTGAGGCTAAAATCTAAAATGCTTTTTAAGTCACTAAAGAATGAGAAACATACTTTCAAATTAGCATTAAATGCTTTCTCATTATTTTCCCTTTAAATTTGCAATCCTGATAAATCATGTCAGGTAATTTTTAGTAAATGGAAATATGTGACAAATTGCTATAAATAAACATTTATCCAACTATATGAGAAAATAAATGTTATTAAATATCTTCCTATGATAATGCATGAATAATGATTAAAATACTTTATTAAAATCACAAAAGGTTAATTGCTATAATCATCTTTTTGAATGTAATTTCCCAAATATACATTATCATAAATTAACAGCAGAAAAACAGTTTGTCAACTCTGAGAGGGGTTTAGGTGGAAAGAATTTCACAGAAAGATAAAGGAAATATAGATTTTGAGAACTGATAGGAGCCAGAAATATTATGAATTTCTTGCAATAGATATGGTATGAACTTTATGTAGAACCAGAAAGTATTTTATTAGCACTAGCACTGTTATAAAAATAATTATAACAGAATGGTTAAGATCAAAATTTCAAGTGACAGCTCATGCTGGTAAGGGTGTGGAGCTGGTGGAAGTGCGAACGTGTACAGTCATTTTGGAAATCAATTTTGCGGTTTCTCAGAAAATTAGGAATAGTTCTACCTCAAGACCCAGCTATGCCACTCCTGGGCATAGGCTCAAAAGATGTTCCCCCATACTACAAGGACACTTGCTCAATTATGTTCATAGCAGCTCTATTCATAAGAGTCAAAAACTAGAAACAATCTATTTATTTTATCTAAAATTTTTATTTACAAATTCTGGTTTATTTCCCCTTCTCAATGAGATTCAAGCACCCTGCCTTTGGCTCTCCCTGTTACTGAGCTTCTTTGGGTCTGTGGATTATAGAGAACTGAAGTCATTGGGGCAGAGGGCAGGGAACATCTCTGGGACTAGTTAGAAACCTAGAAAAATCAAAATTCCCAGGAATATAGGAGGATGCAATAGGGGATATGGATATGTCACTCAACTAAAGAATGTATAAAGAAAATGTGGTACATTTATACAATGGAATACTACTCAGCTATTAAAAACAAGAACATCATGAAAATTTCAGGCAAATGGATGGAACTAGAAATGATCATCTTGAGTGAGGTAACACAGACTCAGAAAGACACACATAGTATATACTCACTTATAAGTGGATATTAGCCATTAAGTACAGGATAACCATGCTACAATCTGTAGAGCTAAAGACACTAAGTACAAGGAGGGCCCAAGGGAGGGTGCTTAAATCTCACTGAAGAAGGGAAATAAAATAGGCATGTACATCGGTAATGGAGGGGAAAAGGGAACTGAGTGGAAGAGGAGGTGGGGAGGAGAACAGGAGGGATCAAGTGTGGGGAGGACAAAGGGAAAGAGAAATGCAAGAGAGAACTGGAGTTGAGGTTATCTCTGGGACTAGCTAGATGCCCAGAACAATGAAAACTGCTAGGAATCTATGAGGATGACCCTAGCTAAGACGCCTATCAAGAGGTGACATGGAACCTCCTGTAACCAGGAAAGACTTCCAATGGAGGGATGAGGATACCAACCCAACCACGAAACCTTCAACCCACAATTTGCCCTGCCTATAATATGTGCAGTGATAAGGAAAGAGAAGAAAGTGAGGGAATGGCCAACCAATGATGGGCCCAACTTGAGACCCATGCCATGAGAAAGAGCCCAGCCCTGATACTATTAATAATATTCTGCTATCATTGAAGACAGGGGCCCAGCACAACTGTCATCTGGGAGGCTTCACCCAGCAGCTAATGGATACAAATATAGAAACCCAGAACCAAACATCAGGTGAAGCTTGGAGAATCCTGTGGGAGAGGGGGAGAAAGGACTGAAGGAGTCAGAGAGGTCAAGGACACCACAGGAAAAACTACGGAATCAACTAACCTGCGAGTGTAGGGGCTCATAAAGACTGAACTATCAACTAGAGATAATATAGGAGATGGACCCACTACACATATGTAACAGATGTGCAGCTTCATCTTCATAGCAGGAGCAGGGGCTGTCTCTGACTCTTTTGCCTGCCTTTGGATCCGTTCTCCCTTTCCCTGAGCCTCAGTTGAAGAAGATGCACCTAGTCCTACTGCAACTAGATATGCCAATCTGGGTTGATATCCATGGGAGACCTCCCCTTCTCTGAGGACAAGGAGAGGGCCAGATGGGGTCAGAGGAGGGGAGTGGGAGGTACTGAGAGGAAAGGAGGAAGAGGAAGCTGTAATTGGTATGTATAATTATTAATTAATTAATTAAAATAGTAATTATGAAGTATCAAGTGTTTTGGATTGGTTTGGGTTGGTGCTGTTTGTTTTGTAATGTGTAACTAGCAAATTTTGCAGCTGATACAGTAAATATTTTTATGGGCTGAATTGTGACCTCCAAATTCACATGCTAAAGTCTTAGCCTCTAGGACCTCAGAATATAAATGCATGTGGAGACTGACCTTTAACTAGGAAATTAAGTTAAAGCAACATCCTTACAGTTGGCCACAATCCACCATGACCTTCTAAGAGGTACTAGAACAGAGACACTTACAGAAGTCAGAAAGACACAAGGAGAAGGTGGCTATTTACAAGCTAAAGGGAAAATCCTCTGAAATAACCAATCCTAATGATGTCTTGATCTTGGTCTTCCAGGTTCCAGAATGAGGAGAAATAAATGTCTCGCTATGGTTAAACAATCCAGTTTGTTGGTTTTTGTTATGACATCCCTAGCCAACTGATACAAAGCTTAAACATCCCCAGAGCCTTAAAGAAAATTATGTTAAACCTGAGGATTTTCACAAGGTTATAGCTTATATAAGGTTAAGATAATTGTAACAGAAAGATAATAATAATGAAATTCTTATGTAAAACAATGTTTTGTGCTAATGAGCAGTAACAAAATATTAATTCTATTAAAAGGCTGAGCAAAATTATTCTATCAAATTCATATAAATATATATGTATACATTCATACTCTAGATATTAAATGTATTTATTTGAGCTTCAAGCACATTATATACCTGAACTTTAATTTATATTTAAATTGTGCCCACATTTACTTTGATTAAAGTTTGTTAGTTAATTTTCATCCAGCCTTTAAAATGGACATCACAGTTAATGTTACAAGAAGTTTCTATGACAAATTTTATATTAACTTATAACCCTCTGAATAGTAAATCAGAACTTACTATCATAAGCCATGATAATAATTCTGATGCCTTAACTGTGTTCATCACAGTTTTGCAAAAGGTAATAAGAATAAAACAAATTGTAGAAGAGTGCTTGCTTCACATGCACATTTCTTTATTCAACCTTCAACATTTCAGAACTAGCACGTGTTGCCTGCTTATAATCTCAGCTCTTGAGAAATTATGAAGGTATGTGCTAAGTAGTTTTATGGCGACTTGACACAAGCTAAAGTTATCTGAGAGGAGGGAACCTCAATTAAGAAAATACTTAAGATATCCTATGCTTATGGATTGGGAGGATCAACATAGTAAAAATGGCCATCTTATCAAAAGCAATCTGCAGATTAAATGCAATCCTTATCAAAATGCCTACACAATTCTTTACAGACATATAAAGATCAATTCTCAACTTCATATGTAAAAACAAAAAACACAGAATTCCTGAAACAATCTTGTACAAGAAAAGATCATCACAATAAACTCCATCCCTGATTTAAAGCTGTACTATAGAGCAACAGTAATAAAAACAGCATGATAGTGGCATAGTAATAGGGTGGTTTATCAATGGAATCAAATCAGAGACTCAGAAATTAACCACACACCTTTGGACACTTGGTTTTTGACAAGCAAGCCAAATCCATACAATGGGAAAAAATGGCATCTTCAACACATGGTGTTGGTCTAATTGGGTGTCTACATACAGAAAAATGTAAATAGATCCATATTTATGAGCCTGTGTAAAACTAAAGTCCAAATGGATTAAAGACCTCAGTATAAAACCAGACACACTAAATCCATTAGAAGAAAAAGTGGGGAAGAGCCTTGAACTCATTGGCACAGGAGACAACTTCTTGATCAGAGCACCAATTGTTCAGGCTCTAAAATCAACAACTAATAAATGGGGCCTTATGAAACTGAAAAGCTTCTTTCTGCAAGGCAAAGGACACTGTCAGTAGAACAAAATGACAGCCTACAGACTAGAAGAAGATCTTCATCAACTCTACAACCAACAGAGGGCTAATACCCAAAATTCATAAAGAACACACACACACACACACACACACATACACACACACACACAAATAAATAAATAAATAAATGCCGACAAATCAAATAATCCAATTTAAAAATGAGGCATAGATATAAACAGAGAATTCTCAACATAGGACTAGTGAATGGCCAAGAAACACTTACCATCAGGGAAATGATAATCAAAGGGACTCTGAGATTCCACCTTACACCTACCAGAAGACCAAAAACTCAAGTGACAGCACTTGGTGGTGAGGATGTGGAGAAAGGAGAACACTCCTCCATTGCTGGTGGGAGTGCAAACTTATACAACCACTTTGAGAATCAATCTGGCACTTTCACAGAAAACTGGCAACAGCTTTACCTCAAGACCCAGCTATACCACTCCTGGACATATAACCAAAAAATGCTCCACCGTACAACAAGTGCCTTTGCTCAACTATGTTCAGCCAGAATCTGGGAAAAAAAAAAAACTAAATGTCCCTCGACAAAAGAATGGATCAAGAAACTGTGGTACATGTACACAATAGGACACTACTCAACTATCAAAAACAAGAAAATCATAAAATTTTCAGACAAATGGATGGAACTAGAAAAGATCATCTTGTGTGAGGTTACCCAGACTCAGAATGCCACAAGTGGTATACACTCACTTATAAGTGGATACTAGCCCAATATAGATGTCCTCTGAGAGACTCCATCCAGCAGAGGATTGAGACAGATGCTGAGACTGGCAGCTGTACTCTGAGTGGAGCTCTGAGAGTCCTGTGGGAAAGTCAGGGTATGAAAGGACCCAGAGGGCTCAGGAGCACCACAAGAAGACCATCAAGGCCAGGGTATCTGGACCCACGGGGACCTGCACAAACTGATACACCAAAGACAATGCATGCAGAGAACCAAGATCCCCTGTCCAGATGTAGCCAGTGGACAGCTCACTCTCCACGTGGAAAGGAGGGGAGCAGGGACTGTCTCAGACTTGAACTCTGGCGTCTATGATTTGATTACTCCCCCTTGGTAGAGTGGCCTCGATAGGCTGTGGTCAGATGGTGGAGGAGGAGGACAAGGGAAGGAGAATAGGGCAGAAGAGGGGGGAGGGTGGGAACGGGAAGATACAAGGGAGGGGGCAACAATTGGATGTAATGTGAATAAATTATAAAGAATAATTGAAAAAAGAAATACTTTCATAACATGGTCTGTAGGGAGTTGCAGTTTCTTATTTAGTGATTAATGGTGGGGCCCAGCCCACTGTGAGTGATACCTGGGTTCTATAATAAAGCAAGTTGAGCAAGCCAGGGGAGTAAGTCAGTAAGCAGCACTCTTCCATGGCCCCTGTATCAGCTCCTGCCTCCAGGTTCCTGCTCTTCTTAATTCCTGCCCTCACTGCTTTTGATGATGAATTGTTATATAGAACTGTAAGTGAAAGAAATAATTTCCTTCCCAGCTTGTTTTTGTTCATGGTGTTTCATCACAGCAATAGTAACCTTAACAAAGACAAGGCAAGAAGACCAGACTTTAAAGGAGAAAGACATTCTTGGCCACCCAGCAAGTCCAAGGACAGCCCCCAAGTTGTAGAGCCCTTGTCTCCAAAAAAAGAAAACAAACACTATATTTTTAAAATATCAATTTGCCCTTAAATAGAGTATTTGAGTGGGAAATACGTTTTAACTTTCTATTTCACCACTCCTGAGAATTTTACAAAAACTTTTTTTACCTACGTCAGCATTCATACACAGATATATAATCAAATAGTGGTATTAAGACACCCATTCTGCTCTTGTATAGCTGATGTTTGTTGATAAGACATAAAATGGATTCCTATTCTTAAGAAATATGGGAGACACCTTGCAAAACAGCCATGCCTCTCAGTATGTAGGTAAAACAAGTCTCCACTTCTTGACCTCCTTCCCCTAAAAGCTGCTGAAATGAGGATGGCTAATTCAAGACTTGCTCTGCTGCTACTTCTTTTTTCTTTTGGCTAATATTCTTTCAGATATATCTAAATCAGTCACACCTGCTCTTTAATCTTTATTCCTATATGTGTACTGTTATTGCTGCGAGAGCCCTTGTCTTAATCTGGCAAAGGAAACATAATGTATAGGATCAGAATGGGTTTCAATCTAAAAAAAGACCTGGAGTTAATTGTGTTTTCAGAATTCTGATTCCAGATGGTAAGAAAAGACTCTCTCCTTTCTCTCTCTTTCTCTCTCTCTCTCTCTCTCTCTCTCTCTCTCTCGCTCTCTCTCGCTCTCTCTCGCTCTCTCTCGCTCTCTCTCTCTCTCTGTGTGTGTCTGTCTGTCTGTCTCTCTGTCTCTCTCTCTCTCTTTGTCTCCCTCTCTCTTTTTGTCTCTCTTTCTCACTTACTTTCTTGCTCTCATGCTCTCTCTCTCATTTCTCTGAATCTATTTTTCCTATTGCTTCTAAGCCTAGAAGAATTATGTCCCTAATAAGAATGATTTTCTTTTGTAAAATGTTGAATGAGATTAATTCAGTATAGTACTATGAAACAAGACTCTAGACGGCAACCTTGACAGTAAAAATAAGGCAAATGAATGCAATCATGGGAGAACAGAAAACAAAGAGGCACAGCCCAGACCACACAGTTAACAAACACCCTTACCAAAGAACACCACAGGACTCCAAACACGGGGTCTAATTCTAGTTTCAATCTAAAGTAAGTTGATGGTTAAAAATGAGGAAATCTATCCATGTAAGTCATAAATGTTTTTTTCAAGACTTCCAAGTACAAACAGCCAAAACACTATGAAAGTAACATATATATAATTCCTGATTGTTTCATGGTTCTTCTTGACATGGGTAGTTTATTGTATACATGTGTAATAATATAAACGTATATGTAAAAAAGAAAAATAATAAAAAAGAAAAAAAAATTTTAAAGTATAAATAAAGAAAACTAGAAATGTAACTCAAAGTCATAAAAAGTAAATCTCAATATGTGGAAGGAGCATTCTCTGTTTGAGTGTGGTGTGCTCTGATGTAGAAGGAGCAACAGGATGAGGAGTGAGCCTGTTACCTAGAAGAGGGAAAGTAAGTTGAGATTAACTCTAGAAAAACCAAAGAGACAGCAATTCAAAAGTGATTACACACGAGGATTGGAAGATTGAAATCTGAAATGTGAAGCTGTGAAGTTTATGTAGCTTTTATTTCATTAGGTTTTTTTTTTTTTACTTGTCATCCTTCAATCATGTGTTATAGTTCTAGCAGTAAATACGTTATTTATTTAATCAAACAATCATGCTATAAAACAGGTCACAAGTAAAGTGTTCAGAATTGTGACATTAGAAATATGGCAGGTTATTTGTATGTGTGTGTGTGTGTGTGTGTGTGTGTGTGTGTGTTCAAACTATGAGCTGTGCTGTTTTCCACAGTATAAGTAAATACACAAAATTTAAAATGAACCTTTTCTGATACCTACATAGCTGATATGGAAGTTTGGAAAAAAGTTGTCTGACTGCTGTTAGGCCATTTTGTCTTCATCTAGAATAGAGCCAAAACATCTCTTCCTTCTAGTCTAGCATGATGTCCCTTCCCTATACTCCCAGCACCTGGAAGCCTAGAAAGGGAAGGTTGCTGTGAGTTCTCAGTCAGCCTGGGCTACACTGTGAGTTTCAAGTCATTCTGGGCTACAGATAGAGATCCTACACCAAACAAACAAACAAACAGATGAAAACAAGTGTATAAGCCTGCTTGCTCTGCAAGCATGGGAACCTGAATTCAAAGCCCTAGCAGTGTCATAAAAGTCACAGGCATGGCCATACATGCCTCTGTCTATAACCTTCTTGGGAAGAGACAGGTCTTGTTGGCCCATTGGCCTAAGTGAAAAGATTAACTTCTGGTTCAATGAGATCCTTTCTCTAAAGTGGTGGGGGAATTGATGGAGGGAGACAACTGCCATCCTCCTCTGGCTGCTTATTTTCGGGATGTGCATCGTTTGGGATGGCCTACCTTGGATTTCTAATCATCCCAAGCTGGATATTATATTTTAACTAGTTTGTACATAATTAGCACCACTTCTAATTATGTGCTAATCTTAGTGACCAGTACTCAATCTGTCATCTACCATGCACAGGCCATGGGAACCCTGAAATCAGCAATGAGAATTGATGAATATAGTGAATACATAAAAGTCCACTAAGAGTGTGAGTCCTTTTCAGAGTCTGGGTAGCAAGACAATAACTTAATTGGCCAATGCCATTCAAATACCACTGAATGAGTTATTAGTCTTGGGTCTTTTCTATTCCAACCCAGCTTCCCTGGTCATCTTCAACTTTTTTCATCTGTAAATTAAATCTATTAATAGCTAGAAAATTCTTTCACTACCCTAGAAGCAGGGAAATAATCATTTTTTGCCACTGAATGTTGTTTTCTCTCTAAAAACAACTCCATAATTCATGTGTTCACCTTGATATATTCTACTCACGCATATCATATTTGGGGACTGTCCTGAGCCATTCCTTAACTGATGCCTTCCAACAGCCATTTTCTCAGCTGCATCGTAGGCTGAGCTATTCTGTCCCTGTTTCTGACACTTTCATCTATTGTCTGGTACTTTCTGTATGCTTAAAAACACATAGCTGTAACAGAGACAGATGAGCTTTTCATCAAACTCATTTTCTTTCCATCTCAGGATTACAGACATTCTGCATTTTCCAGTTTTCTTTGCAGGATTTTGGCCATGTGATTAACGTGAGCCCTGACAAATATGAGTGGAAAGGATGTGTGTCAGCTTGGCCTACCACATTAAACATGCTCTCCTTCTTCATTCCCTAACTGAGGTCAAACTATCGCATCCTTCTTGAATGGAAGAACCTGAAGATGGTGGGGCCATTAGAGGTCTTCATCTTATGAAGGGAAGGGATACGCGGACTTCAGAGTCTTACATATGTGTTCTGCACAATGTGCAATTAGTCCCCAGTCATTTTGCAATTCTTGTGTTTATCTGTTGGCTTTACTCAAACTAATACAGAAATCAAAGCCAGAAATGGTGTTAGCTACTGATCCAGCAGTCAAAAGCAAAACAAGTAATGCTGAAGATGTAGGACACATAGGCCTCTGTTACACAATAACAAACCTTAGGAATCACATCTCCACTGAGCCTGCAAGTCTGGGGAGACTGCTTTTACATTCTGCTTTCTGTGCAATAAGATTAGCCAAAGAAAGAATTGGGTAGTATGCAAGAAAATTTAAAAAAAAAAACTGAAGGAAAATGTGCAATCCAGTGAGAGAAATCATTAAAGAATTGGAAAACCAGAAGACCTAACTCCAGGAAGATGAAAGACGGAAGATGATGGTGAAGTATAACTTATTACAATGGCTCAGTTAATCAGCTCTGAGTAAATCAAAATGAAAACATTACCTTTCCATGATAAACCTAGAGGTGTTCCAAATGCACTACAAATAGCCTCCATCAAATTGACAAGAGAGTCAAGATGTGTTGTGGTCCTTCCACAAACACCACTGGGGATATACACTGACCAAATGGAATATGTTTGCTAAATTGGTGGCATGTCAAAGGTGTCTAGGAGGATTTTAAGGCCTGAGTGAGTGATTATAACTTAAATATTATATAACAAACGCCTGGTTAAGATTAGGCAAATCTAGATGGATGGGCACAGTAAAATAGGAACCAAAACAAGAAGCAGCCTTGGTGAGCAAGCTACCATGCTTAATGAGCAATTTAGTTGCTACTAAGCCTACATTCCTGAAAAGTATTTTCTGTAGAAAACAACCAAAGCAATGATTCACAACCTGTGGGCCATGATCCCTTCAGAGTTTGCACCTCAGATATCCTGTATATCAGATATTTATATCACAATTCATAACTGTAGCAGAACTACAGCTATGAAGTAACAATTAAATAACTTTTATGCTTGGGGGTCACCAAACATGAGGAACTGTATTAAAGGGTCGCACTGTTAGGAAGATTGAAAGCTAATAAATGAAATGCACGATTGGCCTCGGTGCTATTTAAATGGGAGTAGGATATGTATCTAATATCATACTTGGGTATCTAATATCATAATTGGGTAATTATTTCCATTCAAAGGCACAGAAAAGTATATCCAAGCATTATTAACCATAGACAGCCTATGGTTTCAGTTAATGATTCTAGCTTCAAGTCGCTCTCCAGACTATTCCAAGGAGAGATTTGGTTTGGTTTTTGAAGAGGACAAGAGAATTACTATCAAACTAGAGCCAAGGTGACATTAGGTAGTCTCCAGAATCAGAGACTGAGATAAGAAGACGCTGTCTAGTTCACAGATAGTAACCAGAGGAGTTTTCATGCACAAACTCAGTACCCTTTTGGGGAAGTCATTCCTTGTTCTTCTCCTGAGTGAGTTATCTATTTTATCTCTGTTCACTGTGGTTTGGTAGGAGTAGGTTAGCATCATATGGTTAGGTGTAAATAAAGACATTCTTCAGACAGATTTAGGTTAGTATGAAATGAAACTTCAGAGAGTCTTCTTGAAAGCCATTAGAAGTACTCTCCTAGTGAATCTGGGTGACCATCACGAAGTACTACATATCAGATTGCTTAAACAAGAGGAGTATGTTTCCTAGCAGGGAAAATCCAAAAAGATCTAAGATCAAGGTATCAGCATGTCTGGGTTCTAAAGAGATCGCTCTTCTTTTCTTACTCTGTCTTCATCTGAAGAAAATAAAGCAAAAAGTATATCATTCTAATACCTTTTCCAGCAAGAGAATTAATCCCATTGTGAGGATATTTACTCAAGAATTCATCTGAATCTGATTATATTCTAAATGTCTTATGGCCAAGTGCCATAATATAGAAGTTAAAGCATCAGTACATGTAAGCTAGTATATATTATTTACAAACATTTTTAGTAGTTGAAACCAATCAATCAAGATGCTCTCTGATTTATTACAACTGGTATTAATAAAAGGCTTTGTTCATGTATCTTTCAAAAATGTGCATCTGGGGGGAGGTTGAAGTATAAGTGAAAAAATATTTTTTCTTATATTTATATATACTTATTTTAAAAAGAATAGATAGATGAATGGGTAGATGGATAGATAGGTAGACAGACAGACAGACTGAGAATATCCCAAGGAGTTGATAGTAATACAAAGTTGATAGTAATACAAATACAAAGTTGATAGTAATACAAACACAAAATTGATAGTAATACAAATACAAAGTTGATAGTAATACAAATACAAAGTAATAAAATGAACTTTCTCCAGCAAGTTTCCCCCTGAAGTAGCACTGCCAACTGAGGGCCAAGTATGCAAATACATGATCCTATTAGGGACATTTCTCATTCAAATTACCACAGGGCCTTGCTGGAGGGAGTCCATTAGTTATGAGTTCACCAATGGGTTAATACATTATTGACAAGATTATTTCCTTCCTGATCAAACCACTTATCAACAGGACCACCAGCTGGGGACCAGGTCTAAACACATGAATCTTTGGGACTGCTTTACATCCAAGGAGTAACAAACAATACCACTAAAGCCAATGAAATACCTTAAAGCAGAAATCCAAAAGACTCAGAAAGCATAGGCATTTTTCTATTTAGGATTTTATGTATTCCTTCTGCACCATCTCAATGACTAGAGGTGTTAGGGACTATAGAGATTTTCAATAAGCAGTAAGAATTTGAAATTCTTAAGTATGAGTTCCCACAAAGAGGCTTCTCATCACTGGAATGATGCCAAACTTCTTTTTTTTTTTTTCATCCTAGACCATCATACCTTAGTTTTTCTGACTGACAAATCTCTGATCAATATTGAGGATAAACAAACAATGACCATGACATGTGTAAAATTTATGATAGGTTCGGCTAAGTAAAATGTATTTGGAGTTTTTCAAAGTTTGGTTTGCTGGACACAGCAGAGTGATGACCTTGATGAAAATCTATGACAAGTGGCTGTATTAATTTTTCACAGCATTACCTTTCAAGAACAAGAATGCCCTCAAGCAAACAGCTAACTAATCTTTGTGTGGTCTCAATACTGCTTAACAAGGAACAGGAAAGCAAGTTTGATCTCAGTAATGCCCTGGACAAGAAGTCCACGGTTTCTATTTTCCTGAACAAGGACGAAAAAAGCACACTGTGTTTGGTAAAGAACTTCTGGAGCATGTAAGAAACAAATAGATCAGACACACTAAATCCTAAGATAAATGTATTGCCAGAGAAGTTGGGCAGGGATTTCAAAATCCTGCCTTTGTGCCTTACCACACTCTCTGAATACAGTAAAATTGCATCTGTAATTAGTGACTGTGTGAGCTGTGCAGCTGCGCTCTCACTTCCCACTCCTGCTCAGACCATGATGGTGATAAACAAGGAAGAGTTTCTTATCCAATGGAGCCAACATCTTTGGAAAACACAGTACAAGAAGATATCTCCTACATACTAGAATCAAAGTCCAATAAATGAACTTCTTTTACGGGCCAGATAGTCTTCAGTGTATCTACTGCTAGAAGTCATCAGGGGCTATGGACCAGAAGCAAACGTCTGCTCTCTCGCTACTCTACATTGATTAACTGTCACTTGTTTACCATTGTATGTGGGACCTGAATGGCAGCCACCATATAGTTTTGGAGGAAGATCCCTGTCATAGGTTTTCTTTTTAGTTCTTCTTAAATAGTTTAGACTATCAGATAGAGTGAAGTCATATCCCATTCTGCAAAGGAGGATGCTTCACTCCTTAGAGATGGGGAACACAGAGCTACATGCTGTTTCTGGGTGTGCCTTTTGGAGAAGTGTGAGAACTCAACTTCTAGTCCTCTGCCTAGAAGATAAGAAATACACTTTGGTTTTCCTGCTCTTCTTGTAGTCCATACAAAATTTATATGAGTATTCCATCTCTGCTCACTAAAATGTCTGCATATCTTTTTGCATGTGCTAAACAAGGAATTTTCTTGCAGACATCAGTTGGTTATATTATTTTTGCTACTATATACTTGGAAATATAATCAGAACCCCTAGCTTTGGGGTTCCATTTATAATGCTGCCTCTACTTCAAATTCCAGTCACAAGCCTCAGGACTGCCCTACTTTTCTGATCCACTGATTATGAATCAGGGGTGCCAGGACCCAGTTGTAGAGTTCAGTTATTTTGCTAGAGGAGCTCACAGAACTCAGAGAGACTTCATTTCATCTATGCATTTATTACAAAAGACACCATACAAACAATCAGAAAAAGAAATACATAGTAGGCTAGAGAGATGTCTCAGAGTGTAAATTGCATGCCATATAACCATGTGGACCTAAGTTTGGATGTCCAACAGACACATAAAAGTTAGCATGGCAGTATGTATCTGTAATCCCAGTGCTGGGGACAAGGAGGTAAGGGTGAAGACAGGCAGGTCTCAGGGCTTCACTGGCCAGCCGGCTTACCTGAAAGAGCAAAGGCCAGGTTCAATAAAAGTCCTTAGGTCACAAAATAAGGTAAAGAGCAATAGACACCTACTTTATACACACACACAGAGAGAGAGAGTGAGAGAGAGAGAGAGAGAGAGAGAGAGAGAGAGAGAGAGAGAGAGAGAGAGACAGAGAGAGAGAGTGAGAGAGAGAGAGACAGAGACAGAGACAGACAGACAGAGAGAGACAGAGACAGAGACAGACAGACAAAGACAGACAGACAAAGAGAGATGTACAGTGGTTCTCTAAGTTTCCATGCTCTCTTTGAGCACTCCTCCCTCCCCAAGGTGTCCTCATGAGTTCAGCAGTCTGGGCTCCATCCTTCTTAGGCTTCGGGTCTTCATTGTGTAGGCTTGACTCACTGGACCATGCTTATCCGCTCAACTTCCAACCTCTCTACTATCCCTATAAATCAGGGGTGTGAGACTGAAAATCCCAACATCCTAATCACAGTATTGGGTCTCCTGGAAACCATATCCTATGAGACTATCCAGGGGCATGCCAAGACCTGCCTCATTTAGAACAAAAGAGGTTTCTGTCATTGAAAAAATCCCAGTGAATTTGGAAGCTCTGTGCCAGAAGCTCCTATCATTCAAGAATTTATGAAGCTCTTTCTTGTATCAGGAACGAGAGTTGGAGACCAAACTAACAGCAGAAGAACCTCCCAGAACCCAGCTACAAGGATGTAAAATGCTTTGACTCTGGAAATCAAGCCTAAATGAGATATACATTTCTTATTTTATCACACTATATAGTGTAATATTAAAACAAGGCATAAGGTCCTACCCCTTTCTTGAATAATATTGAAACCAATGAAAAATTAAACGTTATAAATGAGGTTGAGCTGCAAAGATGGCTGAGTTAAGAGCATGTGCTGCTCTTGCAGAAGACTTTAAGTATGTTTCTGAGATCCCATGTCAGACAGCTCCCAATCATCTACAACTCCAGCCCCAGGGAATACTACTTCCTTCTCTGGCCTCCGACGGCATGCACTAGTGCACACATGTCTACACATACTCACAATCACAACTTCAGTTTTCCTCAATTAATTAGGTGAATCCTAGAACATATTTGTCACTAGAAGATGACTATGAAGCAACTTTTGATAGACATACATACACACAGATGATAGCCAAAGCAACAGAACACGGTAGAGACTGGCCAGTGTGCACCATACACATTTCCTTTTCTTCCTGAGCTCATAGATGAATCAATTCTCTCAGTCTGAAGCAAACTGTGCAACGCTTTTCTCCAAAAGAGCACAGGCAGAGCTGAAGGTGTGACTGTGCCATCATACACTTCCTGAGAAAGATTCTCCACACACCTCTACAGCTCAAGTTCGAAAACCAAAATAATCCTGGAAAACGTTTGCAGAGACAGAGATGGAGTCGAAAGAAGTGAGCAGGCTTGTTCCCAGCCAGAATCACTGCTTGGAGGGCCAGAAATTTAAATAGGATGGTTTTGTAGGCTGTAAGTAAGCATCACTTCTGTTAAGCCATGGAGAATTAAGAAAATATTTGTTACAGCAGCTACTCCTGTCCAAACTAACTTCTGCCAGTGGCGGGTTTGAACTCATAGACGTCTAGATTGGTGATCTTGGCCACTTAGCTGAGTATTCTGAATAGCCATACGCAATGACACATTGACACAACTGCTTCATCTCCCACCCCTTTTCAAGTCGGCTTTTGGAGCCTACTGAGTACTACCTGTATTTCAGATTTCTGCGTGTATTGTACTCAGCAAAGAACAATATGACCATTCAATAATATCTTTTAAATTCCCTTTGATTTCTCAACATTTACATCCAAACACATGTATGTTTCTCATACTTCATTCCGGCAATAGCAATGCTTCCCTGGAGTCCTAAGAAACTATGAATTCTAAGGTATTGTAAGCAAGAAGAAATAAATTTCTAACAAGAAAGCAGGGCTGCTCCAACAGCAAGTCAGTACTGAGGGTCAGAATCCACAGAATGGGTGAGAAAAATTGAAGTCCTAGAAATTCTATACATTGGGGGCAGATCCAAGGAAGAACATTCTGCCCCACCATGCACACACTCTCCCTGAACATGAATGTGCGGGGGTATTCCCATGTTTGTGGCAACAGGAAATTCCATATGCAAGATGAGTCAAAAATCACTAGTCATGTAAGACAGCCTTGATCCTTTGTCTGTTACTATGTTTACCATCACTCCATAAGCAATGAGTTTGCGCAAACATGACATACTTAAAAGTACTAAGCACAACCCAATTTTCAACTGGTTCTAGACCAGTTCTAGTGATAAGAAAACACAGCAAAAATAGGAGATTAGCAAGCCTTTTCTATAAAATGTATTTCTTTTTGAGCTACACACAATGCTTGCCTCCTAGCTGGTTCTTTTTTTTTTTTTTTTTTTTTTTTTTTTTTTTTTTTTTTTTTTTTTTTTCAGTATATGAGCAGCCAAAGATGCAAGAAAGCAAGCTGTCTCCATCACACCATCGCAGGCCACTTCTGCCTTGTCTATCAAGCAGAGAATCTGTGCTGCCTCGCTTATTGTCAGCACTCTGGGAAAGACAGCCAAGGAGTGCCAGTGATTTTCTGTGCCTTTAACTTTACCACATTAGCCAGGAATAATTAGCAATGGTCTGAAAGGAATTGGATCTTTTTTTTTTTAAAGCAACAATTCACACTTCAGCATTTATGCAAATTTGAGTAATTTAAATGTATGAGATGATTAAGAAAGAATCTTCTCTTTAATTCCCCAAGAGTGTGCGTGTCCTTTTCTCTTTATGCAAATTTCTCGGATAGTCTGTTCTTTGAATCTTTTCTTAGATCACCACACTGTTTAAAAATAAAACATTGTAAATATATACAACAGAGTCAGAATCTTGCCTGTAGCTTCATATGAGACTACGTAAACCCCTAACAAGAACCATATTCAAACCGGGTTTGAATTGCCATGCTCTAGTATAGAAGAGTGGTACAAAAAAATTCATAAACTCAAATATCTATGGAAACTCTTCAGAGCAATTTGTCAGAACTAATAAATGTAGTGCCTACATGTAAACTCTTAAGTGCCTTAATGCTTTGTGCCCTTGCATCAATTAACATTTAATTTGACTTTTTAACAACCTCACTTATCACTGGTTTTTTTTTCATGCCTATGAAGCTAACAAATGTTAGCTTTTCAAAGCTGACAGTTTATGATTACTTATAACCAACACAATTTCAGGATAATGCAGTAAAAGATTAATGCACTACAGGGATGATACAGCCACAGGGCTTGCTATAAAAAGGGGAATGAACTACTGTGAGAGTTAATGCCTCTTTCGAATAAACGTATTTGAAAGCTAGCTAAACTGATGTCAAAAGGAAAAACTGTTCATCTTCGTTATATTAACAGTGCTTTTAATTATACTTCAGAAGTGATGTTAGGCCTTTGTTTATCAAATAATGAATAAATAAATGAGAATTTTCTATATACCCTATCTGATTCTGGAAGTGAAATTAAAACTAAAATTTGTCAAGGAAGAGACTGATTAAATAGCATTTTATTATTTTCTCCTATCTTCCTATCCTCTAAGATTATCCAATTAATACTAGGTTTTCAATATCTTTCCACTCCTCCCCATTTCTCTAAAACATTCAGAAATTTTTATGTAAAAGGTGCAGCTTAGTTCTCCAGCCAGTTATTCCCATACATGCTTATACATCTACTATATCTTTACGTTTTCCAATAAAAAATTGAATATTTAATTGCATACGAAGTTGATCAGCTCTGCATCTTAGTGGCTTATGGTCTGTTACCTTACGGGTGGCTCTATAGACCGTGGACATCCTAGCATCTATTGAAGTTTACTCCCAAATTGGGATTCTCACTCAGGAAACAGACACTACCTACTACTACTGAGAAACCCCACCCCTACATGCACAATCACCCACAGCCACCCAGAATTTGAGGATCATACAAAATCCCTGTGAACATAAATGGTAACCTCTGAGAACATGTTTTTATAAGGACAATTACAGGTATGTTATATACTCACTTATAAGTAGATATTAGCCCAAAAGAGATGTCTTCTGAGAGATTCCACCCAGTGGGGGATTGGGACAGATCCTGGTATGGAAGAATTGGGGATGGAAGAACCCAGAGGGTCCAGGAGCCCCACAAGGAGACCATCAAGGCTGGCAGATCTGGACCCAAGCGGACCTACACAAACTGTTGCACCAACCAAGGACAATACATGCAGTAAATCTAGGCACCCTGTTCACATATAGGCAATGGACAGTTCATTCTCTACAGTTGTGGAGGAAACGGGACTGCCTCTGACATGAACTCTGGTGGCCCCAGTTTGATCACTTCCCCTTGGTGGGGAGACCCAGCAGGCACACAGAGGAAGGGGAAGCAGGCTATCTGGATAAGACCTGATAGGCTGTGGCCATATGGTAGGGGAGGAGGTCCCTTTCTGTCAGAGATCTATGGGAGGATAATAGGACAGAAGAGCAAGGGAGGATGGGAACAGGAAGATACAAGCAAGGGGATAGCAATTGTGATGTAATATTAATAATTATAATAAATTAAAAATGTTTTAAAAAGAAAGAGAATGAAAGATCCTGCACAAATTAAGTGAAAGTAGCTTATTGAGTAAAATTTTTGGCTTTCAGGTAAGAAGACAAATTTCAAATACAGCCAGAAAAACAAAATTAATTTTTGTTTGTTTGTTTGTTTGTTTTTCTTAAAAGGTAATATAATATTCTTTAAATAATCATTGTTTTAAAATAATCAAAACATAGGTACAAGGAAAATTAAAGAAATTGTTAAAATTGTTTCATATAATTTGCCCAATGTCAACTAAACACAAAGAGATGTGAAGAATGACTAAAGAGACATAGTACACGTACAAATATTAATAATATTGATCCAACAACCTAGTTTTGAAACACGTGAAACAAAGTATTTCAAAAAACAATTTGCAAAAATTTAAAAATAAAGCAAAAATATAAGAATCAGTTAGGGAAAGAGGAAGGGAGGGAGAAACGGAGGAGACAAGCAAGGGATAAAAATTTAGATGAATAAATTAATAAAAAAAGGCTACTAAAAAAAGAATCAGTTAGGAATAAAAGAAACATAAACACAATAAATATCCAACAAAAATATTCTAGCAATTAATAGAATTGTTAACAAACATAAAAATATGTGTAATTTCTTTTCCACCATAAAAATATAGTCATATTAAATCCTAAGCTTGTAATCTAGCTGCAGTTTTATAACAAGGAACATTTAAATCAAAAGACAAAACAAACAAAAAAAGAAGATGCAAAAAATTCATATTTATATGTACATATATATGCCTGTATGCCGATGATAATGTATAAGTAGAGAGGTAGATCTTCCATAAAAGAAAGAAGCTACCATGTCTAAAATTACTAATATTAAAAAAATGTTTTGTATACCAAAAACCCCCTAACATTAAAACAGAACAAAAATTCTAGAGCTCTAGGGAGATGCTTCTTAACTGGCATTCATGAGGGTAGACTTATCACTAGTCCAACAAACTAGTCAGTGCTAAAACAAAGCAACTCAAAAGCATGGTCTCAGATACCAGACTTTTTACCCCACCAAACTGTAGTGGATACAAACATGGTTTTGTTTTTATGCCAAGTGTTTTTCTGCTAGAAATGGATTCCTTCTTGTGGGGGCATGGTCTTTGCCAGTTGCAAAACATCCTGTATAGACTGTAGGAGAGTATAAATAGTCCAAATAGCAAAGATCAAACACTTTTGCATTGCTTAGCATCACTTAGCTGTTCATCTCTCTTCTTTGAGATGCTCCTAGAGACACATGCTCTGGAGAAGACTTCGAAGAGGCTGCTGTGTTTATTGTTGCTCCAACTTCTGCTTGTTGCTGTTGCTGTGTTTGCTGATGGAATCCTGATGATGAAGAGTGGAATCGCCCCCAAATAACGGAGCCTAAAAAGGTCTACTTCCACTGTTCCTATTGACCTCCTTTCTCTATCTAAGGTAGGTTGATTGGAAGGGAGTTAGGGGCATTAAAGAACCCCAAATAGAGTAGATTTTAAAAAGATCAAAGACTACACCTAATAAAAGCTGCACATGTTTTTGCAGAGAAATAAAACTCTCAAAGATTATTCACAAACATCTAAAACTTTTAAAAATCATAAGATAAAAAACTATAATTTCTTACTATAATAACAAATAAAACCACTAGAAACTAACTAGTGAAAGATAACCCAAAATATCTGCATTTGTGTATTTTAAAACTATGTTTTATTCAGCCATCTGTCATTTGCATTCTTAAACGAAGGAAATTCTTAGAGTTTGGGGGATGGATATAAGTAGCTTAGAAGTTAGAAAAAATTAAAGCCCCAGTCTAAACCACTAAACAATGAAATCTTTTAAAGACTAAAGAATAACTTTTACCATATTCTAGAATTCAGTGACTTTCGAGAAACACCACTCAATGGCCAGTGGATAATTTGCTGTAATAGACTGACATTTGGGGAGTTCCAACTGAGGGCTGATAATCTCACCTCGTCCATGTTTATATGTTTAAGAACAGCAACATAATAGCTTTGAAGAGGCACAGACTTGAGTCAGATGAGGGAGACTCATCCAGCAGGTGGTAAGCCTTACTAAAAAAAACACTGTTAATTATGTTCTCAATTAGAGCTACAATAAGCTCTTGGGTTCTTGCAAACACTCCTTCTGATATTTCTTTTTCTCTGAATACACAAAAGTGTGGGGAAATGGGACTGTTTGGTTCCGTTATTGAGAAGTCCTGGCCTGTCCTCTGCTGTCCTGACTGCCTTCCCTCTGTTGTACTATTAGGACCAATAAAAGTACTTCTTTGGTCTTTTGGTTTTGATTGATTGGTTGATAGGTTGGTTAGGGTTATTGCCTGTTTGTTCACTTTTAGCTGATCAGGAAGGGAACTGCAAAGGTAGCAAAATGGCCAGCTGCCTGACCACTGAAAAGGAAGGGCGGAGCAGTTAAAGACCAGGAACCCTGAGAACTGCTGGAATCTTGACAATGGCAGAGAACATGGGAATTGCATGTCCCTGGAGCCATAGTGCAGAACACAGCAGGCTGCTTTGACATACAGAAAAAAGAGCTTTCAGAGCAAAGCCAAAACAACAGGAGGAAAGACAAGGGGAGCATTGCAGTAACATTGACAATGACCACAGCTGAAGCAGTAGCCGTGGCCTTAAGGGCCAAGTGTCTTTGACTCCCTAGCCCATGATCTGCAACACTAGATGATGTCAAGGAACGAGGCCTTGCACTTCTTAGTCTTACACTACGCCACCAGGGCCGTGGAGCCAAGGGTCTCAGAGGTTAAGGGCAAAAGAGCTGTACCACTAGAAGGCGCAACCTGCTACTGCTTCCTCCTGTCTGTTACCACTTTTTGCTGTTGTCACAGGCCAAAGGATAAAAAGCCAACAACAACAACAACAACAACAAAAAAAAAAAAACAGCCCCAAAAGACTCTTACTTCTCCATGGTTTCTACTAGAGCAGAGTAAAAGGACCCCAAGCAGATGCCTGGTAACAGACGGAGTCCATTAAAATCTTTGACTAAGTTATTCCACCTAACAGGAATTCAACTTACATCTTACAATGTAAATTTTAATTTGTTTGTCTCTTAGAATGACTTAGCAGATGCAATTTGTATCACCAAGTCCCATGCCTGACTTCCATTATAGCAGCTAACCATTGGGACACATGATCAGACAACATTGTCTTTTTTATCTCTAATTAATGGCGTGCTGTTGTTGTTGTTGCTGCTGCTGCTGCTGCTGCTGCTGCTGCTGCTGCTGCTTGTTTTTTCTTAGAGAATTATGAAGAGAGTGCCAACGAATGCCCCCAGCCAGCAACTAATTTTTAAAGGTTTAGACAGCAAAGACAAAGAAAGAAAATAAGTTCTGAAATGCTATTCTTGTTTAATAAAACTTTCAAACAATTTTAAGTTTTTAGACATTAATTCTAGGAAGAAAATACAAACTGTAAGAAGACCGTACAGATATATCAGCTACAAACACTTTCTTTAACACATGAATGCAAGTCCCTGGAGATGAAGAGCTCCTCTGATCCATCCTTTTATCTCTATTGCTTGGCATAAATTCTATTGTATAGAGATATTTACTGAGCTATACCAAATGTTGGCTGACAATAAAAAGCAGTTATGGGATGATAGAGCCTAAAGATCCAAGGGCTGGGAAGCCATCCTGGACAGGTTCCTGGAGAAGAAACAAAGGTCCAGAACCCCTCATTTCTCTCTAGGTGCCAATACGCTGGGGATCAGCATGCTCATTTCCACGTGCTCTTGCTGTGGTAAACATTATGTCTATATGTTTCATCTGCAGCAATCATATCAGCCAATGTCTGCTTGCCAGGAACAGATCTAGGGAAGGACAGTGACTCTAGTTCTGACTGACAGCATGGAGAAAGAAATACTCGGGATTCTGAGAAATATTTCCTTTCCTTATAAGAGGAAGACCAGGACAAAGCCCACTTCCAGCCCCTTTCTTCCTTACTGAAAGTGAAGTGTTTTGTACACAGTGGTGTGTTGATTGTCAGTGGCCACATGGCCGGAAGCCATATCAGCAGCATTAACCACAGAAGTGCAGGTGGGCTGCACTGAGTGGGCTGCCGAAACAATGAGAAGATGAGATGACCTAACTGCAGACTTCCTGTTGGGATAACCTGGTAAGCCCTTATGTTTGTTTGTTTGTTTTTTTTTTGTTTTTTTTTTGTTTGTTTGTTTGTTTTTTTATCATTGCTAGTTACTAACATATGCCAATAAATATTATACAGTGCAACAAAAACCAGTATGGCTCACCAATAGCTTTTCCTCGGGTGTCTTCTTTGCCAAAATGGCAGAGAGACACCACAGGCTAAAAATGCCAGATTTGTTTTTCCATCTTTACTCATTCAGAGACTGATGTGAAATGATGTCCTTGTTGACCCTTCTGCTCCTTGAGGAAGTTGTGACAATATTTCTTGTGAGCAGTTTCTTCTTCCAGAGCACATGCACAAGAGGCAGCACACATTCTGTTTTCACATTTTATTAGGCTCATGGTACTTTGAAGCTATGGCAACCATTTTGGGATCGAGAGTAGAATCTAACAGATCTTGAGACTAGTCAACCAAGAGCCTGGACACCTTTGAGCTTTGACACTGGAATCATGTATCTTCCTCTGTATTTGTGACTATGTGAACAAAACAAGACCATTGATGAGCAATTCTTCAGTTGAGCATTATGTTAATATAGGTGAAATAATTTAATCCAAACAGTCGGGTAATTGCAAAAAATCAGTGAGAAACTCCATATGAGGTACTTGGCAAATGTTATAAGATAGATAGAAAGAAGAAGGCTGAGATTTTACTTTATTATGTGCATTCTATACTATCAGTCCAGAAGTCCTGCCTTCTCCCAGTAGAGAATGTCTATTTCTTCTGAGAAACTGCACCCCTCTTTCACTTGAGTCTCACATTCTGATTGGAAACTTCATTCTCCTAAATAGATCCACATTCTCTTCGGACACTATTGGGCCAGGATTGGAAGAAAACGTTGAGCTAGGCTGGGTATCTACTATGATCATTGTGGTGACATTCACTAGCCCAGTAGCCAACACTTTGTGGCTTGTGCCCAAGAAACTTCTAACAGATATTGTGTTCATCATGAAAGCCTAGATGAGAGAATTGAACCAGGACAGAGAGAAACTGCATTCGAGGGCCTGGTTCATGGCCCAGCTTCCCTGTCTTCTTAGGTATTGCTTTGCTAAGGAAACATAAAACATCATTCTGAGAACCACTTCATCAACCTCTTGACATGGCAGTGAGTGGTCCACAAACCACTGGGAAACTCTACTTAATATTGAAGAATAGTTTGTCTCTTATCAGAAGTCAACTTGTGTATATTCGGCATCTAAAACATGTCAGGCACATGAGAAACACAGTAGATATAGAGCGGGCAAAGACATACTCTTACTGCCAAGTTTTTTGCAGTCTTCAGAGATAAGACTCCAAATGATTCCTAAGGAGATCACTAGATACTTGAGGAAGCTGGGGAATGGATCAGGGGGATCTCATAAGAAAACTATTTATTTTGGCCCAAAACAGGGACCCAGGGCCTGAGGAATGGTTCAACTTGATAATGAAGAGACTCTGGGCATGTAAATGGGCCTTAATTAGGGACATAAGGGACATTTTAACCAGGGAATGGGGAGCTAGATCAGAGTACTTCATGGCTCTCAGGACAAACTGAAACAAACTTTAGTTTGGAAACTTCAACTCTCCATTTCATCACTACCTCAAGAGATAGAGCCAGAGAAGGGAAGTAGCTTTATGGGGGAAAGGAGATGAGTTATGGACAGGATGAGCTTCAAGTACCTTTGAGACATTCAAAGGAGGTAGTAAGAACTTTGATATATGGGCTGGAACTGAATTTTACAAAAGCAGCTCAGCCTGGAAATATATATTAAGGACTTATCAGCACACAGAAGGCGATCAGAGCCATGAAAGTGAATGGCATTGTGAGAAGAGAATACGAAGGCAGGAAGACGTCCAGAAATGCACCCTGGGGAGCACACCATGCCTCAAAACCAATGGAGGAGAATTCCAAGAAAAGAATGGTCAATAATTCATACCCAGAGAGAGAACAAAGTGAAATTAGTACTAAAATATGTCCTTTGACTGTAGCAACAACCTTGACAACAGCAGCCCCAGCTTGTAGGGCACAAGGAGGGGACTGAAAAGTGAATAAAAGATGTGTTCATGTGTGGGGGACTACGAATTACTATGACTTTTTTTGAGAGCCTTAGCTATAAACTAGAGGAAAAAGAATCAGGGAGATCCATTAAAGAAAAGAAAAGATAAGTAAAACAAACAGAATGTGAAAACTAAGAATAAATAAGATGCCAACGGGAGCCAGGTGGAGCTACAGCTCGCCGTTCTACCCCACGAACCGCCTACTAGTATGTGAGACGGCACAACTTTGCCCCAGAGTGGTTTCTCGCCATGCTTCTCTTTCTGGTACCTTCCCTGTCTCAAAGCAGAGTCCAGCTTTGAGCTCAGGTGTGATTTCATAGTGCTCTAGAAACTTCTTCTTGAAAGATAAAAAAGGCTTGCCCAAGACTCTTCCCAAATATCGCCTCCTTAGGAAGGCCTTCTATGCCCACTCTCATACACAGTGACAGTAATGTTGTTCCCAGGATCCTCTGGCTCTCTTCATTTGTCCAGTATTTCTCTATAGCTCTCATTGCGTTCTGGAATAAGTCAGGTTCCTTGCTTGTTTACTGCCTGTCTTCCTTCTCTAGTAGGTAGGTAGATAGATAGATAGATAGATAGATAGATAGATAGATAGATAGATAGAGATATGTGTGTGTATCCAGATGAAAGAAAATATATTTATTTCCAGTATTTTATTTCAGGTTAATAAACAGTGGCTAGCACTCGGTAAGTTATCAAATGAATGTTGAGTGGGCAAATGAGTAAGTGAGTGAATAAATGAATGAATAAAATATGTAGCAGAGAGTAAAAGCAGACTGGAAATAAGAGCAATCACAGCAGTGACAGAAGGAGTAAAGGCCCTAGAGTAGTCCTATAAGAACTCAGAGACTCCTGGGGCACAGAGCCAAGGCACCATAATGGAATCCACAGCTGGGGCTTAAGCACTCAAGTGCAGGCTGCTATGTAAGGAGGGGCTTGAGACCGGATCCCGGATCCCGAGGAATGAAAGGAACTTCTTTGAAGATCAGGAATCCAGGAAATTATTCTTGTAGGACCCTTGGTGCTTTGTGTCATAGTACTTGGATTATCTGAAGTACACCAAGACCTTCTTTACAGAAGAGCAAACAAGGAAATGACCTCCAGATATCCAGAGAACAAATGAACACAGTGATGGTTCAGGAAAACTGGAGCTGCGAGGCTGACACCACACCACAAGCAGTGTGGATCTGTGGGGAAGGAAGCTGGCTGACTGAAACTCTTCTCTAATTACACATAAAGGAAGTGAAATGGAGTTCAAGGATGCACCTGTGATCAACCCAGAGGACTCTCTCGCTTTCGAGAGTCTGACTCCAGCTGCTGATGCTTGCTGCTGATGGCTTTTTTCTTCTTTCCTTTGTGACCGCCCTCTAGACCACCTGATAGGAAAGTCCAGTACTTCATCCTGTGCTACTGTCAAGTGATTCAACTGGATGTCTTAGTTACTGTTCTATTGCTGGGGGGGGGGGGGGGGGGGGGGGGAGACACCATGACCAAGGCAACTGACAGAAAAAAAGCATTTAATTGGGGGCTTGCTTACAGTTTTAGAGGGTGAGTCCATGGTCATCATGGCAAGAAACAGACAAGCATGGCACTGGAGACGTAGCTGAGAGCTTTCCATTCTGATCTACAGGCAGAAAAAGACAGAGAAACAGAGACAGACAGACTGACTGACTGACTGACTGATTGACAGGACCTGGCATGGACTTCCGAAACCTCAAATCCCACCCCACACCTTCTGCAACAAGCCCACACCTCCTAATCTTTCCCTAAACTGTCTATCAATTAGGGACTAGATATGCAGATGTGAGAAGCATCTATGGGTACCATTCTCATTCAAACATTCAAACTACCAACTCATGGGCAAGTATACTCAGCCTGACCCACCTCCTAAGCAAAAAAGAAATTTCCAAGATAGTCACCTTTCCTCGTCTCAAAAGCTATTATTCCCTTGTTTCCTAGCTTGGGAATTCTACTCTGGTCTCCAAAAGGTGTCATGCATTATGTAAGCAATAAATTTCCTCCTGTGTGTCAGGAGCATGAAAAAAAAATGGCTGCCAGATTTGAGTGTAGTCCTTCTTGTTTAGGGTGTGTGTGTGTGTGTGTGTGTGTGTGTGTGTGTGTGTGTGTGTGTGTGTGTTTATAGCTGTGGGCCTGTGTGTGTTTACATGTGTGTGTACATGTATTTGGAGTCCAGAGGTGACTTCCTCAAGTGCTGTCTGTTTTTGATGGTACAGCTTCTCGATGAGCCTGCAACTCCCCATATTACTAGATTGACTAGACACAGAGCCCCCCAAAATCCTCCTTCCTTTGCCTTTGTGGCATTGAGATCACAGGCACATGCTGCCACACTCACTTTTAAGTGGATTCAGACAGATCAAACTCAGTCCCACGCTTGTACAGCAAACGCTGTACTAAGCCATCCCCCAGTCTCCAGTCCACCCTGTTTCTGCACTCTGTCTATAAATTCCAACTTCAGAAGAGAAAAGAGCAGAGCCCTCACTGACCTCATCAGACAGGATTAGTCACTCCTTCCCTAGTGCTCTCATGTATGCTTATCCATACTCATCCTAATCTATTTACTATAATTGATTATGTATGTAGTTAGAAATCTCGTTAAAATCTTTAAGAAATTAAGTGTGCCTTATCTCTGTGTTCTTTAAAATATATGTCAGAAATTCTTAATAAATATTTGATTTATTGAATTTTTGGAAGGTACAAGAACAAAGTCGCATTCCCTTGGGGCATTAAAGGTTTACGTTTTTATCTAAAGCTTTAAACACAGCCCCCTGCCTAACCTTCCCTCCCCGCCCCTACCATCCTGGCCTCTAAGAGCTCAAATCATGATATGCAAACAGCAAAATGTAATATAAAGACAACTTTAAAAAGACCAATTCCTTTGAGCAGCTTCTAGGCCCCTTGTGGAATTAAAAGCCAGAAGTCTGGCTCGGAGCTCTATGAAAGTTCACTCATTTTCTATAGGAGCTCCGAGAGTGCTCATAAAGTGGCTCTTGAATGGGAACACACCCATATGGTTTCCATTGTTGTTAGGCAGTTAGCCTAATTAAGCCTCCTAGGCAGGTTAGAGTCCCCTTGTGGGAACTAAATAGAGTTTAAATACAGAATGATCTCAAAATCATGAGCTTCTGACTGATAGTCCATGTTGATGACTGAAGCAGCTTCCTGCTTCTCCTCACCTAGGAAGAGGATGGAAGTGACGTCATCCATCCTTTGATAGGAGTCGCTGGAATTTAACCAGTTTCTTACCCCATAACATGAATATGCTTCAGCTTTTCATCTAGTTCCACTTCACCATCATACTCTCAAGTGCCAGAAATACTAAATTACGTGTCCACTGACAAAAGAGATGAGAAAAATTCTCACTCAGATAAATACAACCCTCCCCAGGACATTTAGAGGGTTTTCTTTTCCCTTCCTTTCTTCCTTCCTCCCTTCCTGCTATATCGCAGGCTGGCAGCAGATTTCATTCTCTGTGCCCTCATATCACCTCAGCCTGCATGTAAGCAAGCATTCAATCACCAGAACAGAACACTTATTCCAAAGAATGTATACTGTAAGACATCAAAAATAAAAATATAATTAATTAGTCCAATTTGGGAAATGTATTCGAAGTCTTTTGTGAGTACTTACTTTTTAAATATATATTATTAATTTATTCATATTATATCTCAATGGTTATCTCATCCCTTGTATCCTCCCATTCCTCCCTCCCTCCCATTTTCCCCTTACTCCTCTCCCCTACGATTGTGACTAAGGGGGACCTCCTCCCCCTGTATATGCTCATAGGGTACCAAGTCTCTTCTTGGTAACCTGCTATCCTTCCTCTGAGTGCCACCAGGCCTCCCCATCCAGGGGACGTGGTCAAATAAATATGGAGCACCAGAGTTCGTGTGAAAGTCAGTCCCCCACTGTCCACTCAACTGTGGAGAATGCCCTGTCCATTGGCTAGATCTGAGTAGGGGTTCAAAGTTTACTGCATGTATTGTCCTTGGCTTGTGCCATAGTTTGAGTGGGACCCCTGGGCCCAGATCCGCCCGTCATAATGTTCTTTTTATATGTTTCTTGGGAGTTGTTGGAGAGATGGCTCAGAAGTTAAGAGCCAGTGCCACTCACAACACTTCTGACCTCCAAGGCAACTGTGTGTGTGTGTGTGTGTGTGTGTGTGTGTGTGTGTATGCATTCACTTTCACAAAAAGAATGGAATGGACAAGACACCTGACCTAAATATCGTCACAACTGAGCTCTTCATGGGTACAACACTAAAATTGTTTTCTAGGTTTGTACTGATCAAGATTAAATTGCTTAAATTTCTTCCAATAGTTTCATCCACTTTCTAACTTTTGTAAATAAACAAGTCCACTTGTTTAACTTATACTAAAAGAAAGTGTGGAGAGTGGATGTGATTGAAGCAAGAACCCACACCCATCAATTTCCGTCATCATATATAAAACATCAGCAATAATAAAAATGCTTAAAATAGGTACAAGAATGATGACAGGTGATGTAAGTACTTTCTAAGTGAAAAAATTACTAAGTCCATATGTTTCTTTTGTACAACAAACACTGAGCAGATTGCCTATCCAATGCCTGGATCTTTAAAAGCACAACTGGAAATGAAGAAAGGAGTTTTGCAGTAAGATTCTAAACGTCTGATTTTCTTTAAACTGCAATATAACAGCAAAATTGACGTGTGCATGCTTGAGTGCATGTGTGTTGAGTGTGTGTGTGTGTGTGTGTGTGTGTGTGTGTGTGTGTGTGTGTGTGTGTGATTTTTCTGGAAATTTTGGAGCAGGTCAGGATGAGCAAATAGCAAAACTTCAGGCATGATTCGAGGACCCCACTACGGAAGCTTAGAAACACAGAGGTGGAGTGTGCACTGTCTTCAGGACTATTAATTAGTTATCATCATGTCAAGAACCACTGTCTATGTGATCCAATATTTTTCATTGCATGCTTTTCCTATGAAGGCGAAAGAGGTTGCAGAGAATATTTGTGTTTTCAGTGTAGCCTATGCAATCAGATTACTGATACAAGTATGGTAAGCAACTGTGCTGAACTAGAATTGTTTTAAGACTTAGTTCATCTGCTTAAGCATTTTGGCTTATGTATAAAACAGCATTGCTCTAAGAAATACAGGAAGGAATATGCTTCTCCAGAAAGGTTCAGCTAGTTTTGGGCAACAGTTCAAGGGTTCATAGAAGTAGTAGAAGGCTGTTTTACTGGACCACAGCGGGTGTCTAAATTGCTTTGTCACTGTAGAACTTGAAGTAAGCCAAAGATTATAACTGCTGTACGCAGAAAGGGATGCAGTTCTGGCATTTGGATTTCTGGCTGGGTGTTTCTTTTAAAGTTATTTCACTGAAACATATGGGACCAGCTCTTTCCAAGTTCTCTTCTTTCTCCAACATAATAAGGCACATCAGAAGGTATGTTTAATTCAAACTGCCATGGGCCACAAAATAAAAGAGACCTTAAAAACCTTGCAATTTGATTCTTTCCTTTATAAAGGAGACCCAGAAAGGAGGAGTGTGTACAAATTGCATTACAGAGATGGCAGAGCAAGCACCACGGGTCAACTTAGGCAGCTCCTTCAAAGAAGAAAATCCCCACTTTCTCTCTTCCCACTAGAAAGGCATCCGCTGCCTCTCAGAGGAAGGCAACTTCAGTTTGCCACACTGTAAGACATCTCTGAACTATGTACATGCATGCTCCTGTGGTTTTGTGCCTTTGGGTAAATATATGACATTAAAGAATGATTTTATGTTATTACCCAAGTGACCTGTATGGCTGTTTAAAAGGTTTCCTCAAGCCGCATTCTTACATGGCAAGCATGATGAACTAGTCTCCTAACCGACCCTTTCTGAGGTGACACAGTACATATTAATCAGCCCCAAACATCCTTTGCTATGCAGTAATGGTAGATGCTGCTTTCCGAAAAAACTAGAAAACAAGCACTGAAAAGACAAGCTGCTGCTGCTGCTGCTTCTTCTTCTTCTTCTTCTTCTTCTTCTTCTTCTTCTTCTTCTTCTTCTTCTTCTTCTTCTTCTTCTTCTTCATAATAGAGTCCTAAGGAGGAACAAGGAATCAAATGGAATCTAATATGGACACTAAATCACAGACCGAGGAGTCCAATCAAATGCTGACAAAGAAAAACACCTGAGCAGGAGCATAAGCAGCAACCTACATAAAACACCAGAGCCACCCTGACAAGAAGCTTTCAGATGTGCTCTGGGGAAATTCCACAGCCCATTAGAGGGGCAGGGAGCACATGTCCTGAAGGAATACTCTGTAGCCAGCCAAGACAAATTGACAAGACGTTCTCTGAATCATCACTGTTTACTCTACACTCAGGATGCTTGTACTTCTTTCTCTTTAAGGTTGTTTGGGACTTTTTTTAATGAGAAAATATGAGAGATCACAAAAGTAATAAGCCTCACTCCCATATAGCTGTGAGGAGAATAAAATAAGACCACTTTATAAAATTTCTCCCTTATGACATTTTCCTTTCACAACTACCACGGCACTCCTGTGAAATATTAACTTGGCAAAGGTTAACTTGCATCTGACGCACTGTAGGTAAAATGTTTATGCCAAGAACCTAAGGAACAAACTATAAGGACAAAAGCAATAGCAGTAATAATAATATCTGTCAACTTGCAGTTTTAACATTTTCACTGACGCCACTCAGCCTGGGCCACCACCATCTTTCATCTCATTTTCTGGAAAGATTTCTCTCCTGTCCTCCTTGGTTCAATCCTTATTCTGCCTACCTACGGATGGGGTGTTTATATGTAAATCAAACTGCTTTTCCTGCTTCTGCCTCATCCTCTTTTAGAAGCATAGCCAGGGCTTGGGTCTTCCTTGTGCAAAACTCACGAGTGACCCTGTCCCATCTGGCTCTCTCAACCCCATCCTTCTCTCTGGCTCACCTTTCTCTCACCCATCTGGGATTGTCACAATCCTTCAATATGCAAAGCTCTCCCTACGTTCTTTTCCATGGTTCCCTTTGCCTAGAATCTCTGACTCTCTTCAGCTCTCTGCCTCTTCATACTTTGTTTGCTATACGCAGGTCCCATCCTCAAAAAGGATTTCCCTCATCACCATATCCACAGTCACGATCTTTCACTTCCTATCTCTCCATCCCTCACTCTGCCTGGACAGCATCAGCCTGGCCTTGGCCCTCTGCTCCTCTCATCACTGTCTGTTTATATCCTGTTCTCCTTGGCTCATGTGTTCATCGCTGCTATGGTCTGGATTTCAAGTGTCTCCTGAAAGCTCAGCATGAGCTGATGCTGCGTTAGGAAGTGTTTAAAACTTTAGAAAGTGAGGTCTAGTTGAAGAGACTACAGGTCTTTGAGAATATGCCTTTGAAGAGGTTATTAGGACTCCACAGCTTTTTTCTCTCTCCTTCTCTTGCTTCTGGGACAGAGGTAGAACATGTTTTGCTCGCCATCCATTCCCAGCCATACTGTTTGGCTTTGTCATGGGCCCAAAGTGACTGAACCAAGCAACCAGAGATGGAAACCTCTGTAACGGTGAGCCGAAATAATCATTTCCTTCCTTGTCATGTATATATGGTCCCAGGAATGGGAAGGTGATGTAAGCAGGAACAGCAAGAACTGGCCTTCAAAACTCAGATTAGACACTTTGTAAACACTTGAAAAAGAATTAAGGAAAAAGAAAATAATGTTTTAAGTTGTCTACTGTGTACTTACTGTTTTGTTCATAGTATTTTTATTACGAGCTATATTCAGGGAAAAAAAAACCCTACCAGATAACTATCACTCCCATTTTCTTATTCAAGGAGGAAAGTAGTTCAGATGGGCAAAGCAATTTTCCCAACATTATACAGATAATAAGTGGTTGAACCAGTATTGAAATTAAATCTATCTGACTCAAGATGCAGATTTTTTTCCTATTATATAATACAGTAGAGAGGCCACTAAAATTAATACTAGTAGTAGAAACTATACAGTACTTCTCAGGGACTAGACATTGAAGAAGTCCTTTGCATATATTAGCTCGGTGAATTCTCATGGCAAGCCGTTAGTATTGTTGCTTTCAGCACTTCCCACAGATAAGGAGGTTGAAGTGGCCAAGTTAGCGCAGAGACAAAATCAGGGCTGCATCACTCAAACGTAGAGTCTGAGTTTCTAATCCATCTGAGACAAAAGCAAGATCAGACAGACTCCTAATCATTTAAAATGAGGCAACTGAGGCATAAACAGCACCAGCATCCGAAGAACATAATGCAATATCCCACGGCAAAACTGCTGCCTTATCCAGTGGCACTCATGAGCTGTCAGATCCTAAAGGAAGCTCTGGTCAACAGTTCTGGGAGTCCAAAGGTGATGACTAATTAGTGTTTTAAATGACTTCAGCATATAGTTTATAAATCAACCAATTTTAATGACAAAAAAATTGCCATGACAACCATGTTGGCTACTCCTCGCTGCCAAATTGATTAGAGTTAGAATCGCCATGGCAATACATGTCTGTGTCTATGAGGATGCTTTTTAGAAAGGTTTAACTAACGGAGAACAGCCTGCGTAGCATGTGGGCAGGACCATCCATTGGCTGGGTTTCTGAACTGAATACAAAGAAAAAAGGAAGCAGAGCACTGGATTCCCCCACCCTCTGCTCCCTGACTGCTGATGTAATGTGCCCAGATGCCTCATGCCTTACCCCAAGATGCATTGTACTCTAAAACTGAGTCAAATAAACTCCTCCTTAAGCTGCTTTTGTCATGTTAATGGAAAAACTATCAAACCTACCTTTAAGATTAAAATCTAGATACTTGTTCTAAAGCAAAGATATTGGGGAAGGAAGTTAAGGCAGCTATCCAAGCCTGCTGTTTTTACATGTCTGGGAACTTGGTTTTGAATCTTTCACTATGACTTGACTGTGTGACAGCCTGAGTAGATTGTGTGTGTGTGTGTGTGTGTGTGTGTGTGTGTGTGTGTGTGTGTGTGTGCTGAAGGCCCACTCTCTCTAATAAAGCTACTAGAATTTAGATGGCAGTGAGTGCCTTTGGAATCAGCTTCCAGTGTGAAAACACCTCAACTTGAGTCACAAACAACCTCGCCTGAACATGTGTGTTGCATGTGTGTTGGTGAATTTTTACTACTACCGAGTGAATGTGCTAGGTATGACCCCACAGAGGAAGAGGAGAGCATATATACGTTTGGATTTCTCCAAAGTCTACCTTAGAAATGTTTTGTAGGTCTTGGTTTTTTGTTTGTTTTTCTCATCTTACTGTTTTAGCTGTGTCATAATTATGTGCGATAATTACCAATTATAGATAGATATAATAGATCAAAACATAGTCATAGCCAAAAAGCTCAAAAAGAGATACAGATCATATAATAGGTCATAATTATGTGCAAGGATGAAATCTGTGACTGAACTAAATCATAAACGCACAGGAAGCTGTGGCAGTAGTAGACACACTGACTGAGGTGGTAGAGAGGGCACCTCTCTGCAAATCTGGGAACCAAGAGGTTCAGTTGGGCTCCATTGGGTCACATAGCTCATACTCAACAAAGGAAGCCAGCAAGCATTCCTAATATGGCGTTCACTGATGCAAATAGTAAGGCTGTTCTTTTGACAAGGAGCTGTTAGCATTTATCAGGCAAAAAGGGGAGGAGGGTACCTGAGCGATTGAAGTCTAAACCCCAACATTTTCCAAGAGAGTTAAAATTATAGGAGAGAATTTGGCTTTTCTTGGATGCAACTCTGCATACTGATTAGCCTCCTAAAGAGGCAAATTTATTCAAATCTACCTCCCTAAAACAAATGTCATCTCCCCGGGGGAGTAAGACGGTGTGGAACTATAAACAGAGCTCACCATTTCAAAGTCCTTTTTCAAGGAAAATTCCTCTCTCTGCTCTCCTGTGTTAGAGCATTCGTAACAGGAAAGCAACTGAAACTCATTTAAATTGGATGGCAGTCCAATCTACACGTACACTGGGCAATCTGTACATATACTGTATGATTTGTGTTGGGTAATCTCTCAAGATGTCTGCTTCATGGCAAATTAACTTTAGTGTTTTAATCATCGAGGCCAGTTCTCTCTCTCTCTCTTTTTTTTTTTTTTTTTTTGTCTCTGTGTCTTTTCCAGTCCAGGCAAGCCTCAGACTTGGAATTCTCCTGCCTCAGCCTCTCAAGGATCTGGGATTATAGGTATGTGCCACAACGCTGGGCTTATATCAGTTTCCTTTTAACATTTACCCTATATCAAGTTTAACAGGGAAGTTGACCTGCCCATAAGAGCTTGTGACAACACACACACACACTCACAATTACTATCTAGAGAGACTTGGAAATCACAGAGACTTAAATGGAGCTGACATCCCCCTCTTCAAGTGACTAAGAGAGTTAATTACACTTAGAATGATGACTTCTGTAACATGGTAGACCCAGTCCCCAATGTTTCCATGACAGTATTTACAAGGCAGAGCTAAACCCATGCCAACAGGGAAATACCCTTTCCTTCTGCTAAAGTAGACTAGCTTTTCTTGAAAAATCAAACAGATTGGAAAAGTATATTGCCATTTTATATACCTGGGCAGAAAAGTGACTGCCATTAAAGATCACACCGTTCTTTTGTTTTGTTTTGTTTTGTTTTGTTTTGTTTTGTTTTTTTCGAGACAGGGTTTCTCTGTGTAGCGTTGGCCATCCTGGACTCACTTTGTAGACCAGGCTGGCCTCGAACTCACAGCAATCGCCTGCCTCTGCCTCCCGGCTCAGTGGTTAAGAGCACTGCCTGCTCTTCCAAAGGACCTGGGTTCAATTCCCAGCACCCACATGGCAGCTCATAACTGTCTGTAACTCCAAGATCTGACACTTTCACACCAATGCACATAGATTAAAACACACCGTTCTTTTTGCCCATAAGTTTGAAGCCTAGGATGTCTCTAGTTTGATTTTTGAGTCATCAAATTCTGATTACAGTGAGAGTATTAAGAGTCTATATTTGAAGTCTCCAACAATATTTGGAAAGACAGAACCATGTTCAGCAGAAAGTGGATCTTCCTGAGAGATTTGAGGGTACCTGACTCTGTAAGTCTGAAAATAGGATCCCTGGAGAAAAAGAAGAACAACTCAGAAGAAATGGAAGGCAGAGACAACTCTGTGTACAACCCTGAGAGACCAGTGAGATGCTCCTGCCAAGACTCAAGTTTCCAGAAGCTATAAGGCACGTTTCTTTTCTACTTTGTCAGCGTAGCTTCTTAACAATTTATTTCTAAATGAACAAAGGGGAAGTTGAATATTTTTTCTTAAATGCTTCTATCTCTACCTCTAGTTTGGCTTGCCAAAAATCTATATATTTTACAAACCCTCAGCCAAGTGTTGCCTGAATCTCCTGTCAGCCTATAACATCTTCTCTTGGGATAGTCACGATACACTGCTATCTTGGCCATAATTACTTGTACACAATTAAATAAAAACATCCGTTTGTTTTATTCTTATCATTTTCCCATCCTTGATCCCATGTACTTTAAGATCTTGAAGATTTTGGATTGCTTTAAATCCCTGGGCTTTTCTATTATGCTATACAGGAGAGTTTCTTACAGAAAGGGAGTTCAAATAAATTGTTTGCATTTGATTCTATTTTTGTATATAAGAAAAAGCCTATATCTTATCTTCTTATGTTTCCAGTTTTCATATCACAAGTGAATTCTTAATCACTTATCCTTCCCATACTATATTACATAAAACAAATAATTACATTTATAGATATGAAATGTATTGCATAGTAGTAGTTTGCCATTGCGCCTACTTTTCTTCTATACCA
This sequence comes from Acomys russatus, assembly GCF_903995435.1. Lineage (NCBI taxonomy): Eukaryota > Metazoa > Chordata > Mammalia > Rodentia > Muridae > Acomys > Acomys russatus. The sequence continues at coordinate 45,247,222 of NC_067151.1, read as the reverse complement.
CTAACCATGAAATTCTCATTTGTGAGCAATTTTTACTATTTTTGAAAAGACCTACTTCTCTCTTCTTGAGCTGGGTAGCTATGACTTTTTATCTGCTCACCTGGTGTTATTCATCACGTCCAACTGGATATGCTCAGTGGGAAGCAAGGATAAAGGTTGGCCCTGCAGATGACTTGTTAATCCACATCGGCCACAGCACTCCTGACTTCTCATTTGTAAAATGAGATTTAAAACCTTCATCATTATTTACGAAGCTTTCACTTTACCCCAGGAACTTAATAAAAGAAACTGCATTCAAAGAGCTTAAAAATAAGGCCTCCACTTGCAGAAAGGGGGCATAGTGGGAACTCTCACTGAGGGTCACTCCATTTCAGGTGCTTTACATATTAAAAAGACATCAGTCTCATAAGGGCTCAGGTGCACAAATGAGTCCTCAGAGCGAGGTTGTATCCCGGTGGCAGAGAAGTTGGATTAGAGACCCCCACAGCTGGAGCTGTCTAATAAGGGATGGAGAAAGGAAGATGATATTCGCCTTTAGCTCAGCAGATTAGAAGTTTTGTAGGGAAGGGAAGGCGCTTTTATTTTGCAGAATGTGAGCCATGCACATCACGACAGTCTAAGCGCATTCTGCATTCCTTGTAAGAAAGAATTGTTTCCTTTGCCTCTGCTCCAAATGCAGTACCTACCTCCATACAACACAAATCCTGCCCAGGCTCCAAAGCAAGAGTGTTCTGTTGTTGTTTTTTTAATCCTAATTTGTTATTTCTCACTCTAGAAGATGGAGATCTGTTCTACTCTTAGTGTTCCTTGTTCAAACACAATTAAAGAACAGTGTTTTATGTTTTAAGAAATCTACTTATCAAAAGATCTCTTAAAATGGAGAGATGATTTTTGTGCCCAGCCTTCTAATCTTTATTCTTACCTATTCTGAATGGAGAAATAATATTGCCCTTACTATAAGAAATAGTTAATTCAGCCTAAAGTAATTGTTCTCATGTGATCAACACTAGAGAAACAGGCATCAGATAATTCTAATGGGTAAGTATGGTAGAGAAAAATATGTTTTAAAATTTACAGTTAAAGAAATATCACTTCTTTTGTTATTTCACATGACTTGTACCTTGAGCTCAAAGGAAGCCTGGCAATCATATAGCCTAACTCATACATGTTACAGGCTAAGGGGTGCATTTAGTGGCAGTGCCAGATCTTGTGATGCCACACCTCATGTGTTCACCCCTTTATTGAGCCTCTTCCCTGAGTTGAAGTGCTCCAAAGTGGGAAGTCTTTTGCTTTATTCTCAACAGTGTAGAATGTAATTGCCAATGACTATTATGATTAGAAGCCCCCATATAACCACATTGGAAAGCTTGGGAAGGCTAATGGAGCTCCACTTTGAACATTTACCTCTGTACTCAGAGAGTTGTAGCCAATAGTTAGTGTTTCTTGGCATGAGACATCCTTCAGTGAGAAATAAACTGATTCTGATGATCAAAACTAAACTCCCAGGAAGATACTAGATGTCACTTTTATCAAAGAAATTGAACTTGGGTAAGTAGTGGCTTGTTAATGATCTCTTAAATACATTCATGTGTTTATGGAAAAACATTTAAATTTCATTTAAAATTCTAAAGAAGTGTTGCTATTTACAATGTATAGCTTTAGAATGCTTTTCTCTATTTTTGCCAAATATAGTGTGCAGCTGTGTGTAAACAAAGTTTCCAATTGCAAGTCTACATTTTTTATTTCTTTAAATAAAATACATAGTCCATGAAGAAAACCACTAAAAGAAGCTACATTTAAAAGATACAATTTTCTATTCTGTTCTTTTCACATTTTTCTTAAAATGAAACATCTTGTGTCAAACTTAAAAATTAGCACTAATTTTTAAAAAGACATTTTTGGGTATGCAGTAGTGAGATAGTTCTCAAGAAAGAAAGACTCTTATCAGATAAGTATAACAAAACTAAATTAGAGTCAGTATTAAAATCTGGGGGAAGGTTATACATAATGCAAATGAGTTCCAGTGCTTTTGAGTCAATGTGAAAATATTTCCATTACTGAATATCACGTAACAACTACGTTTTTGTGAAAATGGTGTTCCAACTGATAATTGACTATCTTTGAGGTTACATGTTATTGACATACATTAAATATAATTTAAGAAAGTTTTACCAGAACTAGTGGAAGAAAGCTCCGCCCCCCCCCCCAAGCCTGATGACCTGAGTCCAACACTCAAAACACAAGGCTAGAGGACAAAATCAAAGACCAACTCCAGTAAGTTGCCCTCTGACCTCTGACCTTCACATGCATGCTGTACATGTATGCACGTCCAGACACAAAAGAAATGTAAATAAATTAATGTTTGAAAAAGAAATGAAAAAAAAAAAAAAAAAACAAGTTTAAAAGAATGTGAGCCTCTTGAATCTGTGCCGTGGCTACCCTGCTCAAGGTGAAAGTTTGAGAAGCTAATCCCAGTCCTTGACATACAACAAGTGCCAAATAAAAACTGCCTCCACGGATTCAGAGAGTACAAGTACTTTTGGTATTAGTCAGGAGTCTCAATAGTTACCAGCTTTAAAATGTGCTGAGGCAAGTGAAAGAAAAAAAAAATGAGTTTAGGTAGTGCTGGATGAATCCCAGAAACTGAAAACTAGAAGATCAGCTCCAACGCTCTATGGCCAAAAAACAATTTCCCAAGCACACCATATATAAACACTGCTAACAGTGGGTTGGACCAGTCTCTGAACTTCTACCCTGTCTTAGTTACCATTCTATTGCTATGAAGAGACAGCATGACCACAGTAATTTATAAAAGAAAGCATTTAACTGAGGGTTTGTTTATAATTTTTCAATCTTTTTTTTTAAAGAGATTTATTTACTTATTATGTATACAGTGTTCTGCCTGCATGTATGCCTGCATGACAAAAAAGGGCATTATATCACATTAGAGACAATTGTAAGCCACCATGTGGTTGCTGGGAGTTGAACTCAGGACTTCTGGAAGAGCAGTCAGTGCTCTTAACCTCTGAGCCATCTCTCCAGCCCCCTTGTTTATCGTTTTTAAGGGTGATTCTATGACCCTCATGACAGGGAAGCATGGCAGGAGGCAGGCAGGCTTAGCACTGGAGCAGTAGCCAAGACCTTATATCTAATCTTCAGGCAGTAGGCAGAGGCAGAGACAGAGAGAAAGAAAAAGACCAAGACAGGGATAGAGATAGACAAGGACAGAGTGAGAGACAATGACAGATAGAGAGAAATAGATTGTGTCTGGCATGGGCTTTTGAAACCTCAAAGCCCACCCCCCGTTGGCACTCTTCCTCCAACAAGGCCACACCTCCCAATTCTTCCCAAACAGTTCCACCAAGGATGGAACCAAACATCCAAAACTATGAGCCATTCTCATTCAAACCACCTCACACTCCAGCGCAGTTGACAATATAATGTGCTTGCATTCTTTCTAACGTAAAATTGCTTCCTAATGCCTTAGAATCTCTAAACACTCGCTCTGCTCCCTAGGTGAGGGTTTTATCATCTATCGCCTTCTAGAACTCACATATTACTATTCTTCCTGCTTTCACTTTTGCATCTTCAGTCAGCTGTACCAAATGCAGTGCTGCACAACTGTGCTGTGCTGGGGCAGTAGAGGACAATCTGGGCTACCCCTAAGTGTTTATGAGTTGAGCATTGTGGTGCACACTTGTAATCAGAGAACTGAAAGGCTGAGTCAGGAGGATTGCTATGAATTCAAGGCAGCCTGTCTACAGAGTGGGACTCAGGCCAGCCTGTGCTATAGAGTGAAACTCTGTCTCAAAACAAAGAAGTAAATGCCCTCTAAAAAAAAAAAAACATGAAAAATCAAAGAAGGAAATATTCTGTGATAGAGAAATGTCTCAGAGAGTGAATTACTGGGTTCATAAACCTGAGCACTTAAGGTCAGTCCCTGGAATACACATATAGGTGAAAGAACTAACTTCTGAAAGCAGCCTTCTGACTTACATATGGCTACTGTGTATGTGTGACCACCTTTTCACAAACAGACACATAATAATAATATTGTTTAAAAGTTAATATTGGGCAGAGAGATGGCTCAATGGTAGAGATTCTAGTTGACAAGACTGATAGCTTGAATTTGATCCCCAGTACCCACACAATAGAAGGAGAAAAATTGTTCCCAGGGGATATCCTCTAACCTCTACATAGATGCCACAAATGTATAGGCACAACACACAACACCCACATACATGCATACACACACACACACACACCAACAACCAACAAATAAATAAATGAAAAAGTTTAAATCAACCAGTAATGTTGTACTACACAATTTAGGGGGTCTGTTACAGCAGCACACAAGTTGATTGTACATTTCTGTACTAATCAAGACAGATTTTGATAACAACAACAACAAGAAATCCAAAACTGTCAATTAACCAACAAATGTTCATTTTTCATTGTTATTACATGTCCAATTTGGGTCAGCCTGAAGGCTCTGCCTGTTGTAATCACTCAAAGACCCAGTCTGACAGAAACTCAATTGCAGAATATTTTTTCAAAGATGGAAAGCCAGATAAGGGTGACCAGATAGCAGGCCATAGGCCCTGGAATTCCATTCCACTGACTGGAGCAAATGACAAAGTACTCAACTCAAAGGAGATAAAGAAACAAACAGTCTTATCAGTGCCTAAAAATGAAAAGCATACATTTGTGACTAAACATCTTTGAGTTTGCAGGGGTCCATGTTTGATTCTGTTGTGACATACATGAAGCAGCCTAGGTGAAAGGTTTTAATCAGCTAATTAAATTCCAGAGGCTCAAAGTCAGAGTAGTAGCAGAGTAGTAACCAACCCTGAACACCTCTTGATTCTGGTCAAAATCCTTTTAAGAAGAAGATATGGCATCATCCAACAGGAATGCAGAGAAAAGCTCAGTAATCAGGCTTCTTCTTTGGATAACTTGCTGTTTTGAGAGCTCATGCATCCCATAATCACAACCCTTGTGACTTAAAAACTCTCCCAGTAGACTCCACCTCCTAATTTCTACTATGCCCCACTACCATCACCCTACAGATCAAGCTGCCAGCACTTGAGCATGAGGACACACTCCAGCTCTATCAAAACCATGACAAGGAAGAAGGAATTTTTTAAGTATTTCTGAAGCATATGAATTATGTTCTAAAGATTCTGAGCAGACACACACACACACACACACACACACACACACACAATAACAGCTCTTTTCCTCTTTTCTTCAGTAAAACTTTGTTAAAGATTTATTTATTTATTTATTTATTTATTTATTATGTATACAGTGCTCTGTCTGCATGTAACACCTGCAGGCCAGAAGAGGGCATCAGATCACATTATAGATGGTTTTGAGCCACCATACAGTTGCTGGGAATTGAACTCAGGACCTCTGGAGACCCAGTCAGTGCCCTTAACCTCTGAGCCATCTCTCCAGCCCTTCAGTAAAACTTTTATTTTCAGATACATATCATCAATACCTATGAGAAAATTGTGTTTTCATTTCTTAGCTTAGTCTAAGTAGAAGTTGGGAAACTATCTAGAACTGGATGTATGGTAATCTGTGTAGTAACATCTACTGTGGTTGACAGATGTCAGGAAGCACATCGAGGGTTCTCCTGTCTGAGTCTCTAAAGCTATGCAGAATCCTTTCCCTTCAGCATGGAAGACAGAGCTTTACATAATGTAATGTGTGGAGACAAACTAAAGCCTGGTACTATCCTTCTGTCCTTGATGATAGCAGTCATTTTGGGGTGTCAGCAGTTGTGGGTACTCTCTGAAATGACAACAGGGATTAACTAACAGGTGGTGAGAAACTGAGAGCCTCAGTCATAGAACCTCAAGGAAATATTTTCCTCAGTAAAACCTTTGCTTTCAAATACATACCATCATCAACACCTACGAGAAAAATATTTTCATGGCTTAGTTTAGTCAATGTATAATCTGAAAACCTATTTAGAGCTTGATGTATTATAGTCTGTGTAGTAACATCTATTGTGGTGAACAGATCTCAGGAGGCACATGAAAGGTACTGACAGCTTTCATGATCTCACGAGAAACCTACTCCAACTATGCCTCCGAAATAAAATGCAGCCTTGGTCAATATTTTGATGAAAATCTTGTAAAATACTGAAATGAGCTGTGCCTGGAACTCTATTCCCTCAAAATTGCATAAGAGCTACTAAATTGTTATGTTTCCCTCTAATGCAATTAAAAAAAAAGAACATACCTGCTTGTTGCAATTCAACATCTCTGTTCTTATTTAGCTTTTGCATGATTTTCATCAACTTTGAAACTTTCTGATTTGTAAATTGAAATTTACAGAAAAGTTGCAAGAGTGATGTGAAAAAAATCGAATATTGTTGGGCCACCCAGATGTCTCAGCAAGATAAGGCAGGTGCCAGCAAACCCAACAACCTGAGTTGGATTCCAAGACCTACAGAGTAGAAAAAGAGAACCGGCCCTAGCAAGTTGTTCTCTGATCTACACACACACACATTCTGTGGTATGTGCATGTGCGCACACACAGACACACAGACACACACACAGACACACACACACACACACACACTAATAAACTAATGTAATTTGCAAAATGGAGGAGAAAACTTAATATACCAGTTAACCCAGATTCATCAGTCACTCACTCGTGCCAATTACTTTACCATCTACTCTCTCACATACAAAAGTCTTCTGAACCATTTGATAGCAGGCAGGAAAAAAGATTCCTTTAAACCTAAACACCTTATGCCCCGAGAAGTGGCACTTTCTAACAGTCCAGTATAATCATTTTTTTAAAAGAAAATCATTTCATTTTCTAATCCACGGCTCATATTCAAGTGTCACAAACTGCCAATAAACTTTGTTACATCTAGGTTTTTTTTTTATCTCTTCAATCTAAAATACAAACTAAACCCATGCCATTTCAATCAGGGTTATTCTTTGTTCCGTAATTGTTTCTAAACCTATCACCAGCATTCTTGGCTTCACAATTTTTTAAGCACAGAAACAGGGTTTATTTGAGGTTTCCTCGTGATGGGATTGCAATTGTGGGGAATACCACACAGGTGTTCTGTGTCTTGACCAAGGCACTATTCAGAAGGCACGCAGAGTCTGCATGGAGCTTACTTCTCATTTGATAATGCCATGAATGCCTGATGAAAATCTTCCTGTCACCTTTTTGTTTATTCTGTTGGATGAATATCTAGGAACTTTATTTCTCAGTCATATGCATATGTATGCTTAACCTGATATGAAACTACAGACATTTTCCAATGGTCCCTTTGGAGTAAGTGGGTCAAAGCCTCACTTTCCATGAGGTGTGTCCAACCTGCCACCCACAGACCACGTGGGATGACGTGCAGCCCGAGATAGCTATGAATAGAGCTCAACACAAAGTCCTAAACTTAAAACATGAAATAGGGTTTTTTTCCTTTGTTGTGTGTAATTTGTCTTTATAACTGAATTGTGCATTGTGCACTTTAATTTTCATGTTAGTTTATGCTGCTCTGACATGGTATACCACCAAGTATACAAGTATACCGCCTTTTATTTTTCCTTATGGTAATCATTTTCTCTGTTTTTATTAAACATTGCTAAAAAAAGAATGCAGATTTTGAGCTCTCTTAAATTATTTTCTAAATAAGTAAGAATAGTAATAATTTTTAGAATATGCTTATAGTTTTAAGTTATCATATTCTATTTAGCCTTTTCATTATAGTTGGTTTATAACAAAGTTTTTCAAGCAGCTTTCTTGACCTCTCAAGGATGTTTGGTAGAGCCTGAAGACATCAGAACATGTCAAATCTGGAGAAGAAAGGAGTGCTATGGGCACAAAATCATAGCAACAGGGATGCTACCAAAACACAAACATGATAATACTGACAACAAAATATCAATAGTTCTAAGGTTGAGGAATTAATATCTAGCGTCTAATCTGAATTGGAAAGAGGAACCAACGGCATGGCTACTGTGCAAGCAGCTAAGTTATTATGAAGTCCCTGGGAATTTAGGGGTCAAAAGAATCTAAATCAACATATCCCGTGGTTTGACAGAGCAAGAGAGAATGAGAGAGAAAGAGAGAGAGAGAGAGAGAGAGAGAGAGAGAGAGAGAGAGAGAGAGAGAACAGATTTGCCTATTATAGAAGGAGTCACATTAGTGAAGGGTTACTGCTCAAGCTAAATTAAAACAAATCAGTGACATTTTTTTCTCTCCATTATGTGCACAAATCTCCCATAAAAATCAATGAAACCCACATCTGTGCAACTGAGATCAGAATGCAGCTAATTCAGCTCTAACTCGCCAGCCCTTCCAGGGCTCATAAACCCCACAATCGTTGCTCAGGAACAGGAGGACCCTAAGATGAATACAACAGCTCAGGCCAAATCCTGGATGAATCATCTGGATCATTTTGTTGTCTGGTTTATTAGGCAGCTGAGGAATCTGAAGGTTCTCGATGCAATCACAACTGGAGCAGAACCTGAGGGAAGAGTCCTGAATCAAAGGAATAGCTACTATCGTTTAAAATTTAAAAAAAAAAAAAAAAAAAAAAAAAAAAAAGCAAGTTGTGACTCCTAATTACCAAGGTGGTCTATATTTACTGGAGGCAAGGCAACATGGAGGGAGGGATGAAGGGAGGGATGGAGGTAGAGAGGGAGAGGGAGAGGCACATAGAGAGCTATAAATCCAGAAACCATTACCTATAAGCAGTATCACAGATTTAAGTACAATTTGTCTACATAATTCTGTTGATTTACTCAAGATCTAGTGTTATATACAGTTGTACGCTGGTTCTTTCACAAGACACATGCCCATGTCCTTATAAAAACCCTTTGAAATATCGTATCCATGTGTAACTAATACGGGTTGGGGATGACTTCCATGCCCTCCCAAGGGCTTGTGTGCCAGGAGTTTGGTCTGCAATGAAGTGCTCCTGACATATGGTGAGACCCTCAAGATGTGGGTCCTAGTGGAAGATTGTCAGGTCACCGGGGTGCTGCTTTAGGAGGGCTGAGAGAGCTTCTATTAGACTCGGGGTCTTACAAGAGTGAGCTGCTACACGGAGAGCCTAACCACACAATGGCTGCTGACTTCTTATTTTGTCAAGAGATCTTTGCCTTCCACACATGCGTTTCACCACAAACTCCTCTGCACAATCAATCTTCAGCTGGACTTAAATCATCAGGATAGTAAGTCAAATGCACCGTATTTCTTTTTCTTTTTCTTTTTTTTTTTTTTTTAATTTATTATTTACTTTACATCCTGGTCATAGCCCCTTCCCTCCTCTCCTCCCAGCCCCACCCTCCATCTCCCATCCTCTCTCCCCTATTCCTTGGAAAAAGGGAACCCCCTACCCACTCACCCCAGTTCATCAAGTTGCATCAGGACTGAGTTCCTCCTCTTCTCCTGTGGCCTGGCAAGGCAGTCGCATCAAAGGGAAGTGATCAAAAAAGCAGGCAACAGAGTCCATGTCGGAGACAGTGCCCCATGAACCTTATTTCTTTATAGAGTTAGCTTGCCTCTCAGACTTCATTATAGTTATGCAAACAGACAAATACAGCACTGTAACAGTCAATCAATAGCTTTTTCTCCAATTTTGCCACATCACCTGCTAATTTGATGTTCAGCATCTGGTTACAATTCATTTTTAGATTTCAGATCATGCAATAGTGATTTTATTTTAGAAAACTTTTTTATTTTCTTTCTCTTTTTATTTTCATAGACTAATCTCCAAAGTAGAAATGTAGCAACATGATTTATACTGCTCTAGTACCCAATATAAATTGCAACATTGCACCAATCTAGTTTAGATCACTATACTCCCCCTCACTGCAGTGTGTTTTATATTGTACTAATGATACCATTACGATGTGTATTATTTCTTCTCTTTCTCTGAAACAAGTAACAAGAGAAGAAAGACCAATAGACAAATACATTAGGAATAACATAGCCTTCAATTGGTAATAACCCACAATGTTTTCCATAAAATATCAAGGACACAATGAATTGAAAAACATGAAAAATACTTGTCTGTAAATGATAAATCTTGCTTATTAAGGTAAAAGCTTAAGGTTTCATATAAAAAGCTTTTAAAAGAACTAAAAGTACACTTAAAATGTACAAAGTCAATGTAATGCATTTTACCATTTTTGAGTTCTTAAGGTATCATACAAGATAGTGAATCTTATTATGGCATTTTTGTACATGCTTTATTGTTATTCTTCTCTCTCTCCCAGGCTTCTGGCACCACTTGATGCTCCATTCCCTCTTCTCAAAGCTTCTTTTCTGTCCTTGTGTCATGTGTAGTTTTTAAAATCTTTATCCTTTTTTTTCCACTCCTCTTAAAAATCTCTTCTTCACCCACGTGCTCTCCTTTTCATGGTTCAGTCAGTAAAGTTCAAGCTTGCTGTACAAGCAGAAAGACCCATGTGTGTTTGAATCCCCTGCACCAACACTGAAAATCCAAGAGTGGGTACGTACATCTATAACTAACACTGGAGCTAAGGGAATTCAAATGGGCAGAAACAGGCTGATGCCCAAAGCTCATTGGTCAGTCAGCCTGCTCAGTGAGGAGCAGAATTAGATACCCTAGATCAAAAGCTAAAGTGCAAAGTGATCAAGAAAAATATGAAACGTTGACTCCTAGCTTTGACACATATGCACAGCTGCAGACATGTATATAAACACATACACACATATGTTACAGATACACATACATTCACAAAAGGAGAATCCACATACAAAGGAAGTGTGGTGTTTCTCTTTCTGAATCTGACTTATTTTGCTTAACATGATTTCCAGTTTCATCTACTTTCCTATAAATGTTATAGCTTCATATGCAAAATTACATTATGTATATAAACTTTATTTTCCTTCCTGTTCAGATGTTGATGGGCATCTAGGCTGTCTCCCTTTCACAGCTACAGAGAACACTACAAAAAACATAAATGTACAAATATCTCACAGATAGGACAATGTCTCTGACCTTTTTTTGCCTGATCTTGGGACCCTTTTCCTCCTACTGGGTTGCCTCTTCCAGCCATGATAAGAGGATTTGTATCTGATCTTTTTTATTATTATTATTAATTTATTCTTGTTACATCTCAATGGTTATCCCATGCCTTGTATCCTCCTATTCTTCCCTCCCTCCCATTTTCTCCTTACTCCCCTCCCCTATCACTGTGCCTGAGGGGGACTTCCTCCCCCTTTATATGTTCATAGGGTATCAAGTCTCTTCTTGGTAGCCTGCTATCCTTTCTCTGAGTGCCACCAGGTCTCCCCCTCCAGGGGACATGGTCAAATGTGAGGCACCAAAGTACGTGTGACAGTCATACCCCACTCTCCACTCAACTGTGGAGAATATCCTGTCCATTGGCTAGACCTGGGTAGGGGTTTGAAGTTTACCGCTTGTATTGTCCTTGGCTGGTGCCATAGTTTGAGCGGGACCCCTGGGCCCAAATCTGCCTATCATAATGTTCTTCTTGTAGGTTTCTAGGACCCTCTGAATCCTTCTACTTTGCTATTCTCCCATGCTTCTCTCATCTAGAGTCCCAATAGGATGTCTTCCGCTTTGTCCCAGTTTCCTGGTAAGTGAAGACTTTCATGGGACATGCCCCTTGGGCTAGTATGCAGATATAAGTGAGTATATACCATTTGAGTCTTTCTGCTTCTGGGCTAACTCACTCGTTATGATAATTTCTAGCTTCATCCATTTGTCCACAAATTTCAGGAATTCTTTGTTTTTAATAGCTGAGTAGTATCTGATCTTATTGTATCCTGTTATGCTGTATTCAGTAGATCTCCCTGGGAGGCCTGTCCTTTTCTGAAGGGAAACAGAGGAGGATTTAATCTAGAGGAGAGGGGAGGTTTAGGGGAGGACTGGGAGGAGTGGGAAGAGTTGGGGGAGGGGAGGCTGCAATTGGGATGTATTGTATGAAAGAAAATACAATTTTTTTTTTTTTTTAAAAAGTAGGTACTAGGTCTGACCTGAATAACTGGGTAGAAAAGTTTGCATCGAGGATCCAAGATGGCGGCGAGCAGTGTGGACCGCGTTTGGAGGCTCCAGTGAACAATTCAGGGAATTGCACAGATTTCTGAGCCAGGAACACCGAGGTCCGAACATCACGGCAGCGGGAGTGCTCCACGGTTCGGAGGGACCAGGGTGCGGAGGACCTGCGTGCCCCTGCACACGGGAGGAGCGTGGTTTTTCTCTGATCGGAGCGGCAGCGGTAGAGGCGGCAGCACCAGCGGCACCAGCAGCGGCGGCTGAGGTTTGCAGCTCATAGCCTTCCGGTGGAGGCGATTGGTGTGGTGGCTGGTGGGAATTGCTGCGGGAGAGGGGACTCGGGGCAGGATTTGGGTCGCGTGGAGCCTTTGGACCCAGATTGGACTCGGCGGACAGTTCGGCCCCAGAGTCCCGGGTATTGGCCCGGCCCAGCAAACAATTCTGCCTGAGGCACTAACTCAGCGTGGCCATAGCTCCCCTGCTGTGGCGCAGGCTTAGTTGAGCACGCTGCTCCACACTAGGCACTACCTCAGCTCAGTGGCAGCTCCCCTGCGGTGACACAGTCCGGGCGGAGCACTTGTTCCACCACTGGCGCTAACTCAGAGCAGCCGCAGTTCTCCTGCTGTGGCGCAGGCTTGGTGACGTGCTCGGTTCCATCCTAGGCACCACCTCAGCTCAGCGGCAGCTCCCCTGCGGGGACACAGTCCGGGCAGAGCACTTGTTCCACCACTGGCGCTAACTCAGAGCAGCCACAGTTCTCCTGCTGTGGCGCAGGCTTGGTGACGTGCTCGGTTCCAGCCTAGGCACCACCTCAGCTCAGCGGCAGCTCCCCTGCGGGGACACAGTCCGGGCGGAGCACTTGTTCCACCACTGGCGCTAACTCAGAGCAGCCGCAGTTCTCCTGCTGTGGCACAGGCTGGACAGAGCTCTCGGTTCCACCAGCTCTAAGACTCTGGTTGGACACAGTGTACAGTTTGAATCCAGAATTCCTGGCTGAGATTAGTGGTCAGTTCGGGCCCTGAGTCAATAACTGACCACAGCACGCACTTTGGGCCAAAAGGCCCTAGTGGAGCTTGGTGCGTAGTCCCAGCCCAAAAATTCTGGCTGGGCCCTGTGTGCATTTTGGGCCCAAAATCCCTAGCTGAGCTTGGCAGACGGTTCTGGCCCTGAGAATCTAGCTGAGTTCTGCCCGTGGTTCGGTCCCAGTGCTCCTGGCTGGACTTGGCAGGGAACACAGAAGGCTGTGGATACCTTGGCCTGACCCAACGCTCATTCAGAGACCCAGAACAATTGCAGGATCCACAGCAGAGAGGGACTGAGGATCACTGGCTGTGAGAGACCAGAACAACAGGGCTAACCTCCTAACATCCACACCAGGGAAGCTTTGAGCTCGCAGCCTAGGGAAATCGTAAGAAAACAAGTGAATCTATCATCAGACACCCTCCATTCAACTCTGGAAGCTACCCAACAAAAACAAAGACGGCAAGATGTCTAAAGGACAACGAAAAAGCATACGCAAAAAAACCCAAAACAACATGGCGTCTCCAGTTTCCAGCTATCCCAAAGAAAACCACCCAGAGAACTCAAATACAACGGAAATACAAGAAAATGACCTCAAATCCTTAGTAATGAGGATGATAATGGAGGAAACAAATAAAATTCGTAATCAAATGCAGGAAGACGCAGACAAACAGGTGAGAGACATAAAAGAAGCACATAGAGTGGAACTGGAAAAATTGCAGGAAAATGCAAACAACCAGATGAAAGAAATAAATAAAACGGTTCAAGCTCTGAAGACCTATAAAGAGGCAATGGAAGAAACTCAGGAATATACAAAAAATCAGATGAAAGAAATCAAAAAATCAGTTCAAGATCTGAAAATGAAAATGGATTCAATGATAAACACACAGACAGAAGAAAAACGAGAACGTGAGACCTCAGAGAAGAAGGCGAGCAACACAGAGGTGAGCTTTTCTAACAGAATCCAAGAGATGGAAGAACGAATCTCAGGGCTAGAAGATACAATCACAGATATTGAATCAACCATTAAAGAAAATGCCAAATCTGGAAAACTCCTGACACAAAACATCCAAGAAATTAAGGACACCATGAAAAGAAGAAATTTGCGGATAATAGGCATTGAAGAAAGAGAAGACATCAGACTCCAGGGCCCAGAAACTATTCTCAACAAAATCATAGAAGAAAATTTCCCCAATCTAAAGAAAGAGATGCCTATAAACATACAAGAGGCCTACAGAACACCAAATAGAATTGACCAGAAAAGAAAAACTGCCCGCCACATAATAATCAAAACACAAAACTTGCAGAACAAAGAAAAAATATTAAAAGCTGCAAGGGAAAAGGGCCAAATAACATTTAATGGTAAACCTATCAGAATTACACCTGACTTCTCAGCAGAGACCATAAAAGCCAGAAGGTCCTGGACAGAGATCCTGCAAACCCTAAGAGAACACAGATGCCAGGCCAGACTACTTTACCCAGCAAAATTATCAATAACCATTGATGGAGAAAACAAAATATTCCATGACAAAAACAAATTCAAACAGTACCTATCCACAAACCCAGCTTTACAGAAGGTACTAGAAGGAAAACTCCATCCCAAAGGGTCAAGCTACAACCAAAACTACCCAGGAAATAGATAACTATCCCATGGCAAAAACACAACTACACAAACGCTCGACTGGAAACAACATCAAAATTAAGACTCTTAACAGTCACTGGTCATTAATATCTCTCAACATCAATGGCCTCAATTCTCCAATAAAAAGACACAGACTAACCGAATGGGTACATAAACAAGACCCAACATTCTTCTGCATCCAAGAAACACATCTCACCCATAATGAAAGGCATTACCTCAGGGTAAAAGGGTGGAAAAAAATATTCCAAGCAAATGGTCACAAGAAGCAAGCAGGTGTAGCCATTTTAGTATCGAACAAAATAGACTTTCAACCAAAATTAATCAAAAGGGATGAGGAAGGACACTTCATACTCATCAAAGGTAAAGTCAACCAAGATGACATCACAATTCTGAACATCTATGCTCCCAATACAAGGGCACCCACATATGTAAAAGATCTCCTAAAAAAGCTTAAACCACACATCGATCCCCACACAATAATAGTGGGAGACTTCAACACCCCACTCTCACTGAAGGATAAGTCATTGAAACAGAAACTAAGCCGAGAAATAACATCATTAACCAATGCCATGGGTCAAATGGATCTAACAGATATCTATAGAACCTTTCACCCAAACAAGAAAGAATACACCTTCTTCTCTGCACCCCATGGAACCTTCTCCAAAATTGATCACATCGTAGGTCACAAAGCAAGCCTCAACAGATACAAGAGGATTGAAATAATACCTTGTATCCTATCAGATCACCATGCTCTTAGGCTGCAATTCAACAACAACAGAAATAACAAAAAGCCTACACGTTTGTGGAAACTAAACAACTCTCTGCTAAATGACACCTGGGTCAGGGAAGAATAAAGAAAGAAATCAAGGAGTTTCTGAAATTCAATGAAAATGAAGAAACAACATACCCAAATTTGTGGGATACATTGAAAGCAGTGCTAAGAGGAAAATTCATAGCACTAAGTGCCTTTAAAAAGAAATTGGAAACATCGCACATAAGCATCTTAACAACACAACTGGAAGCCCTAGAAAAAAAAGAAGCAGAAACACCCAAGAGGAGTAGACGCCTGGAAATTATCAAACTCAGGGCTGAAATTAACAAATTAGAAACTAAGAAAACAGTCCAAAGAATCAACAAAACCAAAAGCTGGTTCTTTGAGAAAATCAACAAGATAGACAGACCATTAGCCAAACTAACTAAAAGGCAGAGAGACAGTATTGAAATCAACAAAATCAGAAATGAAAAGGGAGACACAATAACAGACACTGAAGAAATTCAAAGAATCGTAAGATCCTACTTTGAAGGCATATATGCCACAAAATTTGAAAATCTAAGGGAAATGGACGATTTTCTTGATCAAGTTCATTTGCCAAAGTTGAGTGAAGAACAGATAAACAAGTTAAATAGTCCCATTTCCCCGACAGAAATAGAAGCAATCATCGATGGTCTCCCAACCAAAAAAAGCCCAGGGCCAGATGGTTTCAGTGCAGAATTCTACCAGACCTTTAAGGGCGAGCTAATACCGATACTCTTCAAGCTACTCCAAAAGATAGAAATGGATGGAAAATTACCAAATTCATTCTATGAGGCCATAGTCTCATTGATACCTAAACCTCACAAAGACTCAACAAAGAAAGAGAATTTCAGACCAATTTCTCTTATGAACATAGATGCAAAAATACTAAATAAAATACTTGCAAAACGAATACAGGAGCACATCA
Source organism: Acomys russatus (assembly GCF_903995435.1). NCBI lineage: Eukaryota > Metazoa > Chordata > Mammalia > Rodentia > Muridae > Acomys > Acomys russatus. The sequence continues at coordinate 45,230,811 of NC_067151.1, read as the reverse complement.
AAGATATCATTCATCATGACCAAGTAGGCTTCATTCCAGGCATGCAGGGATGGTTTAATATACGGAAATCCATCAATGTAATCCATCATATAAACAAACTGAAAATAAAAAACCACATGATTATCTCCTTGGATGCAGAGAAAGCATTTGATAAAATTCAACACCCATTCATGTTTAAAGTTTTAGAGAGATCGGGGATACAAGGCACTTTCCTCAACATAATAAAGGCTATATACAGCAAGCCAATAGCCAAAATCAAAGTAAATGGTGAGATACTCAAGGAAATTCCTCTCAAATCGGGAACAAGGCAAGGCTGCCCACTCTCTCCATATCTCTTCAATATAGTACTCGAAGTTCTAGCCAGAGCAATAAGACAACAAAAGGAGATCAAGGGGATCCAAATGGGAAAGGAGGAAGTCAAATTATCCCTCTTTGCAGATGATATGATAGTGTACATAAGTGACCCTCAAAACTCCACCAGAGAACTCCTAAAGCTGATAAACACCTTCAGCAAATTGGCTGGATACAAAATTAACTCAAAAAAGTCTGTAGCCTTCCTATACACAAATGACAAGCTTGCAGAGGAAGAAATTAGGAAAACCACACCCTTCACATTAGCCACAAGCAATATAAAATATCTAGGAGTTACCCTAACTAAGCAAGTGAAGGACTTGTATGAAAAAAATTTCAAAACTCTGAAGAAAGAGATTGAAGATGACCTGAGAAGATGGCGTGATCTTCCTTGCTCATGGATCGGGAGAATTAACATAGTAAAAATGGCCATCCTACCAAAAGCAATCTACAGATTCAATGCAATCCCTATCAAAATAACTACACAATTTTTTAAAGACATTGAAAGTTCAATTCTGAACTTCATATGGAAAAACAAAAAACCCAGAATAGCTAAAACAATCTTGTACAATAAAAGATGCTCCGGAGGAATCTCCATACCTGATCTCAAACTGTACTATAAAGCAATAGTACTTAAAACAGCATGGTACTGGCACAGCAACAGGCTGGTTGATCAGTGGAATCGAATCGAAGACCCAGATATGAATCCACACACATATGGTCACTTGATTTTTGACAAAGAAGCCAAATCCATTCAATGGAAAAAGGATAGCATCTTCAACAAATGGTGCTGGTCTAACTGGAGGTCTATGTGTAAAAAAATGAAACTGGACCCATATTTGTCACCTTGCACAAAACTCAAATCCAAGTGGATTAAAGACCTCAACATAAAACCAGAGACACTAACTCACTTAGAAGAAAAAGTGGGAAAGAGCCTGGAACATATTGGCACAGGAGACAACTTCCTGAACAGAACACCAACGGCCCAGGCCTTAATGTCAACCATTAATAAATGGGACCTCATGAGGCTGAGAAGCTTCTGTAAGGCAGGAGACACTGTCAAGAGAACAAAGCGACAGCCTACAGACTGGGAAAAAATCTTCACCAACCCTACATCTGACAAAGGTCTAATATCCAAAATATATAAAGAACTCAAGAAATTAAACACCACCAAACCGAATAACCCAATTGAGAAATGGGGCTTGGAACTAAACAGAGAATTCTCAACAGAGGAGTATCAAATGGCTGAGAAACACTTAAAGAAATGCTCAACCTCCTTAGTCATCAGGGAAATGCAAATCAAAACAACTCTGAGATTCCATCTTACACCCATCAGAATGGCTAAGATCAAAAATTCAAGCGACACCACATGCTGGCGAGGATGTGGGGAGAGAGGAACACTTCTTCATTGCTGGTGGGAATGCAAACTAGTACAGCCACTTTGGAAATCTATCTGGTGCTATCTCAGAAAAATGGGAATAGGGCTTCCTCAAGACCCAGCTATTCCACTCCTTGGAATATACCCAGAAGATGCTCCAGCACACAACAAGAAAATTTGCTCAACCATGTTCATAGCAGCCTTATTCATAATAGCCAGAACATGGAAACAGCCTAAGTGTCCCTCAGTAGAAGAGTGGATAAAGAAACTGTGGTACATATACACTATGGAATACTACTCAGCTATTAAAAACAAGGAATTCCCGAAATTTGTGGATAAATGGATTGAGCTAGAAATGATCATAATGAGTGAGTTAACCCAGAAGCAGAAAGAATCAAATGGTATATACTCACTTATATCTGCATACTAGCCCAAGGGGCATGTCCCACGAAAGCCTTCACTTACCAGGAAACTGGGACAGAGGGGAAGGCATCCTATTGGGACTCTAAATGAGAGACGCATGGGAGAACAGCAAAATAAAAGGATCCAGAGGGTCCTAGAAATCTACAAGTAGAACAATATGATAGGCAGATTTGGGCCCAGGGGTCCCGCTCAAACTAAGGCACCAGCCAAGGACAATACAGGAGGTAAACTTTAAACCCCTTCCCAGATCTAGCCAATGGTCAGAATATTCTCCACAGTTGAGTGGAGAGTGTGATACGACTTTCTCACATACTCTGGTGCCTCACATTTGACCATGTCCCCTGGAGGGGGAGACCTGGTGGCACTCAGAGGAAGGACAGCAAGTAGCCAAGAAGAGACTTGATACCCTATGAGAATATATAGGGGGACGTAATCCCCCTCAGGTACAGTCATAGTGGAGGGGAATAATGGGAAAATGGGGGGGGGGAGGAATGGGAGGATACAAGGGATGGGATAAACATTGAGATGTAACAAGAATAAATTAATAAAAAAAAAAAAAAAAAAAAAAAAAGAAAAGGATGGGAGGGAGGGACTGGGAGGAGAGAAAGGAAGGGGCTACCATCAGGAAGTAAAGTGAATATATAAATTAAAAATAAATTTACAAAATTTTTAAAAATTAAAAAAGTTTTATTTTCTTTGAAAAAAAAAAAAAAAAAAAAAAAAAAAAAAAAAAGAAAAGTTTGCATCAGTGGTAACAAAGAAGGTTGGAAAGATGCATTAGTGCAGGAAATTCAGAGGGTTTTTTTTTTGTAGTTGTTGTTTTTTGCAGTGGGGGGTTGTTAATTTATTACATGTAAAAATGTAAATGTATTGATAATTTTGGGGCCAAAATGATTGGTGCCAGAGATACTCATTTGATATTCATGAGTATCTAGATGTTTTTGGATCCAGAAGAACAGCACAAATCTAAGAAGACAATGTAGACAGAAAAAGAAAAGGTCACAGCTGACACCTCAAGACTGCTACATTTTTTGCCTGACATAGGAGTGGGGGAGATAAAGGAGAAAATCCATAGAGAAATAGTCAGAGAAATAGAAGTAAACAAGAAGTGTGTGGTGTCCTGGAAACCAGGAAATCTTTCTTAAGTTTCAACTCACATGAATTCCTTGGTAATGGGCAGTCATACTTTTTTAATAAAATAAGAGTTAAATGCACAGGAACAGTTCCTATTCCTCTGTAACAATGATCCACAACAATTTTAAAACCTTACAATGACAAGTTGAGGAAGCCTCTAATATGGTCTGGGAAGAACATTCTTTCCTAGCCTGAGAAGAAACCTGCAAAATAATTCTCCAGAATTCTAAACATCATTGAGGCAGGCTATAATAGATGCAGTAAAAAGAAATCATCACATAAATGCCAAGTCTAATTACTACATATGAAATAAATGCCCCATGTGGCTACAAAGATATGGAAAACTTAATGTGTAACTTTATCAGTTACTCTGGGAAGACTGATACAAGTTCAATAAAAGACATTGATGGCATTGTGGCCAAAAGCTGCATCAGTGTGATTATTGGGCAATAGAAAGCTAGTTTGGATGACTTACTATAGAAGATGTAGGTGAAGTCATTTCATAAAGTACTACCTGAAAAGTAACGTGCAAAAAGAAGCAGAGCTATGTGCAATGGTTGTACCTATAATCTTTATATTCAACTGGCTGCCACAACAGGATCACAAGGTGAAGGTCAGCCTGAGCTACATGGTAGCCTCCAGCTATGTAGTGAAACCAGTTCTCAAAAGCTTAAGACAAGGAAGAAAAAAAAAGAAAAGACCAAAACACGCAGGAAACAGAGTCCACTTCAGAGACAGCCATCCCTCCCCCCCCATCCCGCTTCCCTTACATGAAGGCAGAACTGCCCATCAGCGAGGTCCAGTCCACGCATGGTTCTTGGTTAATGTTTCAGTCTTTTCAAGCTCTCTGAACCCTGGTTAGTTGCCTCTGTTGGTCTTCTTGTAGAGATCCTATGCCCTCCAGATACTTCTATCCTTCATCCAACTTTTCCACAAGACTACCTATGCTTTGCCCAATGTGTGGCTGTGAGTCTCAATATCTGTTTTGATTAACTGCTGGGTGGAGCCCCTCAGGGGACAGCTATCCTAGGCTCCAGTCTGTAAGCATAGCGGAGTATCCTTAATAGTGGTGGGGGTTGTCTCTCTCGCATGCGGTGGACCAGGCAGTGGTTGGACAATTCCCCCAAACTCTGCTCTATCTTTGCTCTGAAGATCTTGTAGGCACGTTAAATTTTGGGTCGAAGTTTTTGTGGGTGGGTTGGTCTTCCCCTTCCTGCACTAGAAGTCCTATCTAGTTAAAGGGTGTCCTCTTCAATCTCCATGACACTTGCTACTAGGAGTCCCAGCTAGAGTCACTCCCATGTCCTCACAAAAGCCTACCCAGTCTTAGGTCTCCAGTTGGTTGTCCTGATGTGACTTGATATGCTGGGAAGGGTTGGGGGTTCCCCTTTTCTGAAGAGTAGGGGATGGGGAAAGGGGGTACAGGGAGGGAGGGTGAGACTAAGAGGAGAAGAGGGAGGGAGCTACAATCAGGATGTAAAGTGAATAAATACATTAATTTGAAAAAGAAAAAAACCACACACACACACACACACACACACACACACACATACACGGGAAATCTCTTTGAAACTCTGGATAAGACCTAGTTTGTTAGGTTAGATTTCTCAATTCTACATAAAATAGGAACTCTTATACTAATGATAGGTGTCATAGACTAAGTAAGGCAGTATCTAGTGTTCCCAAGGATTTTTATTATTCATACTTTTCACGGCTTAAGGAAAAACATAAAACATTAAGAATCACCATCTTCATGTTGTTTGGCATCATTTTTTCCCAAAGCAGATTCTTCCACATTTATCTGTATCTCACCTTACTCAGAATAAAAACAAAGTGAGATTGTATTAAAATTTATAGAAAACTATAAATAAGTTGAGAGTCTAAGTAAGTAGAAATTAAGAATAAGAAATTGGCCTTGAACTCACTGACACAGAAGACAACTTCCTGAACAGACACCAATAGTTTAGGCTCTAAGATCAAAAATTAATAAATGGGACCTGATGAAACTGAAAAGCTTCTGTAAGGCAAAAGACACTGTCAACAGGACAAAATGACAGCCTACAGACTGGGAAAAGATTTTCACCAACCCTGCATCCAACAAAGGGCTAATATCTAAAATATATAAAGAACTCAAAAATTAAACACCAACAAACAAAATTATCCGATTAAAATGGGGTACAGAGCTAAATAGAGAATTTTCTTTTTTAATTTTTTGTTTTTTATTAAATAGTTTCACATACACATTTATATTATTACACATATATACAACCTAGAGCAAGAAGAACCACAAAACAGCCTACACATAAACTACCTACAGCAAGAAGAACCATGAAAACAATCAGGAATTATATATATGTTACATTTATAATGTTATGGACTTGAAGAAAACATCTTTCCTATCTTGGAGAATCTAAAATTCTGAATACAAATCAATATCTACCCTATCTCATCTGAGAAATATTGAATGGCTGATAAACATTTAAAGAATGAAATGATCAGCATCCTTAGTTATCAGGGAAATGCAAATCGAAACAGCGCTGAGATTCTATATTACACCTATCCCAATGACTAAGATCAAAAAGAGGGAGGAAGTCCCCCTCAGTCACAGCCATAGGGGAAGGGAGAAAGGCGAAAATGGGAGGGAGGGAGGAATGGGAGGATACAATGGATGGGATAACCATTGAGATGTAACAAGAATAAATTAATAAAATGAAATTTAAAAAAAAGAAAGCACATGCTGGCAAGGATGTGGAGAAAGAGAAACACTCCTCTATTGCTGGTGGGAGTGCAAACTTGGACAACCACTTTGGAAATCAATCTAATGCTTTCTCAGAAAGTTGAGAATAGTGCCACCTCAAGGCCCAGCTATACCACTCTTGGGCATATGCCTAAAAGACTCTCCACCATACAACAAGGACATTTGCTAAACTATGTTCATAGCAGCTTTATTCATAATAGACCAGATCTGGAAACAACCTAGATGGTCCTTAACTGAAGAATGGATGAAGAAACTGTGGTACATTTACACAATAGAATACTACTCAGCTATCAAAAACAAGGAACTCTTGAAATTTGCAGGCAAATGGATGGAACTAGAAGAGATCATCCTGAGTGAGGTAATCCAGACCCAGAAAGACACATATGGTATATACTCACTTATAAGTGGATATTAGCCCAAAATAAATGTTCTTTGAGAGACTCCACCCAGCGAGGGATCTGGACAAGTACTAGGACTTACAGCCAGACTCTGAGAGGAACGCTGAGAATTGTATGGAAGATTAGGCAGATGGAAGGACCCTAAGAGGTCAGGAAAGTATAAGTAAATGGAAATTAAGAATAAGAAAATGGCAAATGACAATCCCTCTAGGAAATCTGAACCATTCTATTACACACAGGTCTAAATGTGGTCATAAACTAGGTTTACATTTCCAAATAATCATCACAAAGAAGAAAGAAAATCATAAGATTTGTAGTCTCAATAAAAAAACAAACTTCCAGAAAACATCCCTATTCCTTAATTTCATTATGCCCCTTAAACTGATATATCTTCAACTATAAAACATTCATATAGTCAGCCTTAAAATATGCTCAATAATGTTGCATTGTCTTAAGATAAAATTCATATCATTTAACATAGTTTATTTGTGTTTCATAGCCTGGCTCTTGCATTTCTAAAATCATCTCTCTTTTCTCCCAACCTGCATTCTATCTCTACACCATATGATAAATGGTGGGGTTATAATACACAAACCTGTCTCGTTTTAACTTCTAATCTTTGTTGGTTTGTCTACATGGAAAAGACATGCCGTCCTTGTCTGACTCTTACTGGGCATTGCAGATTCAATGTATTGCTGGAGAAACCCTTCTCTTCCCCACCTACTCTAAGCCATTGCTATTTCAGTACAGTTTTATTTGACAGAAAACCTTCTCTTGTAGCCCTTGTACTTTTTAAAATCACTTTGCTTATTGCTCCTTCATTTTTTTTTTTTTTCATTTTTAAAACTGTGGTCTTTGGACCACATCTGGAGCATCTGTTAGGCATTGTTTCCTAGCTGCCAACCCAAATCCTGAATTAGAATCCTTGAGAATCAAAAGAACATGGGTCATTGCTATTTTGTTACTGTGATATGTTTGTTTGTGGGGCTGGAATCAAACTCAGGTCCCTATGCCTGCTTGTTAATTGTTCTACCTCCCATCCAAAAACATGTTTAAAAACTCTTTGAAATGTAATGTGAGCCACAAAGGCAACCATCAGATAGAACTTTCAGTTTCTAAGCAGTTACACTAAAAAAGATAAAGAGATATGTCAAACTGCTTTTACTCTTGTTTTATTGTTTAAGCATAATCAAAATATTATTTCATCAGGTAATAAGTATAAAAATTATCAACAGGTATTTGACATGTTTTCACACTAATTTTTTCAAAATTCAGTGTGTAATTTATACTAACTTTACATCTTACTCCAATCAACCATATTCCAAGTACTGTTTATGTACAAGAAGCAAGTCACTACCATTTTGGGCAAGAAAACCCAAACCTAGCTGTGGAAAGAAACTATCTTAACTCTAAAGAGAGAGGGGAGAAAGGGAGAGAGAGTGATAGACAGACAGACACACACACACACACACAGAGAGAGAGAGAGAGAGAGAGAGAGAGAACGCCTGTAGGCCTGGGAGTATAGTTCAGTGGTAGAGTGTGTGCTGGCTAGTTTTATATCATGTTAACACAAGCTAGTTATCTCAAAGAAGGGAACCTCAATTGAGAAAATGCTTCCATATGATCAGGGAGTAGGCAAGCTTACATGGGCATTTTCTTATTTAGTGATTGTTGGGTACGGCCCCAGCCCATTGTGGATGGTGCAGTCCTTGGGCTGGTGTTCTTGGATTCTATAACATAGACATAAAGCCACACACCTGTGGACACTTGATTTTTGATAAAGAAGTCAGAAGTAGACAATAAGAAAAAGTAAACATCTTCAACAAATGGTGCTGGTCTAACTGGATGTCTGAGTATAGAGGAATGCAAATAGATCCATATCTATCACCTTGCACAAAACTCAAGTCCAAGTGGACCATAAATAAAACCAGATATACTGAACCTGCTAGAGGAGAAAGTGGAGAATATCATAGAAAGCGTTGGCACAGGAGACAGTTCCTGAGCAGAACAATAGTTCACGCACTAAGGACAACAATTAATAAATGAGACCTCGGGAGGATCCAAGATGGCGGCGAGCAGTGTGGACCGCGTTTGGAGGCTCCAGTGAACAATTCAGGGAATTGCACAGATTTCTGAGCCAGGAACACCGAGGTCCGAACATCACGGCAGCGGGAGTGCTCCACGGTTCGGAGGGACCAGGGTGCGGAGGACCTGTGTGCCCCTGTACATGGGAGGAGCGTGTTTTTTCTCTGATCGGAGCGGCAGCGGTAGAGGCGGCAGCACCAGCGGCACCAGCAGCGGCGGCTGAGGTTTGCAGCTCATAGCCTTCCGGTGGAGGCGATTGGTGTGGTGGCTGGTGGGAATTGCTGCGGGAGAGGGGACTCGGGGCAGGATTTGGGTCGCGTGGAGCCTTTGGACCCAGATTGGACTCGGCGGACAGTTCGGCCCCAGAGTCCCGGGTATTGGCCCGGCCCAGCAAACAATTCTGCCTGAGGCACTAACTCAGCGTGGCCATAGCTCCCCTGCTGTGGCGCAGGCTTAGTTGAGCACGCTGCTCCACACTAGGCACTACCTCAGCTCAGCAGCAGCTCCCCTGCGGTGACACAGTCTGGGCGGAGCACTTGTCCCACCACTGGCGCTAACTCAGAGCAGCCGCAGTTCTCCTGCTGTGGCGCAGGCTTGGTGACGTGCTCGGTTCCATCCTAGGCACCACCTCAGCTCAGCGGCAGCTCCCCTGCGGGGACACAGTCCGGGCAGAGCACTTGTCCCACCACTGGCGCTAACTCAGAGCAGCCACAGTTCTCCTGCTGTGGCGCAGGCTTGGTGACGTGCTCGGTTCCATCCTAGGCACCACCTCAGCTCAGCGGCAGCTCCCCTGCGGTGACACAGTCTGGGCGGAGCACTTGTTCCACCACTGGCGCTAACTCAGAGCAGCCGCAGTTCTCCTGCTGTGGCGCAGGCTTGGTGACGTGCTCGGTTCCATCCTAGGCACCACCTCAGCTCAGCGGCAGCTCCCCTGCGGGGACACAGTCCGGGCAGAGCACTTGTTCCACCACTGGCGCTAACTCAGAGCAGCCACAGTTCTCCTGCTGTGGCGCAGGCTTGGTGACGTGCTCGGTTCCATCCTAGGCACCACCTCAGCTCAGCGGCAGCTCCCCTGCGGGGACACAGTGCGGGCGGGGCACTTGTTCCACCACTGGCGCTAACTCAGAGCAGCCGCAGTTCTCCTGCTGTGGCACAGGCTGGACAGAGCTCTCGGTTCCACCAGCTCTAAGACTCTGGTTGGACACAGTGTACAGTTTGAATCCAGAATTCCTGGCTGAGATTGGTGGTCAGTTCGGGCCCTGAGTCAATAACTGACCACAGCACGCACTTTGGGCCAAAAGGCCCTAGTGGAGCTTGGTGCGTAGTCCCAGCCCAAAAATTCTGGCTGGGCCCTGTGTGCATTTTGGGCCCAAAATCCCTAGCTGAGCTTGGCAGACGGTTCTGGCCCTGAGAATCTAGCTGAGTTCTGCCCGTGGTTCGGTCCCAGTGCTCCTGGCTGGACTGGGCAGGGAACACAGAAGGCTGTGGATACCTTGGCCTGACCCAACGCTCATTCAGAGACCCAGAACAATTGCAGAATCCACAGCAGAGAGGGACTGAGGATCACTGGCTGTGAGAGACCAGAACAACAGGGCTAACCTCCTAACATCCACACCAGTGAAGCTTTGAGCTCGCAGCCTAGGGAAATCGTAAGAAAACAAGTGAATCTATCATCAGACACCCTCCATTCAACTCTGGAAGCTACCCAACAAAAACAAAGACGGCAAGATGTCTAAAGGACAACGAAAAAGCATACGCAAAAAACCCCAAAACAACATGGCGACTCCAGTTTCCAGCTATCCCAAAGAAAACCACCCAGAGAACTCAAATACAACGGAAATACAAGAAAATGACCTCAAATCCTTAGTAATGAGGATGATAATGGAGGAAACAAATAAAATTCGTAATCAAATGCAGGAAGACGCAGACAAACAGGTGAGAGACATAAAAGAAGCACATAGAGTGGAACTGGAAAAATTGCAGGAAAATGCAAACAACCAGATGAAAGAAATAACTAAAACGGTTCAAGCTCTGAAGACCTATAAAGAGGCAATGGAAGAAACTCAGGAATATACAAAAAATCAGATGAAAGAAATCAAAAAATCAGTTCAAGATCTGAAAATGAAAATGGATTCAATGATAAACACACAGACAGAAGAAAAACGAGAACGTGAGACCTCAGAGAAGAAGGCGAGCAACACAGAGGTGAGCTTTTCTAACAGAATCCAAGAGATGGAAGAACGAATCTCAGGGCTAGAAGATACAATCACAGATATTGAATCAACCATTAAAGAAAATGCCAAATCTGGAAAACTCCTGACACAAAACATCCAAGAAATTAAGGACACCATGAAAAGAAGAAATTTGCGGATAATAGGCATTGAAGAAAGAGAAGACATCAGACTCCAGGGCCCAGAAACTATTCTCAACAAAATCATAGAAGAAAATTTCCCCAATCTAAAGAAAGAGATGCCTATAAACATACAAGAGGCCTACAGAACACCAAATAGAATTGACCAGAAAAGAAAAACTGCCCGCCACATAATAATCAAAACACAAAACATGCAGAACAAAGAAAAAATATTAAAAGCTGCAAGGGAAAAGGGCCAAATAACATTTAATGGTAAACCTATCAGAATTACACCTGACTTCTCAGCAGAGACCATAAAAGCCAGAAGGTCCTGGACAGAGATCCTGCAAACCCTAAGAGAACACAGATGCCAGGCCAGACTACTTTACCCAGCAAAATTATCAATAACCATTGATGGAGAAAACAAAATATTCCATGACAAAAACAAATTCAAACAGTACCTATCCACAAACCCAGCTTTACAGAAGGTACTAGAAGGAAAACTCCATCCCAAAGGGTCAAGCTACAACCAAAACTACCCAGGAAATAGATAACTATCCCATGGCAAAAACACAACTACACAAACGCTCGACTGGAAACAACATCAAAATTAAGACTCTTAACAGTCACTGGTCATTAATATCTCTCAACATCAATGGCCTCAATTCTCCAATAAAAAGACACAGACTAACCGAATGGGTACATAAACAAGACCCAACATTCTTCTGCATCCAAGAAACACATCTCACCCATAATGAAAGGCATTACCTCAGGGTAAAAGGGTGGAAAAAAATATTCCAAGCAAATGGTCACAAGAAGCAAGCAGGTGTAGCCATTTTAGTATCGAACAAAATAGACTTTCAACCAAAATTAATCAAAAGGGATGAGGAAGGACACTTCATACTCATCAAAGGTAAAGTCAACCAAGATGACATCACAATTCTGAACATCTATGCTCCCAATACAAGGGCACCCACATATGTAAAAGATCTCCTAAAAAAGCTTAAACCACACATCGATCCCCACACAATAATAGTGGGAGACTTCAACACCCCACTCTCACTGAAGGATAAGTCATTGAAACAGAAACTAAGCCGAGAAATAACATCATTAACCAATGCCATGGGTCAAATGGATCTAACAGATATCTATAGAACCTTTCACCCAAACAAGAAAGAATACACCTTCTTCTCTGCACCCCATGGAACCTTCTCCAAAATTGATCACATCGTAGGTCACAAAGCAAGCCTCAACAGATACAAGAGGATTGAAATAATACCTTGTATCCTATCAGATCACCATGCTCTTAGGCTGCAATTCAACAACAACAGAAATAACAAAAAGCCTACACGTTTGTGGAAACTAAACAACTCTCTGCTAAATGACACCTGGGTCAGGGAAGAAATAAAGAAAGAAATCAAGGAGTTTCTGAAATTCAATGAAAATGAAGAAACAACATACCCAAATTTGTGGGATACATTGAAAGCAGTGCTAAGAGGAAAATTCATAGCACTAAGTGCCTTTAAAAAGAAGTTGGAAACATCGCACATAAGCATCTTAACAACACAACTGGAAGCCCTAGAAAAAAAAGAAGCAGAAACACCCAAGAGGAGTAGACGTCTGGAAATTATCAAACTCAGGGCTGAAATTAACAAATTAGAAACTAAGAAAACAGTCCAAAGAATCAACAAAACCAAAAGCTGGTTCTTTGAGAAAATCAACAAGATAGACAGACCATTAGCCAAACTAACTAAAAGGCAGAGAGACAGTATTGAAATGAACAAAATCAGAAATGAAAAGGGAGACATAACAACAGACACTGAAGAAATTCAAAGAATCATAAGATCCTACTTTGAAGGCATATACGCCACAAAATTTGAAAATCTAAGGGAAATGGACGATTTTCTTGATCAAGTTCACTTGCCAAAGTTGAGTGAAGAACAGATAAACAAGTTAAATAGTCCCATTTCCCCTACAGAAATAGAAGCAATCATCGATGGTCTCCCAACCAAAAAAAGCCCAGGGCCAGATGGTTTCAGTGCAGAATTCTACCAGACCTTTAAGGGCGAGCTAATACCGATACTCTTCAAGCTACTCCAAAAGATAGAAATGGATGGAAAATTACCAAATTCATTCTATGAGGCCATAGTCTCATTGATACCTAAACCTCACAAAGACTCAACAAAGAAAGAGAATTTCAGACCAATTTCTCTTATGAACATAGATGCAAAAATACTAAATAAAATACTTGCAAAACGAATACAGGAGCACATCAAAGATATCATTCATCATGACCAAGTAGGCTTCATTCCAGGCATGCAGGGATGGTTTAATATACGGAAATCCATCAATGTAATCCATCATATAAACAAACTGAAAATAAAAAACCACATGATTATCTCCTTGGATGCAGAGAAAGCATTTGATAAAATTCAACACCCATTCATGTTTAAAGTTTTAGAGAGATCGGGGATACAAGGCACTTTCCTCAACATAATAAAGGCTATATACAGCAAGCCAATAGCCAAAATCAAAGTAAATGGTGAGATACTCAAGGAAATTCCTCTCAAATCGGGAACAAGGCAAGGCTGCCCACTCTCTCCATATCTCTTCAATATAGTACTCGAAGTTCTAGCCAGAGCAATAAGACAACAAAAGGAGATCAAGGGTATCCAAATGGGAAAGGAGGAAGTCAAATTATCCCTCTTTGCAGATGATATGATAGTGTACATAAGTGACCCTCAAAACTCCACCAGAGAACTCCTAAAGCTGATAAACACCTTCAGCAAATTGGCTGGATACAAAATTAACTCAAAAAAGTCTGTAGCCTTCCTATACACAAATGACAAGCTTACAGAGGAAGAAATTAGGAAAACCACACCCTTCACATTAGCCACAAGCAATATAAAATATCTAGGAGTTACCCTAACTAAGCAAGTGAAGGACTTGTATGAAAAAAATTTCAAAACTCTGAAGAAAGAGATTGAAGATGACCTGAGAAGATGGCGTGATCTTCCTTGCTCATGGATCGGGAGAATTAACATAGTAAAAATGGCCATCCTACCAAAAGCAATCTACAGATTCAATGCAATCCCTATCAAAATAACTACACAATTTTTTAAAGACATTGAAAGTTCAATTCTGAACTTCATATGGAAAAACAAAAAACCCAGAATAGCTAAAACAATCTTGTACAATAAAAGATGCTCCGGAGGAATCTCCATACCTGATCTCAAACTGTACTATAAAGCAATAGTACTTAAAACAGCATGGTACTGGCACAGCAACAGGCTGGTTGATCAGTGGAATCGAATCGAAGACCCAGATATGAATCCACACACATATGGTCACTTGATTTTTGACAAAGAAGCCAAATCCATTCAATGGAAAAAGGATAGCATCTTCAACAAATGGTGCTGGTCTAACTGGAGGTCTATGTGTAAAAAAATGAAACTGGACCCATATTTGTCACCTTGCACAAAACTCAAATCCAAGTGGATTAAAGACCTCAACATAAAACCAGAGACACTAACTCACTTAGAAGAAAAAGTGGGAAAGAGCCTGGAACATATTGGCACAGGAGACAACTTCCTGAACAGAACACCAACGGCCCAGGCCTTAATGTCAACCATTAATAAATGGGACCTCATGAGGCTGAGAAGCTTCTGTAAGGCAGGAGACACTGTCAAGAGAACAAAGCGACAGCCTACAGACTGGGAAAAAATCTTCACCAACCCTACATCTGACAAAGGTCTAATATCCAAAATATATAAAGAACTCAAGAAATTAAACACCACCAAACCGAATAACCCAATTGAGAAATGGGGCTTGGAACTAAACAGAGAATTCTCAACAGAGGAGTATCAAATGGCTGAGAAACACTTAAAGAAATGCTCAACCTCCTTAGTCATCAGGGAAATGCAAATCAAAACAACTCTGAGATTCCATCTTACACCCATCAGAATGGCTAAGATCAAAAATTCAAGCGATACCACATGCTGGCGAGGATGTGGGGAGAGAGGAACACTCCTTCATTGCTGGTGGGAATGCAAACTAGTACAGCCACTTTGGAAATCTATCTGGTGCTATCTCAGAAAAATGGGAATAGGGCTTCCTCAAGACCCAGCTATTTCACTCCTTGGAATATACCCAGAAGATGCTCCAGCACACAACAAGAAAATTTGCTCAACCATGTTCATAGCAGCCTTATTCATAATAGCCAGAACATGGAAACAGCCTAAGTGTCCCTCAGTAGAAGAGTGGATAAAGAAACTGTGGTACATATACACTATGGAATACTACTCAGCTATTAAAAACAAGGAATTCCCGAAATTTGTGGATAAATGGATTGAGCTAGAAATGATCATAATGAGTGAGTTAACCCAGAAGCAGAAAGAATCAAATGGTATATACTCACTTATATCTGCATACTAGCCCAAGGGGCATGTCCCACGAAAGCCTTCACTTACCAGGAAACTGGGACAGAGGGGAAGGCATCCTATTGGGACTCTAAATGAGAGACGCATGGGAGAACAGCAAAATAAAAGGATCCAGAGGGTCCTAGAAATCTACAAGTAGAACAATATGATAGGCAGATTTGGGCCCAGGGGTCCCGCTCAAACTAAGGCACCAGCCAAGGACAATACAGGAGGTAAACTTTAAACCCCTTCCCAGATCTAGCCAATGGTCAGAATATTCTCCACAGTTGAGTGGAGAGTGTGATACGACTTTCTCACATACTCTGGTGCCTCACATTTGACCATGTCCCCTGGAGGGGGAGACCTGGGGGCACTCAGAGGAAGGACAGCAAGTAGCCAAGAAGAGACTTGATACCCTATGAGAATATATAGGGGGACGTAATCCCCCTCAGGAACAGTCATAGGGGAGGGGAATAATGGGAAAATGGGGGGGGGGAGGAATGGGAGGATACAAGGGATGGGATAAACATTGAGATGTAACAAGAATAAATTAAAAAAAAAAATAAAAAAATAAATAAATGAGACCTCATGAACTCGAAAAGCTTCTGTAAGACAAATAACACCCCCAATAAGGCAAATACCATCATAAAGAATGAAAAAATATTTTTGCTAATTTCACACTCAACATAGGGCTAATATCCAAATTTTTTATGAAACTAGAAAACAACAAACCAAATAATCCAATTTTAAAAAGGGTATACAGGTCTAAACAGAGAACTCTCAAGAGAGGAATCTAAAGTGGCTGAGAAACACTAAGAAATGTTCAACATGCTTAGCAATAAAGAAATACAAATCAAAACCAGTTTGGGAGTCCACTTTATACCTTTCAGAATGGCTAAGACTACACAAGTCACACAAATGACTGCTTATGCTGATGAATATGTAGAACAAGGGAAACGCTCCTCCATTGCTGGTGGGAGTGCAGACTTGTACAAGCACTGTGGAAATCAATACAGTTTTTCCTCAGAAAATTGAAAATTTGTCTACCTCAACACATAGATATACCATTCTTGGACATATACCGAAATGATGCTCCATCCTATTACAAGGACACTTCCTCAACTATGTTCATAGACGCTTTATCTATAATAGCCAAAAGATGGAATCTCAGAGTAGTTTTGATTTGCATTTCCCTGATGGCTAAGAATGTTGAACAGTTCTTTAAGTGTTTCTCAGCCATTTGAGACTCCTCTGTTGAGATTCTGTTTAATGTGTACCCCATTTTTAATTGAATTATTTCGTTTGTTGATGTCTTAGATTCTCAACAGAAAACGAATAAGGAAAATATGGTACATTTAAACAATAGAGTGTTACTCAGCTGTTTTACAAATGGATCATAAAATTTATAGGCAAATGAATGGAACTAGGAAAAAATCATCCTGAATGAGGCAGCCAAAAAGTCCAACATGGTGTGTACTCACTTATGAGTGGACATTAACTGTAAAGGAAAATCATGCTACAATCCATGGACCAAGATAGGCCAAGTAACAAGGAGAGTACAAGGGAGGGTACATGGATCTCCCTAGGAAGGAAAAATAGAATAGGTTTTGTGGGTGGGCTAGGGATATGGGGATGGGAACAGGCGGATCAGGCAGGTGGGAAGGAGGAAGAGAGGACTGAGAGAGATGACTTGAATTGTGGGGCATTTGGTGGGGAGCAATGTGGAAATATAATGCAATGGAAACTCCATAGAGTCTATGAGAGTGACCCAAATGAGGACATTTAATAGTGGAGGACAGTAATGTGAGATATGGAGCCTGCACTGGCCACCTTCTGTCACCAGGAAAAGCTTCCAGTGGTGGAATTGAGACACCAACACAGCCACAAAATCTTCGATCTACGATTTGTCCTTCCTGCAAGATGTGCTAAGGTAATGGTGGCTCAGAACTTGTGGGTGTCTCCAGCCAATAACTAGTCTAACTTGAGGCCCACACCATGAGAGGGATCCCATGTCATTAGCTCGGATGCCTAGGATAAAGCCAAACACAGCTGACTCCAGGTTCTGGCCCTGTTTGAGTTCCCGTCCTGACTTCCTTTGACTGCGGACTGTGACATGGAAGTGTAAACCAAATAAAGCCTTTTCTCTCCGAGCTGCGTTGTACATGGTGCTTCCTCACAGCAACAGCAACCCTAACTAAGGCAGAGGGCTTACCTGTCATGCGTATGGCCCAAGTTCTATACCCAGCACTGCCAAAAACAAACAAAAGAGGCTGGACTGCTTTCGTTGCACTTTCAGCTTTTATATACACACCAGACACAAAATAGACAATGACTAAAACCACATTATTTTCTTAATTCCTAGTGAATAATAGGTAAAACAGAGAAGGGAAGTCAAGAAAAATTAGAACGAGAAGGCTGGAAGATAATTCGACCAGTAAGAAGGTTGTCATCAAGTTCAATCCTGTCATGCTGAGTTTGATCCCCAGAACACAAAGAAACACATATGTTGGAAAGATAGAACAGACTCCTCCAGCTTCCACATAGGCATTATGACATGTACACACACACACACACACACACACACACACACACATGCATGCACACACACATGTACATGAACACATACACACATGCACAAACACACGTGCACACGCACAGTAAATAAATGTTTGAAAATAATGTTTAAGTTGGAACAGAAATCAGCCTAAGGAAATAGTTTTGAACCTATAAAATGAACCATTGTAATCCAAAGATATGTCTCACCCTACAGCCATTTCTAGTTTGACTGCCACAGCAGCCTGCTATTTCTTTGAGCTCAAGGATAATGGATGTTTTAAAACATCTTGAAAAGTCAGGAAAAGAACATGGAGAAAGGTGGTAAAGATCTATAGATTTATTATATTAGCCTTATACCATACACAGAAGCACCTGGGCATACATTTCAGCACTGTTCCTTTGGTTGGCCGCCAACTCTTAAGCCATGGAATGCAGTCTCACCATTTGTAACGTGGCCAGGCTTTAAGGTTGATAGTTATGTCCTCAGAATGAAAATAAGCAAGAAATTATGATCTAAACACTGAGCCTTTAATTATTTGAGTCTGTAAATCTCATTTTAACCTGGAAATTTTCTGTTTTCTCACTTTCAGGGACAGAAGAAAAAGAAACACCGAGCTTATATTATTTAGAACAAAAAAAAAATCACACTTTCTAAATGTCAGCAGATACTTTTCTAATCTACCCTGAAAGAGTAACGCAGCAACCTTGAGAAAAGGAAGGACTGAAGAACAGAAGTCCAGCTTGACCCACCTTCATTTGTCTCCGTTAGTACAATAACGTGCTAAGCAGTAATGACAGACAATAGACTTTCTACACCCTGTTACCTTCAATGTAGGAAGGAAGAAAATTGCCATATCTGCTATACTAATCCAATTCACACATTGTTTATGCTATCTGGAGATGTGAAACACTTAAAATCAATTTTCAAAAGTTGCGTCAATGTTTCTACTTTCAATGGGAGAGAAAATTCTGTGAAAATGACCTCAGCCTCTTCAAAGATCATGAATGAAGAAGACAGAAATGTTTCTCTTGGAGCAAACTTGGAAACAGCTATGTAAACTTGCAGGTGTGCCTTGGTCCCTACTCATCTCTCTCTGTTCTTCCGTACCTTGCACATTTTGTATATCTTTCTCTCTCAGCGGCAACTAGAAGCGACCTCTGGCCTCCCCTCTGCTCCCTAGATCTTCTGGATGAATTCATAAGACACATAACGTAGGGTAGAAGATTGGTTTTGTTACATAACATAAGGCAATCTCAGAGGTCAGAGTGAGTAACACAGCTGGAAGTCCATTATGGAGGAAAACAGTCTCCCAGGTGGAGAACTCACCCTGCTGGCCCAGATGTTTAAGTAGGTTATATACTATATGCTCAGGTCCCAGGAACAGACAGTTTTTCTGCGGGTCATTTGTTCTTCTGTCCAAGTGAGTGAAAGCTCTGCAGTAACTCTCTACAAGATGGGACAAGGGTATGCCTGTTCTATACCATGTTAAAGCCTCCTGCTAGACATCAGTTTTATAATCTTCCTGGCACTTTCACATTTTCCTGGGAAACATGTTGCTTCTCTTCATTGGCCTCCATAAAACCCTTGACTTCTACTTTCCTCCCTGAGTCTAATCTGTTGCTCTCGGGTCACGTATCATAAATCTTTTCTTCTTGTTGTTGTGTTGTTTTATTTTGTTTTTCGAGATAGGGTTTCTCTGTGTAGCCTTGGCTGTCCTGGACTCATTTTTGTAGATCAGGCTGGCCTCCCACTCACAGTGATCTGCCTGCCTCTGCCTCCAGAGTGCTGAGATTAAAGGTGTGTGCCACCATGCCAGGCTCCTATCATAAGTCTTAAAGGGCACAACTGTAGCATTTTCTCCCTCTTTTCATGTGGTGTTTTAAATTCTAATGAGGGACAGTTTTGACATTTCCTTTTTCTTCAAATGGGTGTATTAGAAGGAACGAGAGGAATTATTAACTTAGAAGTCTTATAATAAAGGGTGTTTTTACAAAGACATTTATATTATTACACATATATAAAATAAACTACCTACAACAAAAAGAACCACGAAAAAATCAGGAATTATATAAATGTTACATTCATACTGTTTTGGCTATTTGTATTTGGCAACCTTGAAGAAAACATTTTCCTATCTTGGTGAGTCTAAAATTCTGACTGTAAATGATTATCTATCATATCTGATCTGTATCAACTTAAAACATCTATCTAGACCTAAAAACATCTTAACCCCTAAACAACTAAACTTAATTGTAAAACTATACTATCTGATCTTCAACCTCATCAGAGACTTGAGAAGGAATAAAAATATTTACCTAAGTAAAGAGGAACTGCAGGTTAGCAGCTTCCAAAGTGAAAAAAAAATGGCAGAGACACTTTGCTGCCTGAACAGTCACCCAAAACTCTCTATAATGTTGGAGCATCATCTTCAACCTTCTGGCCCAGTATATCTGACAGACATGTTTGTGAAGCAGGAACTATTGAGGACTTGCTTTACCTGTCTTGGCAGAGTTTGACCTTTGACTCTGCCTACATTGAAGCTTGCCTATTTTGGGTCAGAATTCTGTCTGTAGCTGAAATGAGGATGTTTTGCCCAGTGGTTTGTTTGCCATATTTGAAGCCCTTTCCATAAAGAGGTTCATTGATGCTCATCATCTTCTTTGAGGTAGACTGGGTGTTGCCAGGAGTTAACCTGTCTTATTGTCAAAGAATCCTTAAAACAATAAAAACATCTTTAAATGCCATATTCTATAGGACTCTGAGGTTTTTGAAGACCTTATATAACTATTTTACTTTATCTATCTATAGAATTATAATAAAGATTTTCACATGATTAAAACAAAAAGGAAGGAGAGGCAAAGCCTGCAGCTGACTATGAAGCGTGCTTAGGTCTCCCTAGCTACTAAACACTACCCACGCAAAAAACACACGAAAAGCTCCTGAGGAGAGCAGAAGTGTGCTGAGGAATCCCAGCTGTCCAGCCTCCAGCCTCACTCTTGACACCAAAAGGTGTTTTTTAAGGACAGCGTGACAACTGAAGGCTAGAATCCCAGTGACATTGAAATTTTAGCTATCTTAGAAACTTAGCAACTAAAGACACCCTCGGGGAACAAAAATGTTCGGTTCTAAAGATGTACAGCAGAGGCTCTGCCAGGCTGACCATGTTCTGAGTTTGTATCTTCCTTCCATGCCCACTGCTGCCTGCAGGACAGCAAGTGTGAGACACTGGGCAGCAGGGAAGCAGAGTGCTGGTCCACTTCACTTCTTAAAGAGTAACACCATGCAACAAGGAATTTACAGTGCCCTGGGTTAACTCTGGGGCAGGGTATATTTGGCCTTCCAGTCTGGACCAGCTGAGACGTGCCAGCCATCTGCCCTCCTGTTTCCTTTCCTTTCAGTATTGTCTTGTTAGTTTTGTTTTGTTTGATGGACTTGGTTAGTTTGTTTGTCTAGTTGGGGAAGCATTATTTTAGTTTGGTTTGGTTTGGTTTGGTTTTTTTTTTTTTTTTTAATTTATTCTTGTTACATTTTAATGGCCATTCCATCCCTTGCATCCTCCCATTCTTCCCTCCCTCCCATTTCCCCCCTATTCCCCTCCCCTATGACTGTTCCTGGGGGCGGGGATTTCCTCCCCCTGTATATGCTCATAGGGTATCAAGTCTCTTCTTGATAACCTGCTGTTCTTCCTCTGAGTGTCACCAGGTCTCCCCCTCCAGGGGACATGGTCAAATGTGAGGCACCAGAGTATGTGAGAAAGTCATATCCCACTCTCCACTCAACTGTGGAGAATGGTCTGACCATTGGCTAGATCTGGGAAGGGGTTTAAAGTTTACCTCCTGTATTGTCCTTGGCTGGTGCCTTAGTTTGAGCGGGACCCCTGGGCCCAAATCTGCCTATCATAATGTTCTACTTGTAGGTTTCTAGGACCCTCTGGATCCTTCTACTTTGCTATTCTCCCATGCTTCTCTCATAGCACTTTGGTTTGTTTTTTGAGACAGACTCTCATTGTATAGTCCCAGCAGGCCTGGACCTGGCTACATAGACCAGGCAAGTCTAGAGTTCATAGAAACACACCTGTCACTGCCGCCCAAATGCTAGAATCAAAGGCCCAGTCATTTCAGTATCCTATTATTTATCTATTTTGTCCTTTTTGTTGTTGTTGTTGTTAGCTTTTTTTTTTTTTTTGATTCTTTGTAAATTTCACCTCATATATCACAATTCCATCCATCTCCCCATCCTTTTGTATCTACCGTTTGCCCTTGTAACCTCTCCCCCACAAAAGAAGAAAATAAGATTTTAAAAAATCTCATGGAAGCTGTAGTGTGTCAGTGTGTCCCACAATATACCATTTTGTCCACCAGTTCTTTATTTGCAAATGTTCGCTGCAATGAGTCATTGGTCTGGTTTGAGGCCTCTGGTTTCTGCTACACTATCAATACTAGATCCTCACAGGGACTCCTCTGGGATATCCTGTTGTTGCCCTGTGTCATGGAGATCCTGCATCTTTGGATCTGCAAGATCAGCCCTTTCAAGCACTCCAGCAGATCACAGATGGGGTCGTGTTTGGGGTGGGCTAACTCAAAACCCTGGCTCTGGGCCTGGGATGTAGCTGAGTTGGTCAGCCCACAACTCTCCTGTGCCTGTACCACCAGGGCAAGCTCTCCTGCACCGCTCCAGCTAGCTCACCCAATTCTGTAGCTAGCAAAGGGCAGGGGCAGCTCTCCTGCTCTCATGACCAGGGACTGACTCACCTGCACCTTTGCCATCAGGGTCTGCTCTACAGTACTGCTCAGGCAAGGGACGGGACCAACTCTCCTGAGAATGGTGGCCAGTAAGGAGAACCAGCACAGCAGTGCCTCAGGTGGCAGTCCAGACTAGAGACAACTGAATGGCCTTTGCTGGCAACATAGGCCTGAGACATCATCACAGACACTTGCTGTCATAGGACCACAATTCCAGACAGGCCTCAGATGCTGGTATAGGCCACGCAGACCCGTAGACCCTCTCCATGGAAGCATGGCCCTTAGGTATCCATATGGTCTCCATTGGCATCCCAGACCACAGACAGCTTCTTGGCCTTTGGTGGTAACTCAGTCCTCAGACATCAACATAGTCCCTATATGAAGCAGGGGAAGGGAGCCAGACATGGCCCATGGCAACCATGGACCTCACCATGGCCTCCTGTTGCTCACCACCATTGTATCTCCAGTTCCACATTTCTCTACAGTGTGTATGAGCCTCCCACCTTCTCTTTCTCTTCCATCTCTCCACTTTGTACTTCATTTCCCATCTCTCCATGACACATTTGCCATCATAGTATTGCCCACAGCAGGTGCTTGCTTGGCTGTTTTTCTTTCAGTCTTCTCAGGCCTGTGTGGCTGGACCAGGCACTTGGGTGTCTTTCGGGCTATCCCAGCAGGTAGGACCAGGGTGGGCACTTGGGTCTTCAGTATTTTAAACTTTATGAAAATTAAATCATTTCTCTCTAAAGTGAGCCTATAAAAATCATATATATTCTTAAAATGCTTCACTCAAAAATGTGGGTATAAATTGAGAGTAAGATGGTGCCAACTAGATATAGCTGGAAATTAACGGCTTAAAGGTCCAGGTTTGATGAACTCATCTTCTCTCATAATCACCTTATAGCTTCACTTCCTGTGTCCATGTTTACATACCCATTTTAAGGAAAGTGAAAATGTCAAAATTGCCCTCTCTTAACACTTGAAATACTGTGTGAAAGAAAAGGACACCATAAGGATCGCCTGTCAAGGTTTTAAATGTGTGAAAGACAAATACAGAGTAGACTAGTAAATGGAGGAAGGAGCAGTAGCAGGGCTTTGTTAAGGCCCATTTAGGAAATACTGTGTCCTCTAGGCAAAGAATGAATGTTTTTATAGACTTATTTCTCTTCTTCCTTATTTAACTTTTTAATCTACTCAAGTCCATAATATTTGGCCAAGAGAGTTGGATATGAATTGTGCCTCTAGTACTGAATGCACACATGGCTTTCTAAATGATCCAAAAGCTCATAGTATCATGGACTTAGTAGAACATATTGCGATATACATATGTATATAAAAAGTAGCAATAGTAATTTTAAAAAAATATGCAATGAATGTGAAAGAGAGTTGGAGGGGACACAGAGGATGGAAACTATATAAAAACAGTGTTCATGAAATACTCAAAATAATTTTTAATTTTAAAATATTACTACCTATCTTGAGGCTTTCTGGATCCTTGTCTCCACCCTTAAGAGTGAGTTCACATAGGTCTGTCAATCACCTAGAGAGAAAAAGATATATCCCTAGGAAGGTTGCTTCTCCTAGAGACTTTAAAAAATGGTAAAATGCATACTTAACCATGTAGACTGACACAATGGTAATTTTGGTCATTGTCTACTGTCACCCCATGACAGTGTCTTCTTACTACCCAATGGTGTCTCTAGCCTTGAGATTACCACATGTCAATCAATAACAAACTCTGTCTCCTATGTGCTCATCTAAACTCATTCAACATAGACCACCAGGACCACTAAGAGGAGGGCACAGTGATAAGTGATACCCCAACAACAACAGAAAAGAAAGACGTAGGAAGCCCATTGGTTGGAGCATTGAGTAAATCATTAATAATTGGGTGTGCCTTCGTGAAATGAAAGACAGACTGCATGACATTGCAAAAAAGAACATGTTAGATTTTTCCGGAGGTGGGAAAGAGAAGGAGAAATAGAGAGAGTGAGAGTCCAGCTGTCCTTTAGATAAGAGGTTTATTCACTCCAGGAGCATGATAGGGATCTGAAGTAAAAATTCAGCTACCCAAGATAAGAACAAAATAAGACCAAAGAAGGTGTCTTCTTTGAAGGATATTCAAGAGGAATCACAGAAAGAAATAATCTATTGGTAATATGTGAGCTGCAAGAAATGACAATTGTCCAACTGTCTCCAATTCTGGCGCATCCTTGTTGGCTTTCTCTGTTTAGCAAAGATAACCTGGAGTGCCTCTTTGTTTCTCTGTCAATGTGACAAGACAATATGGAAGCAGACCCAGCTAGTGTTCATATTTCTAAAAGTCTTAGGGTAAAGACTTCTAGATCCAGAAGTGTATCAATAGATTACAGTGAGCCAACTGCTCCCAATACATTAAAAAAAAAAAAGTAGTGGTGAGAGATAGGAAAGGAGATTAAATTAGAGTTGCCATGCTTAGAAGAACTGTCAGGTTAGCAG
This sequence comes from Acomys russatus, assembly GCF_903995435.1. Classification (NCBI taxonomy): domain Eukaryota; kingdom Metazoa; phylum Chordata; class Mammalia; order Rodentia; family Muridae; genus Acomys; species Acomys russatus. The sequence goes on along the minus strand of NC_067151.1, from coordinate 45,205,739 downwards.
TCTAAGGATGGTCTTGTATGGGATGCCAAGAAGTTTGAGGTTTCATGAAAAAGTGAGGCAAAGGTTAAGTGTGCAGTTTTTGAGTAACTGGAAGAGCACAATCTTGGTCAAGCATAGTCTATCTAACCATCATCTCAGGATGATACACCAGGCACTGAACATCACAAATTCAGTACCTAAGTATCTGCGGTGGTTTGAATAGGTATGTCCCCCATCGGCTCATGTGTTTGAATGCTTGGCCCACAGGGAGTGGCACTTTTAGGAGGTGTAACTTTGTTGGAGTAGGCATGGCCTTGTTTGAGGAAATGAGTTACTGTGGGGTGGGCTTAGAGGTCTCCTATGCTCAAACACAGTATCCTTTTGCTGCCTGTGGATCAAGATGTAGAACTCGCCCCTCCTCCACACCAAGTCTGCAGCCACGATGCATGCTCCCCACCATGATAGAAGTGGACTAAACCTCTGAAACTGTAAACCAGCTCCAAATTCAATGATTTCCTTTATAAGAGTTGCCATGGTCATGGCACCTCTGTGCAGCAATAAAACCCTAACTAAGACAGTATCCTTTGTTTCAAAGAAATTAAGAAACAAAAATTGGTAAAGGAAACAGTATGTTTACATTATGGCCAAAGGAGAATGACTATTACAACTTCCTGAACACCTGAGCCAAAGGCCACAATGTAGGTTTAACTGAAAGGACAGTGGCTTAGGCACCAGGCTGCCTCCGTTCTCTGTTTACAGAAGCAGCTACTTTATTATTATCATCATCATCATCATCATTATCATCATTATTATTATTCATTTATATATTATATCCAGATCACAGGTTCCCCTCCTTCCTCTCCCCGACTCCCCATCCCTCTTCCCGAGATCCACTCCTCCTTCAGTGGAGTGGGAAGGCCTTTGAGGGATATCAACCAAACATGACATACTAAGTTTCAATAAGACTAGGCACTTTTCCTTTATATTAAAGCTGGAGCAAGCAACCCAGTTAGAGGGAAAGGGTCCCAAAATCAGGCAAAAGATCCGGAGCCCTCTCCTACTGTCAGGAGTCCCACAAGAAGATACAGACCAAGGAAAAATGGAGGCTTAAAGATCTCACATTTATGAAGGAAGAAAACATTAAGTTTGGTGAAAATCCCACCCACTCTGATACCTGCAGAACCCTCTGCTCTTAGTCCATTACTTTGATAAAGGCCAGTTTCAGCTCTAACTATTGCATGCCTGTTAAACACACTAATTTCCCACAGGGAAAATGCTGGTAGCCTGATAGCCAACAGGAGGGACACAAATAGCATGCTTTAGGATATCTGCTTGTCTAGGGCAGTGGCTCCAAGGATGTATCCTGTGAAGCGCCAGGAAAACCATCTTCCTCACTTGAGGGAGCAATTCAGTTCTGTCTCTTGTCTTGAGATATTTGCTCCTGTTTGGGGAACAGCCTAGATTTGAACCACGGAACAATTGTTTCCACTTGGGAGGAGACTTGCTGTTGATTTGGGTCGTTTTCAGCCCTTCACATAAAGGCCTGTATAAATCAGACCTGCTTTTCTCGGAACTTCAGCAGAAGTGTGACTCAGGAGGACACAGAAGGAAAATAGAAGTTTAAAATGCAGGGAGGCACAAAATAGAGTTAGTTAGACCAGGCTGTTTCACCTTCAATAAGGCAAATAAAAGAATGGGAGCAACCCTTTGCCCAAGGTCCTGGAAAAGCTTTAAGAACAAATGGATTGGCATCTGTGCGTTATATATATTTGTACAAAACTAAAGTGTGCTACCTTAAAAATGCATGTTTGGCATAAGTTATGTTTCTTGGGAGAAACTGTAGATGTGGAGGAAGCTATTACCTTTCTATATGGAAAATATTCATTTACAAATAGAATCTCTACTTGCAAAGGTGCCTCCATCTCTGTAATGGAAGAGGAAGATGACAAAAATCAGCATAGACTCTTCTAGTAAAGAAAAAGTCACTGACTGGCTCCATCTACTTAAAGGCTTATTCTCTTTTATTTTTAAGCTTCCCTGGTCATCTCCCCATGACTGGGTGTCACTGAGGGAGACTTTCTTTGCTGTAAGCTGAAGGATGATCCCACAGAATCCTGAACTGCACCAGAGGCACATTAGCAAACCTGTTCCCTGTCATTCTGTCTTTGTTACAGACAGCCCTGATATTGGTGGGTGTCAGAACTGGACGGTTACTTTCAGTTACAGGGTCTTGGGTCTTAGGATGAGGAACTGGGCAGTGGCACAAGTAGGAGCAGAAGAAGAAACAGTTTATTATTAAAGAATACACTTACAGAGAAGGGTCTGTGCCGGAGCAGAGAGAAGGCTACGCATCAAAGAGTTACCGTTTATAAAGGGTAGGAGCTTTATGTCAGTTAAAGTGAACTATGAGAGTCATTTGCATAATACAGGCTTTCTCTAATCTATTATCTGGAATTCTACACTCAACTTCATGCACTCTATGTCTCATTAGCATCTTAAATCTAGACGCAGGGGTGTGTGTTTTAGTATTATAACAGATCACAGATCACCAGTGCAAGATTTAGTAGGCCTCAGCTGGGGCTTCTCAGCCATCCTCTGCACACTAGTTTTTTTTTTTTCCATACACTAATTTTGTATCCTTTGTACAAGTCTCACTTGGACCTCACTCTCTGCTCTACTCTCTTCCTTCAATCTTTACCCAAATTGTTAGAAAAGTAGCTAGAGTTAAAAAAAAAAATCTTATTTTCCCTTACACGTAGTTATCAAAGAGTCGGTTACGTGCTTATACACAAGTTTTAGTCACCAAACTATATCAATATCCATGCCAAAATATAAGAGTCACCTTCCCTCCCACAAAGGTAACTACATACCAAAAAAATTAGAAGTTTTATCCTAAATCAAATTATGAATTTTTAAATGAATGGCAATGAATATATCTTATACCGAAACCCATAGGTTATAGCTCAAGAATACTCAGAGGGAAATAAGAGAACTAAAATTCATTTAATAAGAATGAAGAAAGAAAAAAGTTTATGTACTAGGCAGAATTCAATTAGGAAAAAAACAGATAAAAGAAAAATCAAATAAGCATAAATAAAGTAGAAGAAAATTAGCTTTGAGAAAGCATCATATATAATGATTAAATATTAAAAGAGGCTGCACTAAATTCAGAAAACAGAATTAAACATTTGCCTAGAGGTCACAGTTGTTGCTCGATAGTGCAGGACAAGAGTGCGGCTCCAACTGAAAGAAGGAAGGCAGAATTATGGTGGGGATGCTGCAATGGTCCTAGTACAAACACGAAAGAAGGAGAGAGAAAATCAAAATGTTCACCATAAATGTGGAGTGGTGCTCTTAGCTGACACTCTAGAAAAGGGGCCACAATGGGACCATGCAAAGTGTGCGCACACTTTCCCTTTCTGCCCCCATGAATCACGTGACTGTTAAGCACCACCACGCTGGGACTTGAGAACACTTGAATAGTTTGGTGCCTACATACTGAATGGCCAGATAAGTTTATAGACCATAAATTTTATGATTCAAGCACGCAATCTTGTAAAATTGTTTGTGTCTCTAGAATTTTTCTAGTGACCTAGCAGAGTCCAACATTCTGTTTTACAGCATGATTTTTTTTTTAAAACAATGGATAAATGAATGTCAAATTGTTAAGGAATGAGAATAAATGTTGTAATCACTGATTTGCTTTTTCTTTTTCTGTGTGACTTTGCCAAATTATCACAAAAAAAGCAAATGCCCCATAGTTATATTTTTCCTTTGTGCTTTAATTTTGCTTAATTTGCAGTGTGGATGAGCTATTGAAATTTTTACTAGAATAATAGTTTTGTGTAACTGCTGATGGTGTACAATGTGACTCTTAAACTGGGAACAAAAATATGTAAATTTGTATTCTTTAAATTCTGTGATGCCAAGCAAGTTAAGATTTTTTTAAAACAAATGAACCATTCTCCTTAAATGCAGAAATAAAAAAATGTATAAATAGAACCCTCAATTTGTGATCATATATTTTGAATATCATAACTAAGCTTTTTTAATTAACTCCTATTACCCCAGATAAATTTCAGCTGACCTTACCTATGTATCTATGTGCATGTGTGTGTGTGTGTGTGTGTGTGTGCATGTGCGTGCATGTGCACACACACACAATCTTTATGTATAAAAATAATGATGTTGCTTTCTAAGATATAAATGTATTTTTTCATTAAGTCATAACAATTATTAAGTAGTTTGTGCTCTATGTTTCTCTCTTTGAGCATATTACAAACCAATTCCCTGTTAGTGACAAGTGTCACAATGATACTTACCCTTTTCTATTCTGTTTGAAGTTGGTGAGTACATGGGTAAATTCGACTCAACAGTCATTTCAAAATTATGACAGAGGATTCATGTGGCCCAAACTTTCATTTCTGTTCACTGGATTTTTTTTTCACAGTATCCTTCCCTGAGTACCTTGGAATCTCAATGTCAGGAATGATTTCGCAATGAGGCTAATGCCCCAGTGCAGGTTGGAGTGAATTCCTCAGGTCCACAAGTAATAGGACAGCAGAGGGAAGAGCTGCATTGTAATGCTTCTTAATTCAGACATCTCCTATGAAACAGTACACTGTAAATTCAAAAGTGTAGCCTACACAGGGAAGGCTCGGCCTGTATTGTCAATGCAATCTCATGCTCTCTAATGGGAACTTATGCTGGAGATGAATACAGTGTCTGCTCCCTGGCTATATAATTGAGTAAGGCAATGTCTAACTGGGAAAAAATCTGCATTTAGATAGCCACATATATATATGTGTGTGTGTGTGTGTGTGTGTGTGTGTGTGTGTGTGTGTGTGTGTGTATGAAGCAACATGATAAAGTATTTTTTGAGACAATATAATTTTATGTGTGAGGAGAATTGTTTAAACACTAAAAGTATTCCCATTCAATTTCTCATGCTTGTTTCAAGGCCATAGGAAAACTGAAATAAAACCTTGTCTTCATTCAAACTCTGTAGAGATTATAGCTGCTAAAGTGATAACATTTGAAATTTCTTCCGGCTTATGAGATTGAAATTTCTGTGATATATTGCATCGAGCTGATTACTTGGGAATCTTGGTTTTTCTTACTGACTGATTTCACCTATTATGAGATAGCCTTGAAAGAAGTCACCACCTCTTGGTGTGGTTATTAATTTTTCCTCTGAAGAACAAAGCTGCAAGTCGGCTATTCCTCCCCACACTGTTGTGACAGTGGTCCAGATGCCATAGATCTCTGTGTCTCGGAAAGTGCAGTGTCCAAACACAAGCTGGCATCATTGCACGGATCATATAACCCAGGGTCAGCAGGGTTCACCCTTGAGCTCTTCAAAAGATGAGCTGGAGCACTTCCGCATCCTGCCAAGCTGTGCTGCTCGAAGAGCATATGATGAGCAGGAGCATCAATATTATCTGAGAGAGACAGGAGAAAAGCTAGGCCCATACAAGCACTATTGAAAGGAGCATGCATTTAAACCTTGAGTTTATCCTTTGCTACTAACTGAGCCAATCAAAAGGCAAAACTTTCTTACCCACTTACTAGCAGGAACCACATTAGTTTTTCAGAGTGATTTGTAAGAATCACTAATCCTGCTTCACAGGATCAGCTAGGTTCATTAAGGCCATCTAATCAAGTGGAGCCTGGTGCTGAGGGCCTGTAATCACTTGAGAAGCAGAGGCAGGAAAAGCTGAGTCGCCGGGCAGCCTTGGCTATATAGGCAGCCACTGCCTCAAAACAATAAGAGAAAGTATTCAGATCCACTTTACTGAGCATTGTTAGCATATACAGCTTTCCAGATGACACCTTAGTTACGTAAGTAATGATTTCAAGTCTGTCTTCATAAAGGAGCTTATCCTGAGAGTATCTGTCAGAGAGGGAGGAAAGGATATTATTTAGAAATGTTTTCAGTTTACTATGAAACAGCTTGGGGTGACTTCACAAATATAGGAAGGTTCTTCTTCTTGTGTCTAGGAAAGGGGGAACATTAGAGCACCCTTAATAGTCTACGCGTTAGCAATCTTTCAGTCTTGTGCAGTTACTTTTCATTCTGCTCATCTTGAGTTAACTATCTCACAAACACATAGGCTTCTCAGTTAAAATGTACAACTCCCCTGCTACGGTCACCGAGGTATTAATACGATGTATCAGATGGGCAAATGAAGAGGTATGTGGTGCACAGGTCCCAATAAACAGGCCTTATTCATTGAAAATAAAGGGCTCCAACCTGTAGCCCACTGTGAGTGCTCTAGAGAAAGTAAAATAAAAACTCTCTGTAGCTGAAAAAATGTTGAAAAATTGTAGCTAATAATACATTATGGACATTTTTTCAAAAGAGGAAGATCTGATGAAAGTTCATTGGAAGAGTGATGCAATTGACAATGAAATTTGATTATCTCTATATCACGGAAAACTAATGTATAAAAATGAATACAATTCTCCAGAGATGATCATCTTTTCATGCAGTGCATTCTAATTCTAAGACTTTGGCTGTATCAAGAATCCAGTTAAGAATATACCATGACCACCAAGAATAGCATTTATCTCAGCTTTGTTTGCCAAAAGTTTACTAAGACCCTCTGAGCTTAAATTACTAACATTTCTGAATTAGTTCCTGTCATCCACAGTAAGAATATTTGGTTTGTTTTCCCTAACTTGTGAGAACTTTATAAATAAAGATTCAATTTTATGATTATATATAAGTACTCTGAGCCCCATAAAGAATAAAACTCCTCTGGAGAGATAGCTCAGAATTCATGCCCAGCACCACAAAACATCAGATTTAATGGTACAAGACTATGAGCCCTACACCTTAGAAGCAGAGGCAAAGGGATCAGTAGTTCAAAGTCATCTTCCATTATATAGCGAGTTCAAGGCCAGGTAAATATTTTTCCATCCAATTGGGACCCCACCACAGAGAGAAAATGATTGCATATTATCACAATAAAACACAAAAGGCCTCGCATTTCCCTGATGACTAAGGAGGTTGAGCTTTCACACGAACTCTGGTGCCTCATATTTGACCATGTCCCCTGGAGGGGGAGACCTGGTGGCACTCAAAGGAATGATAGCAGGCTATCAAGAAGAGACTTGATACCCTATGAGCATATACAGGGGGAGGAAATACCCCCTCAGGAACAGTCATATGGGAAGGGAATAAGGGGAAAATGGGAGGGAGGGAAGAATGGGAGGATACAAGGAATGGGATAACCATTGAGATGTAACAAGAATAAATTAATAAAAAATTTTTAAAAAAACACAAAAGGCCTTCCTAAAACTCAAATATACAAACCTATGGAAACAACACGGGGAAAAGCTTACAATTTTTTTAGCTTTTTAAATATATTTTATTTAATTTATTCATAAAGCTTACAATTTTGATTTCAAATTTTAGTCATGAGTTGAGCACAAGCAAAATACAAAGCCTACCGAAAAGAAAGGCTATTCTCTTCCTAGTAGATACAAATTCACTTGACCTCAAAGCAAAGTGCATAATTACATCAATTAAAAAAAAAACTAGTCAGAGTTTCCTCTGTATATTACCTAACAGAGCTAAGAGTTCTATAAACTATTAATCTGATAGAGATCTCCAGTATCTGTGTGCAATAACTGAGACCTGCCCAAAGGACCAACCCAACCAAGTCAGGGCACCAAAGACAGGACAAACAAAAACACATGGGGTAATTAAGGACATGGCTATAGTCAAGCTATTTCTATAGGGATCACACTCATTAGTGATTTTCTCACTAATCTTTATCTCAAAAAAAAAAAAAAGAAGAGGGTGTCAGGTTTTATAGGAGCAAGTAAATAATAAATCACGTGAGCCTTGTGGGAGTCAAGGGGATAGGGGAGGGGGCCTGAATCTCATAACAAGAAGGCTTTTCTTTTGGGACAACCTCTTCCCCAAAGCACAAGAGGATTGGGGGATTTCTTAACCCTTTATTGCTGCCCAGTCAAACCTCAGGCTCTGTACATTGATGTGATTGGTGGTCCAAACCAAAGTCTTCCGAGAGGGTTAGACCTCCTTAAGATACATGCATGTCCGTCTCCCTTACAGGATCGCAAGTTCAGAGAGGGCCATTCGCTCCCTTCCAAATCCAAATGTGTGTGGCTGGAGTTCCCTGCTTCTACATACTCTGGTAATTCAACTGTAATGTTCCATCACGGGCCGGCTCCCACTTTGCTTCCATTTTGGTTCCGCTAACCTCCCCTCAGAAGGAAACAAATCATTTACCACTGTATTATGCAGAGAAACTCAGTTCACAGGTTTTCAATACAAAACAGCAGACTCAGCTCTGGGCCTCCCTCTGCTGAGTAAAGATTTGGACAAAATTCCAAAATTTCTACCTGCCAAGTCCTCAATAAACTTACACAACATGGCACTGTCCACCTCACTTAGCGCTGGGCTGGGTAGGAAGGTTTCATTCTCCCAATAAGCCCAGAAGGGAAAATTATATAAAACATAGAAGCCATGCTGATAACTGAAGTTGGCAAGAGAAGCCCAAAATTCTCATTTTTATGTCTACATCTCCCTCTCCTGTTGCCATGCAACACTCCTCGGTTCACTGGGACTCCATTTATCACACTGTGATCCATATGCAGGCCATCTTGGAACCCCACCACGAAGTATACTAAGACACACTTCTCCATCCCCAAACTCACAGACCTACCACTGAAAACCATCCTCTTAAATTAACCCTGTCCAGTGTGGCTCAGGCAATTTCAAGGACAGACAACAATGAGACGTTGGGTCCAGAAACAGCTCTTCTCAAGTACCAGTGCCCATAGGGGTATCGTCTCTCTTCTCCTGCTGACCTTCCAGTCATGCAACCTGGTGCTAATGATGATTCTCATGTATTCTCTCTCTCTCTCTCTCTCTCTCTCTCTCTCTCTCTCTCTCTCTCTCTCTCTCTCTCTCTCTCTCTCTCTCTCTCTCTCTCTCTCTCTCTCTCTCTCTCTCTCTCTCTCTCTCTCTCTCTCTCTCTCCACGTTTCTGCAAGCCTATTAGAAGCCCTCACTCTCCTGTCAATCCCCATTTCTATGTTACATAGTGTTTCTGTAGAACATCTCCATTGCCAGGAAAAGACCTGAGTGTCACCTGCAATCTGCACTGAGATGGGGGTGAAATGTTTAGCCAGGAGGTAGGCCTGGGACATGTTGCTTGGCTTTAGGTCCGTGTCACATTCTGCAAGTCTGCTTTAGTATGTCTATGTAGGACTTTGTTTGGGAACCTTTGCATATACCTCAAGGTTATTTTTCTAGTCACAAAGATGAAGCTACAAGTATCTGTCCATAAAATAGGACTAGATAAATGATACTCATTAAATAGAAGGGCTTTAGTGTCACGTCTCCTAAACACTGAAGCAGTTGATCCTTTCAACCTTTTGCATAGAGGAAAGGAATAGAACCCCAAACTCAGAGCAGCATAGAGAGAGTACAGTGCCCAGAGGCAGCAGGGAAGAAGGGTGGACATGGTCCTAGACACTAGCATTCAGAAACCAGCCAACCCTTCAGTTGGCCCCTCATCACCAGGAGAGATTCTATGAATCATGTAGTTTATTCTATTTTCTAATAAATTACTAATGCTTTATAGCATAAGTTTATTTTCTGGGGAATTTTTCAAACTAACTAACTTAAACAAAGATATTTAGTTTTTTTTTTTTTTTATGTATAACAGAACTTAATGAAATTCTGTTTAAAAGTAAGGAAATATTTCATGTATTTTGTGAGTAATGGATTTACTACAGTTTATGTCCTTTTTCCTCCGTGATCATTTTTATGGAGTAGTTGTTCTTTGAAAAGTAATAATTTAAAAGGTAAAGGTCCTTTGGCGTTTCTGTATGATCATGACTTGAAAATTGAAGAACTATTACTTTAGACCAAACACAGCTGGCCACAAGTGTCTTTCTTACTCTTTGTGCATATAGGGGACATTCCATGTTAAAAACTTAATAAAAATATTTGTTCTTATTTTTATTAAGTTTTTTAACATGGAAACTTAATAAAAATATTTGTCCTAGAACATTCTCCACAGTTGAGTGGAGAGTCGGGTATGACTTTCACACGTACTCTGGTGTCCCATATTTGACCACGTCCCCTGGAGGGGGAGACCTGGTGGCACTCAGAGGAAGGATAGCAGGTTACCAAGAAGAGACTTGATACCCTATGAGAATATATAGGGGGACGTAATCCCCCACAGGAACAGTCATAGGGGAGGGGAGTAAGGGGAAAATGGGAGGGAGGGAAGAATGGGAGGATACAAGGGATGGGATAACCATTGAGATGTAACAAGAATAAATTAATAAAAAAATTTTTAAAAAAGAAAAAATATTTGTCCTTAACACTTTACTAAACTGTGTGGATCCTGTAGCTTAAAGATTTTTGTGTCATCACTGTAAAAGCTTCCAGATCACAAATTAGACTCTAACCCAAATCCTGGTGAGAAAATACTGGAACACCAGAGTGTGCTCCATCCGTGCCTCCTTCAGAAGTGATTCTGCCTCTACTCTTGACTTTGTACAGTTCTACACACCAAAGAGTACAAATTACAGATCACCAGTCAGTCTTTACCCTGGGCTTCTAATCCATATGTACAGCTACATTCTTGACATTTCCTCTTAAATATTTAAGTACAGTTACCAAATATAACATATACAAAAACTTTTTAAATATTTAAGTGTAATTATCAAATGTACCGCATACAAAAAAGAGCATTAATATTCACCTCCGTGTGTGTACTCAGGCATACATGCCATGTATTAATCATTTTCATTTCATTACATGATGCTGCCCTGTTCCTGATGTCGAGAGCCATTAAGATGATATGATTTTAGCTTACTGTGCCCCTTGGTCACAGTTGCACACACACACACACACACACACACACACACACACACACACACACACATGCATGCACACACACCACAAGTTCTCCAGAAAGTAGCCCAGATCTACTTATTCATTCCGTCTTTAAATCAGCCTGGTCTGAGGATTACTACAATGTCCTAACTTTCCAGATGCCATTCTTGAGTTCATTCCTACTGGAGGTAAGCCTATAATTTGTCACAAGGCTGTGTGCAATGGAGAGCTAACAAATTTGCAGCCACCAATTGGACACAGGGTGAGAAAAGAATCACACCTCATTTATGCTGCATGTCTCAATCCTATGCAACTCTGCCAGTGTCAGGCCAACCAGCCTACAAGTTTTTCTGTAAACTTCACAATTGATTCTGGAAAACAGGACAAAGCTAGCTCCAAGCCACCATGGGCAGTACAGCAAACTCATTTATAGTTTCCAGTATTGGAAGTTTTAATGACTTCATCTACCAAGAAGCCAGGTCACCGGAACCACTGGATGTTCTTTTACCTCAGAGAAAAGCACTCCTGATTGGGCACTTATACTGAAGATGAATAATTATCTCCCTTACTTTATTAATGCTTTCACTTTTCAACACACATAAGATGAACAACCTATCCTTTGTCCATGCCTACTTTGTGCTGGGCATCTAATTTTATATTCATTAATTTTCACAGCAATTCTGAGATCTCAAATAACTCATAGCTCTTATAATTAACTGGTCATACTGAACCCTCAAACTTCTTTTATTCTTGCAGAAAAACAACATTTCTTAGCAATTGCTGGCCCAGTGTTTTCCTTAGCATTAAATTAAATAAATAATAGATTCATTCATTTGTTTTGTCATCTGTCCTCTAGACCATGACTTCTTAAATGACTCCATTTTGACTAAGAAATATTTATGGGACTCCAGGTATGTAGGTGAATGAAACAGGTACACAAATCAAATGTTAACTGATAATAAATCATAAAGAAATTTATTTTGGGGTAATTATTTGGTAGGCATCCCCTTTACCATCCATGCATTAGAGGAGGAAATGGGCATACTAATGAGATGGCTATACTTGTTTATTTTTAATGTGAGATTAAGTCTTAGCTGAGCATTTGATGGTGTGGGATGTAGACATCGTCAACACTTTTCGTAGTTGATTGATACTTTGATTTTGTGATCATGTTTGCTTTCGTTCAATTCCTGCATGTTGGAGAAGGATACGCATAGCACACCACGGTCTGAACCACACAGCCCCTTGCACCTGCCAGTCATGGGAACCCTGAAAGTTTTTCCACCATGGATCCATGTAAACATGGGAAGTGTATCTTTAGCACCATTTCTGAAATAGCGGGAAATCCTAACCTAATCTCTAGGCAAAACACGTTCATTGTGTTGTGATTTCTTACGGAGCTCAAAGAAGCACCTCAAACAGCAATTTTTAAAACCAAACACTCTAGAATCCTATAATTCAAGGATATACCAATTTGGTGCTTGCCGAATGATGGTTAGAAACTGGAATTTTTTCATGTTTCCCGTTGTTAAACTGCTGTCTTTCTGTAAGATCATAAAAGTTTTACATACAGTAAAAACACTGCAACTCATAAGGCAAAATAATTCCTAATCTGAGACAAGGTCTCTTTGACAGCTTTGGTTGGCGATGGACAGCATGCACTGCACAAAGTACCCATGCTGTGCTCGGAGCCAAGGCTGCAATGAAATTGTGCAATGTAACGCACATGAATGCTGTCGGAACTACCGCACGGTCTTTATGTATTTTATTTTTAATTAATTTTTGGTAGTTGTCTACTCAGAAGCCTCCGTTGCTGCAGTGTTTCTTATGATCCCACCCCCATCCAGTTGCATGATCCCATAATGGTTTGAAACCCACAGTTTAACAAGTCGGGTTTTCATCTGTCCCCATAATGAGGCTTACATTTTAACTAATTCATTCTAACGGAGGAAGGGTAAGATTTCCACACTGTGTTTGTCATTGTGAAATTAGCCACAGAGCTTAGGATGAAATCGTTTTCTTCACAGAATACAGAATGTTCATTTCATCCAGATCACTTACCCAGCCAGGCTTGGTTCACAATGGAAAAAACAAGAGGAAGCTGAGGTGGGACACACATGAATCTAGTCCCACAGCTCCTAACGCACGTTTCCCTCCCTTAATAAATGTGGCCCATCTGTCCACATAGCTGGACAGTTTTTATTAAAATTCGCTTCCTGAAAATTTATTTATCTACAAAGCACTTCGCAAAATAACCTCTCTCCAGAGACATCGTTATGAATATAGCAAACACAGCCAATTTTTAAAAATAAGCCAAACTATTATTATCTGCTTTTATCTGGCCAAGTGAACCTCGGTGCCTGAATCAGTATTGAAAGCATGCTTTTTGAACACATTAGAATAAGGCAACTCTGTGAGCGATTACTTTTTTTCAGTGTGGCTGCCTAGTTTTGATCCAAAATAGATTCAGCCATTTCTATCATACAGTGATTCCTGTCACAAGAGTCACCTTTCAAGGTGATGCTAAAACTGACCACGAGAATTTTAAAAATACCTTTAGTTCTCTGTTTCTGTTTGGGCTTTTCTTGGTATTCTCCCTGTCAAAGACATTTCTTTTTGTAGGTTTGCTTTCAACATATTCACAATTTGTAAATGTCACAGCACGAGTAATGGGCCCAGGCCTTTCCTCTATTTTACAAGTGAGAGATCCACAGCTAGCTCACCTGTGCTTCTATGATAGCAACCTCATACTCAAATTATAAAATATGCTCTGCTTTATATAGTGTTTTTTTCCTCTGTACTTTTGTTGGCCTGGTGCTGGCACAGTTATCATTTTTAAGCTTTTTTGAGGATTTTTTTAAAAAAAATAAACAACATAAGGCATACTTCACCCTCCTGAGTGTGTTGTTGTTTGAATCTTTTCCTGTCCTCTCTCTCTCTCTCTCTCTCTCTCTCTCTCTCTCTCTCTCTCTCTCTCTCTCTCTCTCTCTGTGTGTGTGTGTGTGTGTGTGTGTGTGTGTGTGTGTATTTTACTTGGACCTACACGTTGAGACATTTTTCATCCTTAAACATCTGGAAAGTCTAAACATTACACCATAAGAAAAGAAATCTAACAATTAGAACATTATGGTAGGCAGATTTGGGCCCAGGGGTCCCGCTCAAACTAAGGCACCAGCCAAGGACAATACAGGCGGTAAACTTTAAACCCCTACCCAGATCTAGCCAATGGGCAGAACATTCTCCACAGTTGAGTGGAGAGTGGGGTATGACTTTCACACGTACTCTGGTGCCTCATATTTGACCATGTCCCCTGGAGGGGGAGACCTGGTGGCACGCAGAGGAAGGATAGCAGGTTGCCAAGAAGAGACTTGATACCCTATGAGCATATACAGGGGGAGGAAATCCCCCTCAGGAACAGTCACAGGGGAGGGGAATAATGGGAAAATGGGAGGGAGGGGAGAATGGGAGGATACAAGGGATGGGATAACCATTGAGATGTAACAAGAATAAATTAATAAAAATTGTTTTTAAAAAAGAAGGCAAAAAAAGAAAAGAAATCTACATATGATTTTTAGGCTATAATTGTGCTAGTCAGGAATTCTCACAGGAGGAAGAGCTTCAACACAGCAGCATACAACGCAGGCAGGCAAAGTGCAGGGCAGTTTCAGCAAGAAACAACCATCTCCTAAGACAGCTTGCCAATGTGTGGTCAGAAGTTCAAAGCACGTGGTTTGAAAGGAAGAAAACTTGGATTTCAGATAATTAAAACAGAGGTGCTCATCGCACTTCCTTCACTCCATCAAGCAGGGTCTGAGTCTCAGGCAATTTGGTACCTACAGGGTTTATCCCCAGGAGCTATGGCCCCTCCAAAGTTCATTCTTTTTATATATGAAACTCCAGTTAGTGCTGCTCTTATTTGTATGGTGTAAATATATCCACTGAAGCTAAGGAAACCTGCAGGTGGCCACATCCTCAAGCAAGACTGACTCTTTCCGCCATCATGTATCCACCAACTGCCAATGGCTCCTTGGTAAACCATGGGGAATGGAGATCACCTACCTCGTCTATGCTGGGATTTGGGCTGGCTTCATCTTGTGCAAGTCTTGGGTAGGCAAGACCACCTGATGTGAGTTCATGCATGAGTCACGCCATCCAGAAGATGGCATTTCACAGCACTCTTTCCCTTCTCTCAGCTCTTCCATGCTTTCTAACTCCTCTTTGGTGACGGGGGACATAATATAGATGGCTTATTTAGGGCTTAGCTCTCAGTCTCATCTCCTCAGCACTTTGACCATCTACATATCTATCCAGTGACTGCTGTGCACTGCAAGGAGCAGCTTCTCTAACCAAGGCTGAGAGCAGCCTAGTTCTCCCAGCATCTGGCACTAGAAGGACTGCTTCAGCAGCCTTTTAGCTGTTATTTCCTAATCTCCAACCTTTCATCAAAAAAATGTTAGCATTACAGATTGTTGTGTGTCTGTTTACATCTATATGCTTGTGTGTGGCATAAATACTTATTCTTTTATATAAAAAGATGAAGAATGACTTCCACTTTTTAAGGGTCAACACTTGCCACATTGAGAATCCAAGAGTTACATGTATTGTTTGTTAATGTTTTCTTATTTTCCCTCCCTTTTTTCCCTATTATTTATGTACATGTATATGTATACAAGAATACATGTGCTCATACACCCATAATTTCATATACATATATATGTTTACATTTACTAAGTACATAATGTTAGAATTAATGTATTTAACTTTTTGTTTCATTTCAAGAACAATCAATGCTCCAAAAAGAAAAGTCATACTCTTTTGAAAGCATAAGGGTCTGGAGATACACTCTTCCCAGGTAAAATCCCACGCTATTTCATTATACCCACCTTAGATTCTCTACCCCATCTATGATGACTCTTGCATTATAAGTTAGCTGGAAATTATACATCTACATAATTGAATTGTAAAGACTGCTATGCACACTGTGCCATAAATGATCACTTTCACATTTGCCGACCGGAGCACTCTATTTCCACCAACATTAATCAGCATAATCTGCCTACAACCAGGAAGTAATCGGTTTTTATCTCAGTTCTTAAAAGACTGGGTGTTTTTCTTTTGGTAATTAAGTGAGCTAAATGGTCTTTATAGATGTCAAACTCAATCTCACACATAGGAATTCCCTCACACTAGGGTCTTGCAGTAGATGGTTATGGTAGAAATAGCCTCGCCGCTGATGGCCAAGCACAAATCCTCCCATAAGGATTTGTTTGAGCTCTTTAGAGTCCATAAGGAGTCTACAGTACCCATTTTGACAAGATCTTAAGTGGTTTCTCCTAAAATCCTTTCATATTTTTTATATATTTAGATATGTGCATAAGATTTTTGTCTAAAGAAATCATTCCATGAAGTTTTTAAAAAATGCTTAAATTTACTGCCACTTACTGAAAGCTACCCACTCCTTCCTAATAACTGTGGTAGAGACATATAAAACTGAATGTCCCAATAAGGAAGATATGCATTTTATATGGAGACAAAAATAAAAAAGACAGAAAGTTAGATATACCAGCCTTCAGTTCCGAAGCTTAGAAGCCATCTCCTTAAAGGGACAGAGATTGGGAGTGGCCAATCCTCCAGAGTTCTAAGAGCAGAGTGGGTATTTGTCTTGTTATAGTGGAGGAGAGAGAAATGGGCTGTAACAGGAATTTTTTTAAATTATTATAAATGAAGCATCACAAACACACTAGTCACAGGAAAGGAAATGCAGTTGCTCCTTGTCTTTAATTCCATTTTTTATAGTTTCAGGTTCTCACAGTTGACCAAGCCTGAGATATGAAATGGAAAATTCCAGAAACTTGTTGCATTTTAATGGTAGTATTTTTTTTTCTTTTGTTTCATTCGTTGGTTGGTTGGTTTGGTTTGGTTTGGTTTGGTTTGGTTTGGTCTGGTCTGGTCTGGTCTGGTTTGGTCTGGTTTGGTCTGGTTTGGTTTGGTTTGGTTTGGTTTTTTGACATAGGATTTCTCTGTGCTACCCTGGCTGTCCTGGTACTCACTCTCTGGACCAGGCTGGCCTCTGTCTCCAAAGTGTTGGGACTAAAGGTGTGTGCCACCACTATCCAGTTTAATATTAGTCATTA
Source organism: Acomys russatus (assembly GCF_903995435.1). NCBI lineage: Eukaryota > Metazoa > Chordata > Mammalia > Rodentia > Muridae > Acomys > Acomys russatus. The sequence goes on along the minus strand of NC_067151.1, from coordinate 45,188,742 downwards.
TTAATCACTCACACTACAACTACATGGTGTGCCTAACATGGTAAACTTTATCATAAGTATGTATGGTTTGAAAAAGACAGCAGAAGAGGCTTCAATAATCTGTGTGGTTTCAAATGCCTATTGTAGATATTGTATCAGATTCACTGTAGTTAAGGGAGAACTCACATAAAAACAGCTCACAACCAGAATTGGAGAGATGGCACAGTGTTACAGAACACTTGCTGCTCTTCAGAGGACCCAGGCTCGATTCTTAGTACCCACATGGTGGTTCACAGGCAGCTGTGACTCCAGTTCCACAGAATCCAGTGCCCTAATCTGATCTCTGAAGACACAATTCATACATATAGTATGCAAGTAGGCATGTAGGCAAGCATTCGCATATTAAAATAAAAATGTATAGATTTTGGAAAAAAATAAGGAATTACTCACAATGCATTGAACGATACTAGTGATTCAGCCACAGAGCAGTGGTGTAGCACACACAAGCCTTGGTTTTAATCCTGATCCTCAAAAAAGAGTAACCAAGTAGAAAGCAGAGAAAATATACTGAACCTCATGCACTGTAAGTTGTTTATGTTAAAAATGCAATGAGGTTCATTGTTTCATTTATCTCACAAAATCTCAAATAAGTGTGGTGGCTCATACCTGTAATCTCAACACTTAACAGGCTGAAGTAGAAGGTTGCTGTGAGTTGGATGCCAACCTGTAGTGAATTCCAGGTCAGCCTTAATGTAAGATCCTGACGCAAAATGAAAAAAAAAACGTTTCTTGAGAAGAAAAGTTGAGAATAATAAAAATACAATAGAGCATGCTTTTAAGGTATCTAGCATCCTTAGTCCTTACAAGCTAGAGGTGTGACCTGGTACTATGTGTAGCACAGCTCAGCAAGAGCATATATAAATAAGTAAATAATAAACTCGGCAAATAAATAAGCGCATAATCTTTGAGCACATAAACTCTACTGAGAAATGACCATGTTATATGCATTCCAGAATGCTAAGGAATCTTATAATGGTAAAAGTGATCACAAATGCTCATCAGTAAGTTTCTAGTGAAATTATCATAAGAATGTGAGTTACTAAAATACGATGCACTGTCATGTGTTTAATTAAGCCTCTCTACAATGCCTCGCACCTAAAAAGTAAACTGAAGGAAAAGACTGTTTTATCTGTGGAAAAATATTATTTGTGATCATTTCATGCAAAATAGGCACAGCCTACCTCTAGAAAGAAACAACATGGCCCATTAGAAACTTAAGCATGAAGATGAGAAGGTAATCTTTACTCCCTAACTACTGAATTCAAAACCACTCCAGCTTTATGCTTACCTAAAATAAATAAATAAATAAATAACAAAAGACAAATTGAGGAAGAGAGTAGGAAAGAAAAAATAAATATGAGCATGTATACAATAAACAAGTAAACACGTCAAAAGTGTAATCTTGGTGGTCAAAGGTCAAATGTACTATCCCTCTTAAATACACACACACACACACACAAACACACACACACACACACACACACACACAAATATAAGCAACCATTTCTGTGTAGATCAGGATAGTAAATATTTTTGACTTTGTGGAAAATAGGTCTTTGTCAGGACTCTTCCAAGGAAGCACAAAAGTAGCCACAGACAACCTGTTTTGTAGTTAGCTTTAACCATTAATATGTACACCTGGGAAGACAGAACACCCCTGAGGAATCGCTTCCAACAGATTTTCTGTGAGAATGTGCATGGGGCATTTCCTTATTGTTGTTAACTGATGAAGGAGGATCCAGCACTTCTTGAGTGGCACCAGCCCTGGGAAGGTGGGGTGGGCTTGAGTAAGAAAGCAGGCTGACTTTCTGGGTCTGGGTCACCTCACTCAGGATGATCACTTCTAGTGCCATCCATTTGCCTGCAAATTTCAAGATTTTCTTGTATCTAATAGCTGAATAGTATTCTACTGTGTAAATATACCAGAGTTTCTTTATCCATTCTTCCATTGAGGGACATCTACATTGTTTCCAGATTCTAGCTATTATGAATAAAGCTTCTATGAACATAGTTGAGCAAATGTCCTTGTTGTGTGGTTTTGGGTTAATGCCCAGGAGTGGTATAGCTGGACCTTGAGGTAGCACTATTCCCAATTTTCTGAGAAAGTGCCAGATTGATTTCCAAAGTGGTTGTACAAATTTACACATTCATCAGCAATAGAGGCGTGTTCCCCTTTCACCACATCCTCACCAGAATGTGCTTTCACTTGAGTTTTTTAATCTTAGCCATTCTGATAGCTATATGTAAGATGGAATTTCAGAGTTGTTTCGATTTGCATTTCCCTGATGACTAAGGATATTGAACATTTTTGAAGTGTTTCTTGCCCGTTTGATATTCTGCTGTCTAAAAATCTCTGTTCAGCTCTATACCCCATTTTTAAATTAGATTATTTGGTTTGGTGGTGTTTAATTTCTTGAGTTCTTTATATATTTAGGATATTAGCCCTTTGTCAGATGTAGGTTTGGTGAAGCTCTTTTTTCAGTCTGTAGGCTGTTGCTTTGTTCTGTTGTCAGTGTCCTTTGCCTTACAGAAGCTTCTCAACCTCATGAGGTCCCATTTATTAATTGTTGATCTTACAGCCTGAGCTGTTGGTGTTCTGTCTTGGAAGTTGTCTCCTGTGCCAATGAGCTCTAGGCTCTTCCCCACTAAATTTAGTGTGTCTGGTTTTATGCTCAGGTGTTTAATTCACTTGAACTTCAGTTATGTGCATGGTGATAAATATGGATCTATTTGTATTTTTCTACATGTAGCCATCCAGTAAAACCAGCACCATTTGTTGAAGATGCTATCTTTTTTCCATTGTATATTTTTGCCTTGTCAAAAATCAAATGTCCATAGGTGTATGGGTTTATTTCTGGGGCTTTTATTCAATTCCATTAATCAACCAGCCTATTTCTGTGCCAATACCATGCCATTTTTATTACTGTTGCTCTATAGTACAGTTTGAGATCCAGGATAGAGATTCCTCCTTTTATTGTACAGGATTGTTTAAGCTATTCTGGGATTTTGTTTTTCCATATGAAGTTGAGAATTAATCTTTCAAGGTCTATAAAGAATTGTGTAGGTATTTCATGGAATTGCATAGAATCTGTAGGTTGCTTTTGGTAAGGCTGTCATTTCTACTATGTTGATCCTCCCAATCCATGAGCATGGGAGGTCTTTTCATCTTCGGATATCTTCTTCAATTCCAGAAAGACACACATGGATATTAGCCCAACATAGATGTACTCTGAGAGACTCCACCCAGCAGGGCATCTGGACAAGTGCTGGACTCACAGCCAGACTCTGGGAGGAGTCCTGAGAGTTATACGGAAGGGTTGAGGAATAGAAGGACCTGGAGGGGTCAGGAGCTCCATAGGGAGACTATCAAGGTTGGCAGATCTGGACATGGGCAGCTCTGCTCAAACTGATGCACCAACCAAGGACAGTGCACGCAGAGAAACTAGACCCCCTGTTCCAGGGACAGGGGTATGCTGTGTGGACTGATGCTGAACCTCTGATATGCACTCTGGTGCCCAAGATTTGATCACTGCCCCCTGGCAGTACAGCCTTAGGGCACACAGAGGAAGGGGATACTGGCTATCTTGGTGATACCTGATGGATTGTGAGAAGAGAGTGGGGGGAAGAGGGCCCCCATTGGAGGCATGGGGGGGGAAATGGGGCAGAAGCGGGAGGGGTGGGAATAGATAGATAAGAGCAAAGGGATAACAATCAAGATGTAATGTGAATAAATTATAATAAATTTTAAAACTAATTAGAAAGAAAGGAAAGAAGAAAAGAAGAAAGGAAAGAAAAAAAGAAGGAAGGAGAAGGTCTGAGCAAACCAGGGGAATAAGCCAGTAAAGGGCGTTCCTCTGCCTTCTCTGTTTCAGTTCCTGCCTCTAGGTTCTTGATGTAAGCTCCTGCCTTGGCTTCCCTAGGTGAGAAACCGTTACCTAGAATTGTAAGATGAAAAGCACCATGTCCTTTTTAAGTTGCTTTTGGTCAGTGTTTTCTCATAGCAACAGGGAAACCAATTAGAACAGCGTATAAGACGATTAGTGTGGCTGTGTGTCCACACAACCTCTCAGACAGGAATTGACTGAATTTGGCTCTTGGGCCCCGGCTTCCTGACTCACTCATCTAACCCACGGTCATAGTTTTAGATGATATTTTTGTCCCTTTATAAGTGCATAACTCTTAGATGCTGAACACAGACAGATAAAGGTTAAGACTTCGCAAACATAAAAAAACAAGTTGTTCAGAATCACATAATCATATCCATTAGATAAAGTGTAAGTGAGGTTAGATATTTTCTCCAAGGAATCTGTAGACGCCATGTATTTAAATGCTGAATAAACTTAATAGATAGAGTAGAAAACAACTATAAAACCTTACATTTTTATTGCAGCACACACTATAATTTAAAGACCCTGTTGAAAGCTAATTGCACTAGACTAATAAAAATATTACATCCCGAAATAGTAAATATTGACAAATAAAACTAGAAGAATTTATTAAACTATAAAATTCATCCACTCTTACCACAAGCCCTAATGCAGTATATTGAACAGATAATAAAATTTTGAGTAGATAATAAAAGGTAATAGTTTAGCTTTAATATCTTGTAACCTGCAAGTACTTCAAGTAAGAAATTTTTGGAACACCGAACCCAGTGTTCTTGATTATTAGTGGCTTTACTTAGTCATGACTTCAGTGAAATTTGTATCCTTGTACATTAAGGCATTGTCAAGAATTTTCGCACATCTCAGCTGACAAGAGAAATTCATAGTATTTGCTTTGGTTTGCCTTCTTTGGTGCAAGAACCCAAGGCTGTGGGTTACATCAGAATGCTTAAACCTTGCCAAAGCTTAATAATTCCCATGTTAGAGAAAGTTTCAATTGGCAAGAATGAGACACTCAAATTTTAACAGAATTTGGGAAAACACATATTGTTTTTAGAGACTAGTTTAGTAACTTGTTGGGGTTAGCCTCCAGAATTCTACATCCAAGGTTATACCTGAAAAATGAAGTTGGGATATGAGGTATGGGAGATGTTTAGCAGGTTGGTTTTACATAACTTGAAACCACACAAAATCATGTCTTCAAATACCTTGATGAACAAACTGAGAGGAAGAAAACAGGAAGGTTAAGGTGAGTTCAATCACACTGTTTGAAAAGAGTTTCTAAACCCTATCATTGCAGTGTCCTCAAAAAAACACTTTCAGTTTCTGCTTCTTCTTTTGGCCCATAAAAGGCGGCACTAAAATCCACAGTGTATATAAATGCCATTTCAATGTGAATCAGAAGTCTAGGAGCAGAAACTGGACAAAACTCCTGTCTGAAGACTGGTGGTGAGGGCTTTGGTATCTCCCTTAGACCACAGCCTTCCAGCTTCACAGACTCATTAAAGTAAGCACAGTATTTCACCCAGAGGCAGCCAGATGATCAAGGTTGTCGACAAAGTTGTTTCTTTACAGTAAAGAATCTTCTAAATAATCTGAATGTCCTTGGAGGGAGGAAATCATACATCTTGGCTTCTGGGAAAGCACACTAGTTGTATATAAATTTCTGTGATATTTGCCCAGTAACACTGGTCAATCCCACCCCTGAACCCCAGAACTACTTTAAGAGCCTTGCATCTACAATTTGAAAACATTGCAGCTGTAAAAATATGATAATAAAAGGAGGAAATCAGGGTAGGGAGATGGTTCTCTGGGTAAAGTGCTTACTTCCCCAGGATGATGACCTGAATTTAAGGCCCCAGCAGCCAAGTAGCTGTATGTGGAAGCCCACACCCTTAACCCCAGGGCTAAACTGCAAAAGCATGTGCAGCCCTCTCAAGCAGCCACTCAAGCCAAGCAAGGACCAAATTCAGTGAGGGAATTTGTCTCAAATAATAGAAGACACTGGATTCCACCTCTGTCCTCTGTACATGCACATGCAAATATATTCACCTCTACTTAACACACACATACAGAGAGAGAGAGAGAGAGAGAGAGAGAGAGAGAGGAGGAGAGAGAGAGGAGGAGCGGAGAGAGAGGAGGAGAGAGCGAGAGGAGAGAGAGAGGGAGAGGAGGAGAGAGAGAGAGAGAGAGAGAGAGAGAGAGACTTACATCAGGCCAAATAAAATTCTAAATAGTGAGAAAATATCTTCATTTAAGAATCAACATAAATACTAATAATGCATCTTGGATAGTAAAAAGGTACCAAAAAACAAACTCAAACTACTTAAATTAATTTAACCACATAAAGTATAGAAAGAATACATGCTTTTAAAACCTAAAAAGCTAAATGGGAAAAATATATATATATATATAAAGACATGTATATAATCTGTTAAGCATATATATTATGTGATATTCATATGAAGGTATGGAATTTATTTAATAAGTTCATACACTTTTTCCATTTAAATAGCTGTCATACTTATAAGACATTATTGAATACATAAAGGCCATAAAATCATTATTCACAGAAAAAGAAGCAAACATTTCACAGATGCAAACTAATCCAGCAATGGTATATGTTATTTTTCATCCATCTGATTTGTAAAGGTTAAAGACATTGGGAAAATATCCAATGTTGGCACAGGAATGATGAAATATATATGTTATGGTATTATAAAACAATTTTAACTCCTCAGCTAACAATCTGTCATATTTTAAAACTGTTACATCTTGCAATACAGACCGGAGAAAATATATACTGAGGAAAGTATTGAGTCATTGTTCAAAAATGTTAGTTGAGACTTATTTTACACTAGGTAATAATAAGAGATCTAAGTATTCAATAGGTAACACTTGTCAAATTCTCATTACAAGTCATAAAAGGCACTAAACATCCATGTAGGTTATGGGTGACTGAAAATTAAAAAAAAAAAAATCTCATCTACCCAAAGAATGAATGCCATAGTCACTCAAATACAGGCATAACTGATTTTCATTATTATTGTTGTTGTTGTTGATTCTTCTCTCATATATTACATCCTGAAAGCAGTTTTCTCTCCCTCCTCTCCTGTCAGGCCCCTCCCACTGCTCACTCCTCTATTTCTCTTCAGAAATGGGCAGACCTCCCATGTATATCAACCAAGCATGGCATATCAAGTACCACCACCTGTTGCATTAATGTGGGATGAGGCATGGCAGTAGGAGGAAAGGGGTCCTAAAATTAGTCAAAAGAGGCACAGATAGCCCCTGCCCCCACTGTTGGGAGTCCTATAAGAAGATCAAAGTAAACAACTGTAACATATGTGCAAAGGGCTAGGTCAGACCAATATATGGTCATTGGTTGTCAGTTCAGGCTCTGTGAGCCCCTATGAGGCCTGGTTAGTTGATTTTTTGGGTTTTCTTTGGTGTCCTTTATCCCTGCGATTCTGACAATCCCTCCTCCCCATCTTCCATGGTATTTCAAGAGGCACCTGATGTTTGGCTGTGGGACTCTTCATTTGTTTCGATCAGTTGCTGTGTGAAGTCTCCCTGATGATAATTATGTTAGGCTCCTGTCTAGGAGTATAGCAGAATATCATCAATTCATTTCATTGATCTTTTTGTCAGCCTGTTTGGTTCTATCCTTGGTCTCTGGGCTATTGGGACTCTGGTTTCTGGACCTCTAGGTAATATCAGGGGTAAGTTCCCCCTCATGGCAGGGGTCTCAATCTGAATCAGTCACTGGTTGGCCATTCTCACAATTTCTGTGCCATCTTTACCCCAACACATCTTGTAGCAGAACAAATTGTAGGTTAAAGGTTTTGTGACCAGGTTGGTGTCCCAATCCTTCTACTGGAAGCTTTGCCTTGTTACAGAAGATGGCCAGTTCAGTAGGCTTCCCAATTCCAGCTGTTTCTCCTAGTACTCTCTCCCTCCATCCTCCCCACCAGATCCCTCCTACTCCTGTGCCCATCATCCCCTAGTCCCCCTGTGATATCTATTCTATTTCCTCTTCCCAAGAAGATTCACATCCACACTTGATTTTAAAGCTATCACTTTAAATGAGGCAGGCTACAAAATAATATTTACTTATGTAAATTGATATCCAGGCATGCAACAATTTATATGTGTATGTTTAAACATACCATTTACATATAAACTTATATATATGTAGGTATATACATATGTAAAAGTCTGAAGAATAACATTTAGATAAGATCTCAAAAGCATAAATTTTTTTTAAAAAGCAAAATTAACAAATTCTCTTATATCAAACTAAAGCCTGCTGAGTAACAATGGAAATAGAACAAGGAAACGCTACAGAATATACATGATGCATCATTGGATATGGATTGTTTTCAACAAATTGTGCTGTCAAAACTAGTTCCATGCAGAAGAATGAAATGAATCAAAACAGAACATCATAAACATAAACCTCAACTTTTGACTTGATAGAAGAAAAGTTTATTCGCACCAGCCTGAGAAATGACTTTTAGATAAGATCTCAAAAGCATAAGTTTAAAAAACAAAATTAACCTTCTTCTCTGAGGTCTCACGGTCTCCTTAATTCAAGCGACACCACATGCTGGAGAGGATGTGGGGAGAGAGGAACACTCCTTCATTGCTGGTGGGAATGCAAACTAGTATAGCCACTTTGGAAATCTAGCTGGTGCAATCTCAGAAAAACTGGGAATAGGGCTTCCTCAAGACCCAGCTATTTCACTCCTTGGAATATACCCAGAAGATGCTCCAGCACACTACAAGAAAATTTGCTCAACCATGTTCATAGCAGCCTTATTCATAATAGCCAGAACATGGAAACAGCCTAAGTGTCCCTCAGTAGAAGAATGGATAAAGAAACTGTGGTACATATACACAAGGAATTAAAAACAAGGAATTCCTGAAATTTGTGGATAAATGGATTGAGCTAGAAATGATCATAATGAGTGAGTTAACCCAGAAGCAGAAAGACTCAAATGGATATACTCACTTATATCTGCATACTAGCCCAAGGGGCATGTCCCACAAAAGCCTTCACTTACCAGGAAACTGGGACAGAGGGGAGGACATCCTTTTGGGACTCTAGATGAAAGAAGCAGGTGAGAATAGCAAAGTAGAAGGATCCAGAGGATCCTAGAAACCTACAAGTAGAACATTATGATAGGCAGATTTGGGCCCAGAAGTCCCGCGCAAGCTAAGGCACCAGCCAAGGACAATACAGGCGGTAAACTTTAAACCCCTACCCAGATCTAGCCAATGGTCAGAACATTCTCCACAGTTGAGTGGAGAGTAGGATATGACTTTCTCATGTACTCTGGTGCCTCACATTTGACCATGTCCCCTGGAGGGGGAGACCTGGTGACACTCAGAGGAAGGACAGCAGGTTACCAAGAGACTTGATACCCTATGAGCATATACAGGGGGAGGTAATCCCCCTCAGGAACAGTCATAGGGGAGGGGAATAATGGGAAAAATGGGAGGGAGGGGAGAATGGGAGAATACAAGGGATAGGATAACCATTAAGATGTAACAAGAATAAATTAATAAAAATTAAAAAAAAAAACCAAAATTAACAAATGCCATTGTATCAAACTAAAAGCCTTCTTTGTAACCATGGAAATAGAGCAAAAAAATCCTATAGAACAAGGGGAAATGTCCACAAACGATATATCCCAGAGAGGGCTAATGTCCAAAATATATAAAGAGCTCAAAAAGTCAATAACAAGAAGATAAATATATCAAGTTTAAAATATGCAAATGGAGCTAGAAATGGTCCAGTGTGTAAAGTGCTTTCTGCAAAGCCTGAGAATCTCTATTCAAATCTCCAGACCCCTCGTAAAGCCAGGCAAAGTAGCACGCATATATAATCTCAGGGCTCCCACAGTGGGATGGGAGGCAGAGTAAAGAGGATCTTACATGCTCTGGGGCTGCCCGCCTGGGATATGCAGAACAGCAGCCAACAGCACACAGCTCCTCTCAAGGTAGAATATATGAACTTACACCTGAAGCTGTCCCCTACCCATAGAGCTGACTTTTAAGACACATAATTTGTCAAGGCGAATTTCAATTTCTTGTCCATTTAATAAACTTTGAACCAAAGCTTTAAAAAAAATAATTCATTCCTAGGCCAAAAATTCTACAAGGTCAACTGACTAACTAGAATTGTGTGGTCATTGGAGAGTTGAATTATGCTGGTCTGGCCTTAATCCTGTTTACAGACATTTATCAATCTTGTCTATAACTGACCTAGAATCCTTCCAACGGCTGGGCAAAGCCTGTAAAAAACAGTCTCTGAACACACCACTAGTTTCCATGCTTGAAAAGGCTAAGGATGTCACTGTATAGTACCTGTGGTTGATGAAAGATACCTCCACCCCCTACTGTAACTCACCTCCCAGATGTCCCCATAAATGTTTCTGACAAATGACTTCATTTATGACTTTTCTTTTACTCTTTGATAATAAAACTACATGTAATGGTTTCCATGCTGAGACTTGTCAGTCAGGGCAACCCAAATCCATATCCCTGGAGCATAATCCTTCATATTTAGCTCAAGAATAAAACTCTTCACCTTGAAGTGATAGCTATATTCTCTGTGGACACTTTTGGGAGGGTCTTGGTTTTGGTTTTTCAAGACCAGGTTTCCCTATGCACCCTTGGCTGTCCTGGACTCTCACTGTAGACCAGGCTGGCCTGGAACTCATAGTGATCCTCCCTCTGCCTCCCAAGTGCTGGGAATAAAGGAGTGTGCCACTATGCCCAGTGACACTTCTTAATACACTTAATTATCAAGCTTCTTTGGTGTGGTGAAAATCCTTCCAATTGTAACTCTGTGGAATTCAACATGACTAAAGTGAAATCACTTAAGGACCCAAGCAGAAAAGATGGCATGAAACCCAGAAGAGGATCATCTGGAGCACGCCCACATTTAAAAATTTATCTCAATAACGAAAATAAACCCAACCAAAAAAGCTGAAAAAAACTAGACATTGATGGAGGAATGAGGGACTCCACTCTGAAGCTAAATCATTTTTAATTGTTAATTGTAAAACTTGATAGATTCTATTCCTTTAAGAATAGACTTCAGTACAGATGGTCCAACTAAACTGAAAGTAGAAAAAAAAAATTGCTTTTAGAAGTCAGTAAGTAACAAGTCAGGAAAAACAATGGCATCCTAAATTTGCAGGCGAATGGATGGAACTAGAAAAAAAAATCATCCTGAGTGAGGCAACCCAGACCCAGAAAGACAAACATGGTATATACTCATTTATAAGTGGATATTAGCTATTAAAGAAAGGACAATCACACTAGAATCCATAGATCCAGACATGTTACATAAAGAGGAGTGGTCTGGGGTTGATCCATGGATCTCCCTGGGAAGAGGAAATAGATTAATTAGATTTTTGTGTGGACTCGGGTAAGTCGGCATGAGAACAGGAGGAATCGAGTGGGGGAGGAACAGAGCACAGGGAGAGACAACTGGAACAGGTGGGCATTTAGGGATGGAGGGATGTAGAAACTTAGTGCAGTGGGTACTTCCTGGAACCTATGAGGTTCCAAAGTGCCCACTGCACAAGTATGAGGACCTGAACTTGGTCTCCAGCACCCATACAAAACTCAGGCAGAGCAGTGCACACCTGTAATCCCAGTGAAGGGAAAGCAGAGACAGGAGGAGCCCTGGAGTTTGTTGACTAGTGGTGCTAGCCAACTGGAAAGTTCACAAACAAACCCTGTCTTAAAGAACTGGTGAGTAAAAATTGAGGATGACACCTTATACATGCAGACATAGACACACATTGGGGGAGGGTAAAACCAAAAGGAAAGTCTTTTTTTTTTTACATATACATTTATATTATCACACATATATACAATAAACTGCCTACAGCAAGAAGAACCACAAAACAATTTAGGAATTATATTAATATTACATTCATAGTGTTTTGGCTATTTGTATTTGATAGCCTTGAAGAAGACATCTTTCCTATCTTGGTGATTCTAAAATCAATATATCATATCTCATCATTATCAACTTAAAACATCTATCTAGACCTAAAAACATCTTAACCCCTAAACAACTAAGCTTAATTGTAAAACTAAACTATCTGGTCTTCAACCCCATCAGAGACTTGAGAATGAATAAAATTAATTACCTGAGTAAACAGTAAGTACAGGTTATCAGCAAACAATGGAGAAATAATATAACAGATTGGTGTTCACTTAAAAACAAGATGTTTGAATTTAGGAGATTATAGCCCTTAAATCAGTTGTGGATAATGTGTGGATTTCCTTCTCAAGCACAGATGAAGGTTTTCTTTTTTTTTTTTTTTTTTTTTTTTTTTTTCTCTCTTATACAATACATCCTGACCTCAGTTTTCCCTCCCTCGGCCTCCTTTAAGTACTGCCTCCTCTGAACTCCTCTTTCCCCCAGAACCACTGCTGTATTTCCTTCAGAAAGGAGCCTGCCTCCCAGGGATATCAACCAAGCATGGCATAACAGGATACAAAAATATTAGGCACAAACCCGCATATCACGGCTAGTCAATGCAACTCAATAGGAGGAAAGAGGTCACATGAGCAGACAAAAGAGTCAGAGATGCCCCCACTCCCACTGTTAGGAGTTCCACAAAAATCCCAAGCTAAACAACCACAATGTCTACTCAGAGGACAGATGAAGGTTTTTAAATCTTAATGTGGAGTTCAATTCGTAAATTATATAAAAATCAAAGGAAATGGTGTCTCAAAGTTGAACTGTGTGGATCCTTAATTTTTTATTTGTTTTTTCACAGTTGTGAATAATGTGTTTATATCATATTTTATTCACCCTCTATCCCTTTCAGATCCACCCCAGTTTCCTGCTCATCCAAATTGGTGACCCTTTAAAAAAAAAAAACCAAGATCAACTTCAGCTGCTCACAGATTCTTGAATATGTGGTCTCCACTGGAGTGTGGTCAACTTAATAGGGACTACAGCCTTAGAGCAAATTGTCTTTCCCTCTCCAGGGAGCTAAAAATTGCTAATCACTCCATGGCTATGGGTAAAATTTTATGCTCGACTCCCTCTTCATGTTGAAAATTGGTCTAACCTGAGATTGCATGGGTCTTAGGCATGTTGTCACAACATTGTGAGCTCCTATGGGTAGCCACCCTGCTCTCCAGAAGATACTGTTTCCCTATAGTCATCCATTACCTCTGGCCCCTCTACTCCTCAACCTCCTTTTCTTCAAAAATCCCTAAACCTTTGGAAGATGGAGTTGTGGTGCATTCACTCTACTTAAAGAATTCTGCTCTTATTCTTTACGCCTTGCCTACGTATGGATCTCTATGTTAATCACCATCTACCTCAAACAGAAGTTTCTCTAATGAGACTTGAGAGGTGCATTAATCTAGAGGTGTAAGAACAAATCATTAGGAATTATTTTAATACTATGTTCAGTTAGAAGGATAATAGTAATAGATTATCCTCTAAGATTTATATCCTATTTATCCATAGGTTTGGCCCAGTAATGATGCCGGAAAGGGTTTCATATAGTGGAGTGGGACTCGAAACCAACCAAAAAGTAGCTGGTTGCTGCCATGACGCCCATGCCACTTCAGCACCAGCGGATATGTCTCGCTAGGCTAGTCATTATTCTAGTCCCTAGGTTCACATCTGGGTATGACCGGTGATTATTTTTCTCCTCAAGTAGCATGCACAGAACCTTCCAGGACTATGAAAGCTATCCAGTAGGGATGAAGCGTCCTCGTCAATACCAGCTTGATTTCTCCACGTTCAGCATCCTACTATCAAGTTCTAAAAAGTGGCCAGGAAAAATAAAATATTCTGTAATGTTTGAGGATCTAAATGTGTTCTTTTAAAAGTCCTTCTATAATGGAGCAAGATTTCCTCTTCATAAAGGTAGTAACTTGGTAATGTACCTTTAAAGTTTCCTCTTTGTTGAGTCTTTGTGTGTGTGGGGGGGGGTGTTTGTGTGTGTGTGTGTGTGTGTTGTGAACTGTCTTGTTTTTGGTCTATGAAATTTTTGGTTTTTCAAACTTTCTAAATTTTCATATTTCTCATATTTTACTCTTTAACAAATATCATTACCCACCTTCTTGATATAAATTAGAAATGTCAGGCTCAATTAAAACATGAGATTATAATATGTAAATACTTTTTAAAATATGTAGCACACAGCAAAGAAATGAATAAATTTAATGTAGAAAGCAAACACAAAGAAATTACTTCTCATGCATACATAGTTTGAACTGAACTTTATATATCAATTTTAAAAAAGAAATAGATGTAAATAACCATTTCGTTCCCAGTGTTCCTTGCAAGGAAAGAAAACACATAGAATTCTACTTAATCATAAGTTATCTGCTACGGAAGAGATTCCTCAATAGATACAAACAGGTGTTGTTCTTGCAGAGGACTCCTTTGGCTAACAACACCCATATCTGGCAGCTCACAACCACCTGTCACTGCAGCTCCAGGGAGGCTGATACCTTCTTCTAGCCACTAAAAGCATCTTCACTCAGGTGCACATACATACACACATGCATATAATTTAAATTAAAGTGAATCTTTGAAGGCAACACTAAATGGACTCAGTGACTGTTAAGTTAGAGAGAGAGAAAGCAGGTGAAATTGAGGAAGAAAAGGGGGCTAGGGAGAAAATTGAAAGGGGAAAATGGGGAATGGATTAAATCCAAAAACATTATATGCAGGTACAAATCTTAAATCAAATATTTAATTAGCTCATGGGTGATCCCTGGGAGAATCTGTATAATAAATATACAATATTATCAACATTCATGCTAAATGAAAGCAAAAGCTCCAGGATTTGTTTCCTTTGATATACTTTCCATGCAAATTGAAAATTAGGTACGTGTACTTGAAGTGAAGAGCTGTAGAAGTCTAATTATTACTTCTCTGTGCTCATACATGGCAGCCACATAGCCTTGAATTTTTCACTTTCAGAATGTCTATATATGGTCAGTTCTCTCGCTTCCATGCTTATTTCTCATCAAATTTATTTGTATAGAGTTTTTCAATTTTACATTTTTGAATATTTTATTATCGCGTGTGTGTGTGTGTGTTTGTGTGTGTGTGTGTGTGTGTGTGTGTGTGTGTGTGTGTGTGTGTGTCTGTTGTGAGACAGGGAGACAGGAAAACAGCACATTCAAAAGACAGCACTGGTGAAATCAGGTCTCCTCTTCCACCTGGAGATTGAACTCAGGTCACCAGGACTGTGAAGCAAGCACCTTGACTTGCTGAACCACCAGCCCCAATTCCTCAAACCATCTACTATGAAGTTAGGTCACTATTGACCTTTCTAAAAAAAAATTCAGCAAACCAAAGCTACATGTATCAGCTTCTTCACACAAAATCTTCTGTGCTACACTCTCTGTCAACAGCCAAAATCTCAAACACCAGCCCAGAGGAGACAGACAGATGAGTCTGATGATGAGGTTTAGGAGGAAAACCCTTTCTGAGAAGAGCAGCAGAGAACTGTTGTAGCTGGTTGTTCCTTGCACCAGAATAGACCTGGTTGCCCCAAAGGAAAATCCTGTATTTTTATATATAAAACATTCTTATTTTAAAATGCAGGAAACTAATTCAAAAAAGAAACCAATGTTTCTCAAATAACAACAACTGCATCTTCAGACAGACATGGCTTAAGAAACATTTGTTTGAGACAGCACCATGCATTTCTCCAAACCTAGTCCTCCCCTGTCCCTCCCTCCATACTGCCCCTGTGCGTTCCTTCAGAATGTCCAGATTTGTGTTTGACCTTTAAGGGCCATTTTACTTTCCAATTCACCTAATCTTTTTCTGAACTCGTTGACTGTACCCATTTGTCCTCTGAGGTACCATATAGTATTTGGACTCTCCCTTCTTTATGAGAGTAAACACTCCCAGTTCAGTAATTCTCTTAGTGCATAATTTCTCACTTCAAATAACTGGCTGGAGTGCACTGGTCATTTTGGGTTAAACTTTAAATATTCCACTTAAAACTACACACTTTCTCATCCAAACAATAGTGCAGCATTTGAGAATTAATGACCTCACAATTTTAATGAAAGAATTAAAATATCAACGTACATCTATGGTAGTCTAGACCATAGTATTTGATAGAGTACTTGGAAGTCATGTGTTAGACAGATGGCTTTCTTTTCCCCTTCACAGTTTGTATACATATTTTAGATAGGGAACTTTCTAGCATAACAATCAATTTTCTTAGCACTGAGTTCTTTATTTTCCCATGAAATGAAGGTTTGCACTCCCTCAAGCACATCTTTAAAATATCTTGACTCTGCATGTAGTGATGAGATTGTTTTATAAACCAATTTTAGGCTCGTGATATATTCGTGCCATTTGTCTGCAAACACAATATTTTCAAATTGCTGTAACTTGACCTGAATATTTTCACAGGCTGAGAAGCAGCATCATTTCAAATTTACCCAGCTAACCCTTTTAAAGTCCTGAATATTTCTCCTAAATTGAGTTAGTTTATATTAAAATAAACTTTTGGAAAGATTCATATGTTTTAATTCAGAGATTAAGAAAACAGGTTTTTTTTTTTTTTTCAAGCCACCCTTGTAACCTGCCTTCGCTGTAGCTTCACCCAAAGGTGCTGTCAGTCTGAATGTTTATTATCAACGTACCCAAGTCACACACCCCACCTATGAAGATCCAAAGTGAATTCCCTATTAGCAAGGGAGCTGAGATATATAACTTAAACTTGGAGACAAAGGAAAAATCTGGAAAAGGTATAATGTATTCTTCAGAATGTTCTAGACATTAGTCTGTCTCCCTCCTTCCCTCTGTCTCCCTCTCTCTCTCTCTCTCTCTCTCTCTCTCTCTCTCTCTCTCTCTCTCTCTCTCTCATCCCTCTAGCTGAAGAGTAGGAAGGCAGAGCTCCCTAAAGGTTCCATTAAAAACGAAGGGAACTGAGCACAAATGAAATATCACAGGAGTTAAGGAGGCTTTCGTTGATATTTGAATTTGCGTAGCTGAAGTTCAAACTGGCATTTCCACAATTTAAGCTGCATATTTAAGGAAGAGGGGAAAAAAAAGCCAAGTACTGAAAATTGAAATCCTCCCATGAACAGTCATTCTATTTGAAAAATTAGAGAGTTGTCAAAGACCAGCCATAACATTTACAAGAATGTGGGGACAAAGTAAATTAAATGACAAACCTTTAAGAAGCTTTTTTTTTTTTTTATTCTCCCTGCTAAGCAGAATCGACATACAAATGGGCTGTCATGTAATCTTCAAGTTG
The DNA here is from genome assembly GCF_903995435.1 of Acomys russatus. Taxonomy (NCBI): domain Eukaryota; kingdom Metazoa; phylum Chordata; class Mammalia; order Rodentia; family Muridae; genus Acomys; species Acomys russatus. The sequence goes on along the minus strand of NC_067151.1, from coordinate 45,171,530 downwards.
AAACCTCGCATAAAGAGGTCTACCTCCAAATCCATATGCCCGTGTGCAGGAGTGACAGCAACACTTCTGTAAGGAGCAAGTGTGCCCTTTGGATGGCAGTAGCATGCATACTCTACTTACTGTTCATTTCAAGCACCTCTGCCTGCATCTGAAGGCCCAGGAGAAGCCTAAGCACTTGGAGGATTATCTTACAGGAGTTAACTATTCGATTACAAGATAATGTCCAGAAATTCGTAGAGCAAGTGGAAGTTCACTAAGACACATGATTGTGTACATCAAAGGAAACATAGCTATGTATGTAATAACAATAGGGAGCTGTTTGCATTTTTGCAACATTGGGGTTCACACTCAAAGCCTCCTTCACACTAACCAAGCACTCTCCCACTGAGCTGTATATGAGTGTGTATGTTTAAACCAAAGGAACATAAATTTATACAGTATTAATCAGAAAATAAACCAAGAACACCAGTAGACTTTTAATTGTCTTTATCAACCCCCTCTTTCTAATAAGTATAACATGAAACATCTGTGCTTTTTAGGGCAAAATGATGCTTATGTCAGAGAGCAATATAATCAGGACAAAAATAAAGCCAACTCGATGATGACCCTCTCCTATGAAACAATAAGAAGCCTGCCCAGTAGAGGCAAAAACCTTGGAAAGAAAATGTCAAGTTGAGAAATGCTGTGACATAAATATAATGCAATAGTAAAAGAAAAGAATACTTGGTGAGAGGAAACAATTGAAAGAAAAACAATTTGTGTGTAATATAGAAGCTTGTGTACACATTTAGGGCATAACAGTGCTGGTAAAAGTTTCAGAAAAATGATGAAATACTTTGTTGATCTCAGAGAAGAAAGAGAAAACCTCACTGAAAAATCACCAGAGTGCCAAGTTCAAACCACCTCCCTGATAGTACATGGAAGCCGTTGGGCAAAATGTTGGTTGGCAGACAGAATAGTGTACCTTCCCGAAGCTGACCATGCAAACCATCACCCCTGGGGATATGTATCCTTGCATGACAAACAGGATTCCTCCAGTATTATTGAATTAAGGACCCTGAGATGGGGAGGGTGTTCTGGTCTCATAAGTTGGCTCAGTGGATTAGACACACATGCTTAAAAGCAGAGACCTTTTCTACCAGTCAGGAGTCAAAGGGAGGTTTAGCCAACCATAAAGAAGTATCAGGCAAAATTGAGCCAGGGTAAGAATACCAGGAGCCAAGGGAGTGAGGTGATACCTAAAATCTGGGCAGGCTGGGGAAATGAGTATTTCCACACATGTAAGGATGGAGTGAAATCCCCTGCGAACAGCCTGGACACCCAGCAAGGAACCCAGCAAAATAACAAGGAAAACGCTGTTATTTTCAAGCCACTAAACTTATAGTAATTTATACGGCAGAAGTAGAGACTTATGATGGAGTAAGTTGGAATACATTTGTTTAAAGGACATCATGTCTTGGTGTGGCCCAGTTTTGTTTTGAGGTTGTTTTGTTTAGTTGTTGTTTTGGATGCTGAGGATCAAACTCGGAAACTTGCACAGAGCAGCCAAGTGCTTCACAAAAAGAATTTTCAAATACCTGTCTCAATTATGTGGTAGGATGACATGATATTGCATAGAAAATATGAGGTACCTCTTGAGCTTTTAAAGCTAAAGAAATGTATGGATCTTTGGGAAAGCAGCCCAATTATTTAGTGTCTCTTAGAGGAGCAAAGATGTTTTGCTGTGCACAACCTACCTAGATCTCATTTTATGGTAACATACTAAATTTGGCAATATCTACCCCACCCCCACCCCCGCCACCACAAAAGCCTTCATAGTGTCCATTTCACTTAGAATTAGGTACCAGTTCCACATCCTTACCCTTATCAGATCCTATAGGATCTGACCCTTAACCATTTTCTAGTTATCTCCACTTCCTTTAGGTATAGTCACACTGGTATTCTCCTTCATCTTAATCACACATCTTATCCCAGGCAACCCTAGGGTTTGTACTGTAGTTGTTTGGCCTAGTATGTCTGCATGTATGAGTTGAAGACCACAGATTCAGCCCTTCAAGAAGAAAAGAGCTTCTAAGACTTGGCTATAGACAAATCTGAATCCTCCAGGAAGATAGTGTTCATCAGAAGCACATGAAAAGCATGAAATCTGTATAGATTCCATACCGCTGACTCCATCTGTGTGGGTCTTACTCTAAACTCTGTGAGGGAGGGCGATGACAGGGCAACATCACCCTTCTGAGACAGTAGCAGCATAGAACATATCCCTCAGCAAAGACAACAGAAGAACATGATATGATGCCTTTATCGATCATATCATATCATATCATCATATCACTGTAAGTAATCACATTTGCTGGCTAGATTTAACAGTGCCGTTGAGGCACCTTACAGCATATGCTAGATAGGAGTTCGGATACCTAGCCTCCTGCTCCACCTCTGCTACTTGCTAGATGTTATACAAGGGCAAGTCAGGAACCTTCAGCACAGCAAGAAGGGGATAATAGCACCAGGGCCTCACAGAACTGTTTAATGTACATAGCGTACTAATGGTAAATGCTCAGGAAAATCCACCCATGGCTTATGAGAGACGTTTTTCTGCTCAGAAAGCCATCCTTCCCTTGAGGCTTTTATTAATGTTTGAAAGCTGCTTCTAGAATATCTAAACATATCTATTTTTATCTTTCACAGATGGTCCATGAAATACAATAAAAAATTTATTTATTTCTCCTGATGATTTCTAAACTGCTTGATCGATGACTGATATTAAACACCTAGATCATAAAATCTTTGCAATTGTTTTATGTGGTTATTCTTTCTCTCTTGTCATCTACTGGATTATCCAAAGCCATGGGAAAACGGTACAGAAAATACCAACAAAAACCTTCTTTTTAATTCTCTCAGACTTCCTGCTGGATCTGTCCCTCCTTTAAGGGCTAAACTGAAAGGACAAAGATCACCACAGAAACTGCTGCCGGAAATAAAAATTTAACAGTAGTACCCAGGATAACTGAATGGAAATGAGATTTACTACTTAGTGTTAAAAATAAAAATCTAAAAAAAAAAAGGCAAGAGTGAAGCAATATTACTCAATTAGCCCTTGGCATCTTCAAGGATATGAAAATACATATTTGGGCCAGCATTCTGGAGAAGGAACATGTTCCCGTGGCCGAGCATCTCAGTACACGTCCTCAACGGTAAGGGAAACATCTCACATATTCTCTTTATGAAACTGAGGAGATATGGAAGCCAAGAGATAGTCAATTCCAGTGACACCTGTTTTTTATAGAGACCAATTTTGAACAAAACACCTAGACCTTTGATGCTGTACAGTAAGAACAGAGACCTATGAGAAATGGAAATACAGCCATCCCAGCACAGTGGCCTGAGGGAAGAGAAACTGCCTGAGCTGATTTGGAAGAGGTTGTGTGCCCGCCTTCAGACTGGAGGGCCTTGTCTGTAAAAGGTAGCTGAGAGCACACACGTAGAGGTGAAGATGTCGCTGGTACTGGCCACAGTGTGAACATTTTCTAGAGGCACAAGTAGAATGGTCACACTGATCATTAATTAATATCCCTAATGGATAGGATAGCCAGGAAGCAGGTTTCTAGACACTGGTGGTGAAATATGGCTTATCTGTAAAATTCACACAAAATTTGGAATAACACACCTAGCCTAGTCCCTTACTCTGTACATTTAGCCCACAGAGATATGGGAAAGTGAGAAGGGCTTGGAGAAAGACCTGTCAACTGGCCAGAACTGTAAACAGGACAACACAGAGGCAACAGCAACCTACCTGGGGATGCGGGGGGACCTTGGATCTGAAGGACCTCAGAGTAAAGACTGGGGTAGAAACTTAGTTATTATAAAAAGCAGTTCTATTTTGCATACATCTGACAGGAACCAATCAAATCTGTGTGTTTACCACTATTAAATTCTAAAGTTTGTTTTCCCCAAACTAAACTTTATTTTTCCCAACAGCAGACAAAAAATATTTGAAGGAAATTATGAAAGTCATTTTCCATGAGGTCAAATACAACTGCAGGCACTTTCTCCGTGAAATCACTCCTTTCCACCCTAAACCTTCATCACGACGTGGCTCAAGTTTGCTCATGTGTAAAATTAAGAAGCTGGGCCTCACCATCTGAATTCGCTGCCACCTCCATAAGTAGATGACTAGGAAGGAAGTTCCTCTTAGCCCTCAGCATTGTACCAAGAAAACAATGAGGCACTTGAGAAGTCTGTAGGCAGCTTTCTTGGAGGAAAGGTAGTGACCTGGGACACTGACATTCCCAAGTGATGCTTCCCTTCGGTGCAGGAGCTATCCTGTGAGTGGATCTATATTTTCCTACAGACCGTGTTTGCTCCAGAATCAATTCATTAATCAAGTGAAATAAGCAAACCTGCACCAATTCTCTCTCTCTCTCTCTCTCTCTCTCTCTCTCTCTCTCTCTCTCTCTCTCTCTCTCTGTGTGTGTGTGTGTGTGTGTGTGTGTGTGTGTGTGTGTGTATGTGTGTGTGTGTGTGTGGTGTGTGTGAGAGAGAGAGAGAGAGATTAGCCAGCTTCTGTATGAAAGAAGTGTGATTGACTTTTTTCTGTAAGTTAAGTTCCCCTCTGGAATGGTAACTAGTGTTATTTATTTTGCTTAATAAAGACTTTCTAGAATCACATTTCCAGCATTAACAAACTTGAAAACTGTAAAGGGCCCAGAGCAGTTCCCCTTTAAGTCTTAAGAGTCTAAGTCTCTTAAATCTGACAGAATGTGATTCTCGGTGATTTACTCTAAACCCCAGTCCAACTAGAAAGTGCTAATGCATTCCGTTCAATACGAATATCTTACAAACGCACAGCTACTGTGTTTTCTGATATGGGATGCTATTCACGTCTACGACAGGGTTCGTAGGAGTGGCAGGTGTTGGCAATATTGTACTGTTCTTGAAGCAATAGAAAGGGGAAAAGTCATAATTCTATGGCAATAATTTCCATGCCACGCTGACACTTTTAAATGTTTTCAATAGTGTTGATTTATTGAAAAGCTTAGAAAGGCAGTACTTAGAGCCAGCTTTCCCCATAAAATCTCAGTCAGTGACAGAGAATAACTTTTACATCTTTCAAACTGTCCATTGTGAAAGATTTTTTCATTACGATGAAGGTGTTTAGAGGTTTTTGATTTAATGTAGAATGATAACTCCCTTGAGTCTCTTGACTTCTGGAAATAACAAACAATGAAACGTTACCTGTCCCCGGAGCGAGTTCAATAACGGAATATGCTTGGCTATCCATGGCAACAAAGTACTTCCCCAGTTTGCTTGGGCACTATGATGTGAAATTCTAGCTCTTGTAAGTTAAAATGTATTTAGAAATACATTACTTTGACCTTGTATTTTCCAAACAGGAAATATTGCAACTTTTTGTGTATTTGTCACTCTTATGGTGGGGTTAATTTGGGCAATTTTCTCTTTATTCTTGGGGTGAGCAAATGTAAGCAAATAGAAGCTTGGTTCTGTAAATACTTTTTTACATACTACCCTTTGGAGTGCTAGACAATGCTTTAAAAACATAAAAATGGTAAGTAAAGGGTGCATAGCAAGAGTGTTGGGCTAATTAGAGGGAGCTGTTTTTATAAGTAACTCATTTGTAGGGGCAAATTGGGGAAACACAAACATAATTAGAGTTAGAAGACTTTCTTTTTATATACACCAATTTATAATTATATTCTACCACCCTTATATCTTCTAAGACCAACCTTCAAGCCCCCTTACCTGAGAATCAGCTCCGGAAACCCCTACAGAATTAGGAAATAAACCCAGGATAATGTCCTTGGTTAAGGGTGCCCAATTTTCAGAGTTAAGAACAGGGGGCAAAAAAAGCTCTGCAGTCATCCCTCAGAGGCACATCCCCCACAGGCAGTGGTTCTCAGATTCACATGTCGGGATTGTTATAGCTCAGGCTTCTGGGTCACAACCCCACAGTTTTTACATCGGATTTCAATTGATCCAAGAATCTACGTATTAAATAACTGTTCTGGTTGTGGGTCCAGGAAAGCCATGAGATGCTGGAGGTATGGCGGGAGCTGGCCCGGAGCAAGAGCGAGGTCAAGATGTGTCCAAACCCCGAAAACCTCATCCTAAAATTGGCAGGAGTAAGATTGCTTCCTCCTTATTCTGGGCTAGTGCACATATCCTCGTGACCCGCCACATTTTCCGCCGTTGAGGTAGTCATGTGTCCCAATGGCCAGGTTGTAGGTTAAACTTCCTCTCTTCTTATAAAGACATGTCTAACAGGCACCTAGAATTCCTCTTCCTACAGATGAAGCATACCCAGCACCTTGCCCCAGCCAATGATGTACATTGACCCTGAAAACCCCCATCACCTCCAATAAACAGAGCTGTTTCACTGAAAACTGCCTCAGAGAAGGCTGTTTCTCCCACACTCAAAGCCAACTGAGGTCCTGCGCAACCCTTCTGCCCTGGTTAAACTTCATTCCTTCGAGTCCAGCCTAGGGCGCAATGGTGTCTGGACACCCTTAAGGGAAAAGCAGATCTGGGGTGCAACTGGTGATGTCATGCATGTTCATCCATAAGCCACACTCTGCTAAGCCGCATATACCAGCACACCCCTGCCCTTGTATCAGAGCGGCTCAGGAATACATAGACCAAACTGAACTTTGTAGAATATCTCTCAGGATAACTCTACACTGCGGCTCAGAGCATCCCATCAGCTACTTTGGCCACGCAAGGGAACTCACGCAGCGTTGGTAGGACTCTTGTGTGCTCCCTAATTATTTCCAATTCCTAACTTTAGTCCTTCGATGAGGTTTGGTGGTTTGTGGCTGTACTCCTCTAACTCCATAAAGCTCTCACTCTAGAAGCAATTCAACGTTCTTGACATCAGCTGCTTTGAACGGCTTACGTTACATAAGCCAACTTAGTCCTGGTAAAGATCAAAATGTTCTAAATAATGGCATGCATCAGAAGGAAAAATGTCTGTTCAATAACGATGCTCTCTTGGCTCTGAAAATCATCTCTCTTCTACAATTCTTTGAATTGTCAGTGCAACTATTTTGATTATTTAAATTATGGCAGAGCTTGAAATTTTGATGTACCGTCTCTTACATGAGCGCTGCAACCACAGAAGAAAATCTGGGTAAAAGAGGAAGAGAATGAAAAGGAAAGATCCCTTACCGTTGCTAAATAAGAGTATCTACAGAGCTCGGCAGCTCTATAGCAATGGTGGGAACACTGAAAGCACGAAGCGCTTAAAATTTTGAGTAAACGATAGATCACACTAAATGGATGTGCCTGCCCTAGAATTTTTAATGGAAAGACTCCACAGACAGAACTGACAATATTGTGAGGTACTTGGGGACTTTTCAAATTAAATTTATTTTTAAGTGATTCATAAAAACATAAATATGCACATATTTATGCAAAGTCAAGTGCTGTGTTAATGAATTTGTACATAATACAATCTTAAACCAGGCCAAAAGATACTTATCAGAGACATTTACATTTTTTTATGGTAAAAGCATTCTTGTATCCCTCTCAGATATACAGTACCTGATTTTCATTTATAGTCCCCCCCTATTGTGCAATCACATATTGAAATGTTATGTTTTATCAATTAGCAATGGGAACATATTTTAAAGCCCATTGAAGCTAACAGTGGGAGTGCAAAGCCCACTGCGGCTGAGGCCATTACCTCTTTAATGAAAGCAAAATTACCATTCATTTTGTAAAGACTGTTAAGGAAGACAATTTCACAATCTCCCCCCCAATAAGTCTTTCCGAATTCTTCCTGGAATTCATTGCCTAGAGATGTCTTCGTCACTTACAAAAATGTCTATACTTGGTTTTAGTTTATTTCCTTCAACCTCAGAACAACTGACCAGGAGTTGTGAGTAGCAAAAGCATGACCTAGAAAGCCATAGTTAATTTTTCTTTTTCTACATTCTCTTTGATCCTGGGCTCTTGCAATCTTTCAGAACTACTCATAGATTGTGTTTGCTATTCTGTCCAAGCCTGCCTGTTTCTGTGTTTCTTGGTGTATTAAATAGCACTCAGGATTTTAATCTCCAGAACATATTCTGTTACAATGCCTAGTTCAGCCTCCATTATGCAGTCAACATCTTCCTAATATGCTTCTGTTCCTGTGTGGCCATCAACTAATCTCTTAAAACATCCTGCCAACTGCTAAGTCCTTGGGTAGCACCCACTTTAGTTTAACTGAGAGATTTTGAACCATTGTTCTATACTGTGGCAGGCGGTCTGTTAGCTCCTCGCTCACACTCCCAAGTCAACTAAAAATAGAACCAGCATGTCTTCTTCCCACCTTTCAAATGAACATAATTTTCAGAAGTTTTAGGCTTAGAATTGTTTCCTAAGGTTTCCCTTGTGAATCACACACAACTCAGAGCATCCAGACTTACGGACAGTAATTGAAATCAGTGTTTGTTATCAGATGCACTTATAGTATAGACAATGATCACACTGCTTCACCATTTAGACCAAGCACTCATCTTTAGCCTGCTATTTCTCCCTTTTAGCGGTGTTTATTGGAGTAATCCTCGTCCAGCTTCATTACATCCTCATTAGTCCATGTCTGTTATCTCTTTGCTGCCAAATCAAGAGTAAAGGTTCTTTTTGTTTTATGATCCCTGTGGGCAAATGTCATTCTTGGCTGAACACATCAAGTGCCCATAAGGTTCTAATAGTTGAAGTGCTTAAAGCACCTGCCATCCATCACGGTTTATGATGCAGTTACCATAGCTACCAAAACCCCATGTATTCCTGTTCATATGGGATCTCTTCTGTGAGACTGAAGGGTGGAGGACAAGGAGAGGGAGCAAAATGAGAGAGAGAGAGAGAGGAGGGAATATAAATAGGAGAAGATATGCCAAAAATTATTCAAATCCAATTGAGCAATTAAAATAGATAACGGTTCAAAACTGTAAGCACAGTATAACAATAAATTCAGAGTCACTAAGATAGACAGGAGCCAAATCTGGACCACACTGACTAGAAATAGATGAACGGAAATGACTCCGTATCACTTCTCCTTTATGCTGCATCATGTTAGCAGATGGCAAGGCATACAATTTTCAAGACTTCCTTGGAGATAGCCTTTAGGGGAGAAAAAGTACCAGCATATATAACTTTTAATCAAAAGTCACTGTGGAGGCCTTTTTTCTTCTCCTAAAGAAAGTTTGCTTTTAAATAACAATACTAGACTTGTATTTCACACCAAGCCTTTCATCTGAGAAGCACACATGCGCTATAAATGTATTAATCTTCACAACCTTGCTGTAAAGCACCGGGGTAGCAAACTCCCCAGATGCGCATATTGAATTTTTAAAAAGCAGTTTAAGTTGAATCAATAGTCTATTCAGAAAGGAAGGTTAAAAAGGTAGGCCTTGCGCTGTGTCTTAATAATCAAAGTCCACTAGGAATTTGTTAGGCTGTGACAAAAAGAAAAGAAAGAGAAAAGTAAGCTTTTATATATTGCCTATGTGGCTTATATTGAATGTTGCCTTCCATATCTTCAATAACACCAGGAGATTGAGAGTAATTTAATATTACCAACTTGAGTATGTTACTCTGTCAGTTCAAAAATAGAAGCTGAACATCATCCAAATCAGAAATGATTCCACAGTTGTAAAATTAAAAAGTAAAAACTATGACTTCACCGTGATATTATTTTTAAAACAAAGCTGTACTAAAAATTTGAATAGAATATTTAAAATATCAAACATTCTGGTGCACATTTAAGCAGTACACATCAGGAATAATTAAAATGAGCATGTTCTTTGTTCCAGTAGTTCTACTGAGAACTGCTTCTATCCTAGAAATGAATGCAAAATTCAAGTGAATATTTAGGATTTACCTTCTAGCACTACAAACAAACAGCAAATATTCTTAAGCTAACTGAAAAAAAAAAGTTACAAAGCCAGAGAATCCTACATTTACCACCTATATGTCACCATGTCACAGGCACAAGAAGTATAGAAAGACAATAAGAATTACTCTTATCAACGTCATTTCTACCTTACAGAGGGCTATGACGTGCTGCTGAGAGATGGGTACTTGATGAAAGAGACATGGGGATGCGTGTACTCGTGCCTGGAAGATTCTCTTTCAGAGCCTTGTGACATGCTGAACAGAAGGGATGAAGTGAATAAGGTGAAAGATTAGAGAACATTTCCTAAATGCTGACTTAGGGAAAAGGGATGCTGAAAGCAAGAATCCAAAGTAAAACATAGAAGTGCAAGAATGGCATTTAGACCTAAAGACTTGAGACTGTACGAGGAGCATCTAAGTGGCCATAGCCTATGGAACCCTGAGTCTCCTGTGTGTAGCAAAACAAGAAACCATCACTGAAGGGGATATGAAGATGAGACTTGTCATGAAGAGAGAAGATGAAGGAGCTCTGGAAGACCCCACACTCACAGGCAGCAGAGAAAAAGCAGACTTCAGAAACATGTCACACCAAGAAACCAGTGGCCACCAGGCAGGCAGTGCTACTATTCTACAGTGCAAGTTGTATTCTAGGGGAGGCAATGTCTGAGTGGGATGGCTTACATTTCAGGAGGAGAAAGGGCAGTGATTCCAATGGGCACAGGACTAGAAAATACACTTAGGACATCAGAGATTCATATGCACTTCCAAAGGGTGTGGGTTACAGAAACAGTGAAGAAAAGAGATCGTGTGCAATACTGGAGTAGCCTTTCCAAACTTTCAACAAATGGCATAGTGCTATGGAGACAAATAACTTTGAATGTCTTCTACAAGACGACAAGATACTTTGCATCAGATAAGTGAAAATTAAAAGAGATATCGAGTGTAGATTATTTTGCCCACTTTGTGAAACCAAATGTCTGCTGAGGGTAAGACTGGAGGAGAGAATATAAAAGGGTTCATGGTAAGCAATTTTGAAGGAGCCAGTTTGCATCCTCCATTTTAAACTTTTGATTAAATTTCCCAGAATAAGCACAAAACTGTATAGTCACATCTAAATTTTCAAGAAGAGAGACTTTGAGGAGGAGAAAGAAAAGAGAATGAGAAGACAAAGGAAAGACGAAGGACTACACAGAAGCGTGGAACTTCAGATTAAACCATCATCACACACAGAAATGGACAGGTGTCAGGAGCAAAGGACGCCCTCAAGTGAATGTGTATCGTTGACAAGGACTAATCATCCCTCAGAGAGACACAGCAACAGGCAAAGCCTTCCTCCGGTCCACGTGCAGATGTTAGCGGTGTGTGCAGAAGCTAGCAACTGCAGCTTCCTCCTCCTACATGAGAAGACTGCAACCTGTGCCTGCTCCCCACACAGAACTCCCATGAAGACTAGCTATTCCCTCCTCACGCTGTGCATAGTAAACGTGCTGAGGTTCCAGTTTGCTGCATGCTTGGCTTCACTCTACCAGTGCGAGCGTGACCTTCCCGCTCCCAGATTTTCTGTATGTGGGTCTCCGTTTCTGTCCTTCTTTGATTCTCTTCTCGCCCCAGTCAGGTTTCCGGGACCAAACTGTGCTGGAGGTGGCAGACACAGGACCCAGAATACAAGTTTCACCATTTTGGACCGAATCTGCCTGCCAGTTTCTTACATGTAATTTTTACCTTTGAACTCTAAAACTAGAAGCAGCTTGGCTTTCTTTACACATCTAAGGGCAGCCTATTACATCACTGAAAGTTCTGACAGTCTCTGTGTCAGAAATGTTTTCCTTTGACTCCGTAAGTGGATGGGGGAAACTCTACTGTGGGAAGAATAATTGGAAGTTCTATTCTTGGAACAGAAACATCTGGACCATGATACACACTTGTAAAATGAGGATGCTACTGCATATGAACTTTATCTGACATAAAATGTGAGACTCGTGAATAAAATAGTAGTAAATCTATCTTGAACTTGGCATTTCTTCTACTGAGAAACTTTTTGAAACCTGCCAATACATTCGTAAGTTGGCATTTCACAAACCAAGAACATTAGAGCTCATTGATCCAGCCCTATCATTGCATATTGACCAGCATGCTTCCTACTAGACGTTCTTTTTGTTATTTTTTTTATAAATCCTTTGACAAAAACATGACCACACCACATAACAATTCCCCCGGAAGGCACCACAGTTAGACCTATAAATAGAGAATGCATCCACAGCAAAGCACAGCCGAAACAGGGCTCCCCTTCTATGTGGTTGAGCCAACCGCAGCTCTGATGCACTACTGGGTTATGAAAATATATTTCATTTTTATTATTTAGAACTGCAGCACAATGGAAACTTGGAACTGCAAGCAGCAACATTTAATTTTCCTTGAGCACATTTAAAATTGGAATAGAAAAAAATCACATTCAATTTAATATTTCACCCATTTCCTTGGACCGTTTTCATTTTTCCTTTGGGAAGAGAAAAGGAGAAGTGATACATTCAAATAATTGCAACTGAATCTTTAAAAGGAAACTCCCTGAGACGAAGCTGTTTGTTGATCAGTTCTGTGTTGTGAGTCTATACAGCTTTTTTGACATATAAGAACATGCCTTCTTTTGTTTAGCCAAGCCTTAAACATATTAATCATTTTGGCCATGTAGCTGGTCTGAGGTGAAAATATATATATATACTGCTGAGAACAGCTGAGATGAAAGCAGATTATTTAAAATATAACTTTCTTAAGCTAAGTATATGTATATACATATACACATACATATTGTATATGATTTTAGATAAATATAAATTAACAAGATTCCTTGAGGCTTTATCAAACAACTCTAGTGTTATATGTACTTTCTCATTTCTTCTACTTCTATTAGGCCCCTAGGCCTGAGAATACTTCCCACAGGAACCAAACCACAAAAAACTCAGACACAAGGAACTCCTTTAGAATGGCTGGACAGGTAGTCTAAGGGACTCCCAAAACAACATAGATTGTGGCTGTTGCCTTTGGTTGCCTCTTGGGGGTTGAGGGTGTGTCCCTATTGCTGAAGGCACCACACACTTAGGACACCAGCTTCAGGTGATTTGAGCTAAATCTAACCCGAAAGTCTCCTTCCTGCAGTCTTAGCTAGCTTCAGAAAATACTGTACATGTTGCCAGCGGAGGAAAACAATAGTCCCACCTATCTGTAACAACTAAAGACCACAACAGTACCAGCATAGCAAAATGGCCATAAAGTGAAGAGTACGTAGCACTCACATGTATGCAGTGCCCCATTGCTTATCTAATTGAACTTAAGGTCCCCTTAAGAAGAAGAAGACCATGGCTGGTACTAGAAAGCCAGCCAACTTCCCTAGGCTGGTAAGTCATGGGACTTAGAAACGAGTCTACTACCTTAACCACTCTGCTAGACCAGCATGATTCCTAACCACGTTCTAAAGCTTATCTTTATGCTCACAAATAAGTAAAACTATCTCCCCTCATCAAAGAAGTTTCTTTTTACAGAAAATGGAGAACACAACAGAAAATCATAAACAATCTATCTTTGGGAATCCAACCCCAAGGGAGACAACTTCACAGCTCCTGTATCTGTGGTTCAAGGAACATTGGAGAAGAATGGGCAGAAAGACGACAAGAAGTGTGGTGTCTCAGGGTCTCTCCTAGGAACGGCTGCATAAACAAGATCTGCACAGTGATGGTACCAATAGAGATGCTAATTCAGAAGAAGAAAATGGCTATGGAATCTCCACCCAGGACATGGAGCTACAGGCAACTGATGGGTACTAGGAGGGGAGAATTAGCTTCTCTGAGGGATGAGCCTCTTAACTGGTTATCCGATACAAAGTGGTCAACCCTGAGCCATATACACACAAGCCGTATTCACAAAACCAAACATAGATTCAGAAGGCTATATTTATATATTAAAGCATAAATAGGTTTATATGTAACAATAATAATAATCAGGGACAAGAACCTACCAATTTGAGGGCGGTGGGAAAAGAAAGGAGTTGCAGGAAGAGGACTCGGGAAATGGATGGAGAAATGGGAAGATGGAAGCAATGTAATATATTTTAATTGAAAATGTATATTAAAAGAGGGAATTTAAAAATAAAATGTCATAACTGAATTAAAACAAGAAGATTTCTATAAGCAGAATACTATCTAAGTTTATTTGTTTTTTAAAAACTTTCCCAAAGAATAGTCTGAGCCACAACTTTTTAATAAATGTTACAGGTACAAGTTTATTAGAAACTTGTATTTTTATTACTTGTTTTATATTATTATTACTTGTATTATTATTCAGTTCCATGGGGAAGAATCCCCCAGGTTCTTCAAGTTTGTGTTTATTTTATTTTATGTCTGTGTGTGTGTGTGTGTGTGTGTGTGTGTGTGTGTGTGTGTTAAACAGCTTTAATCTCGGTCATTGCGGCTTCTCAGCACAGTAAGAAATATTTCCAAGTTTATGTTCAAAACATACAAGAAAATTGTGCTTTGTTAACCTGCACAGGGTTTCAATTCATGGGAGAAAGGCCTGTAACTAACTAAGAAAGGGTGTTCCTGAACTCAGTACCCTTGACATAAAGAGTGGCTTCCCTGGGTGGTCAACACCAAGTGTGAATCCTTTCCACCTAAACGCCAGAAAATTTGCTCACATTCAGGAAGGGAAAATAGTTCTTATCTTAATAATTATTTCATGTGTATTCTCCAACAGAAAATAATATAACTAGTTGTGTAATATATAAAAGAATTGTAAATTTGATTATTTGGAACTTTTTGGGGGGAAGAGAGAAGAAAATCTAGTTTAAATAAATGAATGGGCCACTAAGTGTTTTCTTTCACGTAGAAAAAAGCCCTGCATTGCAGTCAACTAAAAATAAAGAAAACTGTAGATGAATGCTTAAACTAGATGCAGTCTCCAAAAATGTTTTCAGCCACTAGTTTTATAGCCACTGAAGTTAATCTCAAAGCTCTCTGCTCAATAGAAATGTTTTAATGTATATATGAGAGAAAAGCATCTTCCTCTGCTCCCTATGTTACCTTCTGAAACTAGCTGGCAGTAGTAGTAAATATGTCTATTTTTTGAAAGTCTCATGCTCCCGTTTGTACTTACATAATGCAACAATGGCTACTTCCGACCCAACACTGTTCATGACATTGGTTTAAGTCATCTTTGCAACTGATTTGCCCATTAGAAATTAGCTTCCCACATGGGAAGCCTGCCCTTTGATGAAAAGAAACAGAGAAGTTGGGGGAGTAGGGCTAGAAGAGGAGAAGAAAAGGGAAACTGTGTTCAAGGTGTAATTTATGAGAGAAGAATGAATGAACGAAGAATAGAGATTAGCTTTGGTTTCCTTCCATAAGGTTTTGCCTGATCACTTCAAGCATCTGACCAAAACTAAAAGATAAATGATTATAATTTAATTTTATATTCCTTTTTAATTTTAAAGAAAGCATATAATCACTATAAGATGCTTCAGAATTTTTAAAATCTAAAGAAAGAAAACACCTATAACCTTTTAACATTGACTGAATTATTTTTAAGTAGCTTTATTATTATCTTCTCCTATGTTTATACTCTTTTACATATGATAAAATCTTAATACTTGTTTCCTTATGTTTTCTTGATCACATACATCATAGGCACGACACACATGAAAGTATGTTACAGGCATTTATAAAAATATCACAACAAATCCATTATTTTGGATTTTGAACCTCAAGAGAAAGCATATCCATGTTACAATATTATTTGTATGGATACGTTACTTATTCCTTTTTAATGGATAGATAGCTTATTTCCTATGTTTAAAACAAGATATTGTGGGACATATATATTTCATTAGAATAGGCACCGAATGTTATAGAGTGAATCAGAGTTTACGGAAAGTGTGCCATGCACGGCAGGAATTCAGTTAATATTAGTTGGTGCTACCCACCTGTAGGCTCAAGAAATTCTGTAATTGACCAACTAGTATAGAAACCTCTCTATAAAGACCAACCAATTCTAGCAGAGAATAAAGACTACTTCCTTATGATTTCACTCTGTTTTATAACTGGCAGTTATACTAAGTATTACTATTACTCAAATGTTTGCTATAGTCCTTTCCTTTTATGTATATGGAAGATTGTACTCCTTTAAGCTCTCACAGCTGAATATTCAGGTGACTTGCTTTAACCAATAAATGTGAGTAGACATGACCTCTGTCTGTTGCTCCAACCAAAGCTTTGGAGAGCTGCCATGGAGAGCTCACTCCTCCCGCTGCGTGAGGTAGTAGTGTCTATCAGATGATGCTTCTATGTGGTGATGCACTTTAAGGAACAGTTGCCCAGAAGAATCTAGCAGACCCACCAAGGATGCAGACAAAGAAAGCCATCGATGTGCCGAGACTCAACACCATGCCACCTCTCTGAGATGATAGAATTGTAGAGAAGGTGAAATCTAGTAGCATCTGATTGCTTTAGTTAGTAATAATGTCACAACATCCTTTGAGATAGTTTTTAAATGAGAAGGTGAACTGTTCATAAGTTTTCTAGAAAGGTGTTTTACTTTTTGCCAACCACTACCCTTGCAACTCTCTACCAACATACCCCTAAAATCATTTCAAACTCTTGGGAATTTTGTGATACCTGAAGAGATAGGCTATCGAGAGTCTCTGTAGCACCTGTGACGTTGCTAGAAAATAACAGGACAAAATAGAGCACAAACACCTTGTGGGAAGTGCAGCTCAGAGTGGAAGAGGATAAACAGGCCAAGATATTTTCTTCCCCCTTGTGAAATGCCCACAACATCTAGAGTGTTGCTTGTTACCCAATGGGAATTCACTCTCACAGCCAAACGTGACTTTCATAAGCTGAGAAGAGAGCCTGCAGGTGTTCCCACTCAAATAGTTTGTTCTGTGAGCCGGGACAATGAAACTGGGAATAGTGAGACTAGAACCATAGAACTGGGCCCCACACATTGGGAAAGGAGCATGACAAATGTCACAGTACCTTAAAGAAAATGCTCCCAAACCAATCTGCGGGGGGTAAGCGTGAGCAGGCTACTCACTGGCTCAGAATGCTGCCTGTCTTAGAAAAGCCTTGCCTACTTTGTGCACAATGGGTTTGCTAATTTTAAAGGAAAAGCAAGAGTAGTAAGGCATTCACTTAACTTTTACCATGCAACCAGTTTGGGTCCGTGTGAGAACAAAGTTGCTTAGGCAGACTACACAGGACCATCTTATTCCAGAACAGATGATTAATTGCAAACAGCAATAGTTAGGCCAATTACAAGTGTTTTCTCCTGAGGTGGTACGGTGTGGTACCATACCTACTGAGAAAATCCACCAGCTTCAGGCACATTTTATGAGGGCACTTCTCATCTAGGTGTGACAGACTGAATCTTTGAACATCATCATTAAAATCAATGAAACCGCTAACAGAGTCAGAAGTGTGGAATTGGGTGTACCAGCGCTGAAACTGCTGATGTTCACTTAAGTTCACTGTTCATTTTGCAAGCAGAAAGATTTATCCTATCTGACAGAGCAATCCAAAAGACTCTCTCCAGTCCAGACTTCTCAGCCCTGAGCTGAAAATTACAAAAAAGCCCACAGCTGCATGCTAAATTATATTTTTCTACACTTGTCTACTCCCGTCTACATAAGAGCCACTGTGTTCGAGCATGTTGGTAATAGGAATTCATTACCAAGTTGTAACCCTGGTGAGCCTCAATACACAGGCCCCACACACACAAAAAGGACAAAGCATTTCAGAATGCCACAGAAAACAGACAACCGTGTGAGACTCCTCTGCTGTGCCAATGGAGTCACACCCGACACGACACCAGTCAGAAGCGTGCCTTTCTCATGCGGTCTGCTGGGAGCGCTCGCCATCAGGCTGGATTAGCTGTGAGGTAAATGGAGTGCATACTTGAAGCCTGGACGATGGGAAGCGAACAAAACATCTAGGAAGGATTTTTCTGTGTGTTATTTCCCCAAAAAAATGCATTTTGAAATTTATGAGGTTTTTATTCTTGATTGTGAGTAGTTTGGGGGGAATTGCATGGTGTTTTTCGAAGTATAAGTTCTCTTAAAAAAATGTTTCTCCAATGATACGTGAGGAAGGAACAATGTTGTTGTTCTTGTTGTTGTTTTTCCATCATGGGTTGATTGTAAATTATAAATTTTAATAAAATTAATTACTGAGAAAAACCAATTAAGAGACGAGACATAAAGTGCAAGCCTTGATTTTTTTTTCATTATTAAATTCAAGAGACATAAAATTACTCCATGACACTGCTATAAGGATGTCTGAGCACGCACTGTCACTGATCGCCAGTGGTGCTACAGAACACATGTTGAGGGAGACAGGACTAATGGCCATCATCCAGACTGGTCCAGAATTGCCATGGCATGGTAGCTGTCTACTTCGATTTTCTTTAGCATTGTAATGGCATGGTTTCACTGCAAGTAGGATTCAAGACTCAAAATCATAAACTTTAGTTTCACAAAAAGTACTCCCCTTTTCTCCCTTCCATAAAAAGTACTCACATAACAAACTGTGTATGCCAAGAATGCTTGGTGATTCTTTCATCTAGAAATTCCTTCACCCAGCACCTTGTGGATCACAGTTCTTTACCGGGGAAAGAGTAAATAGTATAATCAGTTCCCTGAAGGAGCTCCAATTCAATCAAGTCTATAGACTGCTGCTCACTTACACTAGTGCCTTGTACCCACAGCTTCAGCTACCTTGGGTCAAAAAATATTAATTAGAAATTTCCAGAAATTAAAAAAAAGAACCTCCATGTTTTAAAAAACATTCATTACATTGTTACAATTGTTCTGCCTTATCATTATTGTAAATAATTTACCATATCTAGTTTATAAATTAAAATTACTCTAATTATGTGTATATGAAATGGAGGACAGTGGGTTTTTTTTTTTTTTAATTTCAGTTTTTGTACAGTATCAAGCATCACAGGACATTTTGGAACGCAACCCAGGAAGAAAGGGGACACACTGAACTTTTACCTTCTTTTCCTTTACCAGAAATTTAATCATCCAAGGCTTGATACACAACAACCACAAATTCAGCGTTCACTAAATCTCTTGGAGTCTTAATTTTAGGCATTAAATGAAATTGAACTTTAATAGCATGCCTAGAGGCCTTTTCCTGTTACTCTAAAAATGACTTATGACATGATGTATGGCTTGTGAACCTACCTTAAGAGCTGTAGCATAAACGTGTGAAGGTCATTTATCACTAGTGTGCCCAAGGAGCAATAGTGACAGCACTATTACAGGGTGACTCCCTGTTTGGACCTGAGGCCTGCTCTACAAGTGGGAACCCATGCCCGCTACTGTAAGCCAATCCGAAAACCACGGCCTGGAGAGATACTATGCCCTAAGGGTAACTTCATATTGTTGTTGAATGAGTTGACACAGCATCAAGTTGCCCTCTAAGCAGCTATGTTTATACTCACAGGGGCAGGAGGGAGAAGAAAGATGGTGGAGAGGAGAGCAAGCAGAATGCATTTATATACATGTTTGAAACTGCCAATGTAGAAAACGTACTATTAAAGGTAAATAAGTCCAATGGCTTCCTACACTTGTACATTTCTACAATACCTCTAAAATGTAGATATTGAACCCTAAAAATACAGAGTAAACAAAATACCTCCAGACGTACTACAGAAGTTTGATTTCGCTACAGAAGAACAGAATGCAGTGATGTGCAGTTCCTTAAGTCAAAGATGTGCCTAACGCCTAAAAGAACAAGGACGAACAATCGGAATTTTTGTATCTAATCAACACAAGAAGAAAGCAGGAGGCAGAAAAAGTTAATTCCTACCTTACAAGGCCATGTCACTGCACAAGATATTTCATTCCTCCATGTCTTCAATGCAGATCAGTTCAGATAGTTCCTTATCTTTTCATCTTCATTTGTTGTTTTTTTTTTTTTTCATTCAATTTTGAATTCAGGCTAGGTATAACCTCCACTCTAATAGTTACCCTAGAGTCTTACGCCACTCATCAATCCAATCACAGGCTAATCCCTATATCAACCAATAATGCAGTATTCCCAGAAGCTAATTAATTACCTCATCAATGTCCCGTTCGTGTTTTTACATTACCCCACATACCTTAAAGCAAGCCCACAATTGGCTTTTTCTGCATTGAACTTACATGTGCTTCACATATATTTCAGTAAAGTTTAGTTGCAGACAAGTCTAATGAGATGTGTGGGATTTAGAAGACATAAAATTTGGCGTCCAAGGCAAATGTGCTGCCTCTCTGCAGGTCCAGTGAGCCTGTCAGCCTATTTTAATGAAGCTACGCTAGGATGCGGGACTTTAAAATTCTACAGTATTAAACATCTGCCATAGCAGAGTGTCTGCTGCAAATAGGCCTAAGGAGCATGTTCTGATCGCACAGGGAAAACAGAGAGTCTATATTTTCATTTACTTTTTCTTCACACTGACACTTAGGACTGCATCTCATATCCATGTCAAAATTTCCTTTGTATTTCACACTGCCACACAATACCTGTCAAAACATATTTGACAGATACATACTCTAGAAAGTTTATAAATTAGAAATCAAAACGTACGAAATCATAAAGTGCTACTTCGCTGCTTTCTCTACGTTGGTTCTACCACATTCCTCCTGCTTCGTCAGATGTCATAAATCTGCATTATCCTTCATTCCTGCTGTTTATTAACAAAACTTCACCCACGGCCTTCTGTTGAGCAACAACTAAGTTCAGATCAAAATTACAACTCAAGATTTCGTGTCACTTTTATTGAATCAGACTGTACCGAAGAACACCAGCGGATGGTATATATTGGACACAATATATTAAGATAATAAACAATTGGAGACTATTGAGATGGCTCTGAAGTTAAGAGAGCTTTTTACTCTTTCAGGGGACCCAAGTTCAGTTCCCAGCACCCAGATAAGGCAGCTCACAACTGCCTGTGGCTCCTGCTCTGGGGTTTTCAATGACCTTCTCTAGCCTCTACAGGGCTATACAGAGGAAAAGACACACACACACACACACACACACACACACGTAAATAAAAATAAATATTCAGCTTAATTTTCCATTTCACACCTAATTTTCTTAAGCCAAATATCATTTAATTAATTATATGTTTTTCTGGTATCACATCTAATATTAAAATGAAACTAACAATGTACCTGAAAATACTCATAAATTGCCAAAGCACCTTGTGTGGCTTTGTAAATTCATTTTTTATTTTAAAAGACTAATAAATTGCTTTTAAGTATAAATGTGTTCTCACAATCAGGCAATATTACTAAAAATGTTATGATGGCTCAAAAGTGACAAATATTCTTTCAAGTGTTAAAGGTTAACAGTCATTAGCACTAACCCCATGGTGTGGAGACCTATCCTGAGCTCTCAACTGTAGGATCATGCTTGTTTTCAAAAGTAAATCAATTTGATACCCCTCTAGAATTCAACATAAAGTTTGAAATAGTGGCTTTTTATATTTGAATTTATGCAAATCTATTCTTCTTTCCATAATAAGAAAATAAATGCCCCTATCTGCACAGTTAACATAGTAAAAAACCACAGTGCAGGGGCTAGCAGGAATCCAGAGCTTTTCCAGATCTCCAGTACTCTCTCTTACCATAGTACCCAGTTTCATAATTTCTATATTTTATATATTATATGTATATTAGATGATGATTTCTATCTTTCTTTCACATTGTAGAGGAAAAAAATAAAATATTTCTCTTGCAGTTAATTTTAAACAAGTAATATATATTTTAATTGTATATATATATACACACACACACACACACACGTGTGTGCGTTTGTGTGCACACCCACGCATCCTCAGGAAGACAAAAAAAAACATTATCTTAGAATGTCACACAATCAAAATAAATAAAAGAATGTCACTCAATCTACTCAGCTGGCCTCACTATCTATTTAGCCCTGGTTTGTGGTCTTTGTTCGGACCTCACAGTCCACAAGGCAGTTAGTACAGCTCCCACTCTGCCATCTTGACTCAAAAGTGCTTTATCATAACATCACCTCTGCAGCCCATCTGCGTCCACCAAGTCTTCACATTCCTCCCAGTGAAAATAATGTTGCCCGGCTCTGAAAATATACTCGACAGACTAGAATTACTTTCTAAGCTTCACCAGCATGATCACAGACTGAGAAAATACCAATTTTCCCCAGGCAAAATCCTAATCCTCTTCTTGACAAAATCCTATTCATTTTGTATCATTCTCCAAATTGCCAAGTCAAAAACTTACTATTACCGTATCCAAATATGCAACCCAGAAGTTATTCAGATAGGAAAACGAGCCACGTTACACATAAGCAATTGACAAGCCAAGAAACTAGAAGTAAAATGGAAAATTAAGCCAAGTATTAATTAACTACGTGTTTTTCTGGCATCACATCTAGTATTAAATTAAAGATGACAATGTACATGAAAATACTTTATAAATTACCAAAGCACCCTGTGTGGCTTATTTGAACTAATGTACTTGTGGCTTACAAAGAAAGGAAGAGGTGAAAGTAATAGAATCCTTCATTTCTAAGTAGCAGTCATAAATTGCAGTGAGGCATCTACTCAGTCACAAAGCTTGACAATTAAGGCAGTTTCCTTTGTTTATACACAGAGACAGGAAGATGCTATCATCCGGGAAATTCTATCTGGAGAAATCAGAAACTTGGGTCAAACCTGGGTTCCAGCCTCAAATTTTCAGGGTCATATAATAGAGTTATTATGGGCTTTTACTTGCCGTTTAATGTTTTTTTTTTTTTTTTTTTTTTTTTTTTTTTTTTTTTTTTTTAGAAATAAAGAAATGCCAAAAGCTACAGGCTTAAAGTAAGAAAGCCATCAAATTCAACTGTATGCAAATGTGAAAAACTTTAATAAAAAACCCTAATAACTCGGGCAACAAGTTTTCCAGCACGAATATACACGTTTTCTGGCATCGTAAAGATGTTGCCCACTTGGCTTTATTCTCTTATCCCTTTTTAGCTAGCATATAAAATAACGAGCTTCACTATGACATCACCATGCACAGACCTCACGTCACTCTACTCTCATTTGCCTTGCAGCCAGCCACCCTCCATAGGCTCCTTTCCCTCACTAACTGACCTCTTCTTCCTCCCAAATAGCCCCCCCTTCCCCACCTTTGCTTTCGTGTCACATGTGTATGGTGACATATTATATAAAGTCTGGATTCTACTTGTGAGAAAACATGCCATCTTCAATCATTATAACCCAAATGATATCACTTTCTCTTGTCCCACTCTCCACCTCTCTTTCTTTTTTTTTTTTTTTTCCTTTTTTTAAAATCTTTTTCTTATTTTTTTTACATACACGTTTATATTACTACACATATATACAATAGACCACCTATAGCAAGAAGAACCATGACACAATCAGGAATTATATAAATATTAGATTCTTAGTGGTTTGGCTATTCATATTTGACAGCCTTAAAGAAAACATCTTTCCTATCTTGGTGAGTCTAAATTTCTGAATGTAAATCAATCTCCATCACATATTGTCATTATCAACTTAGAACATCTATCTAGACCTAAAAACATCTTAACCCCTAAACAATTAAGCTTCATTGTAAAACTAAGCTGTCTGGCCTTCAGCCCCCTCAGAGACTTGAAAAGGAATCAACTTGATTATCTGACTATGCCGGGAATGCAGTTTAGTAGCTTTCCAAATGAGATGACAGAGACAGTTTTCTGCCTGAATAGTCACCCAAAAATCTCTATAATGTTGGAGCATCATCTTCAGCCTTCTGGCACAATATATCTAACAGACTCATTTGTGAGGCAGGAACTATTGAGGACTTCCTTACCCTGTCTTGGTAGAGTTTGGCCATCAACTCTGCCTGCATCCAACCTTGCCCTTCTTTAGGCAGAATCTTGTCTGTGGTAGAACTGAGGATATTTTTCCCGGTGGCTTGTTTGCCACATTTGAAGCCATCTCCATAAGGAAGTTCTTTGATGCTCATCACCCTCTTTGAGGTAGGCTGGATGTCTCATTGTCAGTGAATCTTTAAAATAATAAAAACATTTTTAAATGCCATATTCTGCATGTCTCTGAGGTTTTTGAAGACCTTATCTAACTATCCTACCTTATCTTTCTATAGAATCATATCTATCTGCTGCACCTAAGATGTATATTCTTGTGATAAAAGCAGACTAGTGATTGACATGGCCACGATCAGCTAACAATTATCTTGTAAAACTTCCAATCCCACTTGGCCTAGCATTTCAAACTGTCCCACACAGGACTCTAATTAAGCCTGGAATTTCTCAACATTTAAAAACTGGACCACAAACACGATTCCTAGCTTCTTTAACCATTTCCACAATTTTATTTGGGCCTCTGTAGGTATTATTCATCCCAAGTCAAGGGGAAGAAACCTTAAACGAACAGCTCCCCATTTTTTTTGTGGAGGGGGGCATCATGTAGGATTTTGGTTGCTTTCCTGGCCTATAGAAGGTTATTATCAATGGAAGTTTGTTACAAATTTTTTTCTTTTTATTTATTTTTTTTTAATTTTTTTTATTAATTTATTCTTGTTACATCTCAATGGTTATCCCACCCCTTGTATCCTCCCATTCTTCCCTCCCTCCCATTTTCCCCTTATTCCCCTCTCCTATGACTGTGCCTGAGGGGGACTTCCTCCCCCTTTATATGCTCATAGGGTATCAAGTCTCTTCTTGGTAGCCTGCTATCCTTCCTCTGAGTGCTTGGTCTTATTTAGAAAGAAAAAGTTAGACTCAGCGATGACTCTCTTTTCCGGTATCTTACATTCTTAGGTTTGGAGATAGGAGTTGAAAAGAAAAAAAGGGGGAATATAGGAATATGTGGGGAAGATAGAGCAAAAAGTAGATTAGTGAATCTACTCCTCAACTTAGTGCCTCAATTGTCGCTCAATTGTTTTTAATTCACTAATATGGAATTTTGTATATACATGTAAAATAAGTTTAATTCTAGATTCAGAGGTATAGAATTCAATGTAAGTTTATTCTTTATACATATTATATATAATATTTCTACTCTAATACGAGGTTTTATACCCATATAGCTCAATTATAATACAAGGTTTATTTCCAACACTTTGAAAGCCCCACCTTCCTCTCAACCCCTTCTTTTCCTTCATAATCTCCCACCTCCTTCCATAGCCTACACACACATTTCCTTTTGAAATCTAGATTCTGCCTGGGAGAGGAAACACACGATGGCCTCTCTCTTTCTAGACCTGGCTTACTTCATTCTGAGTAATGAGCTGCAGTTCCATTATTTCACTTAATGTAACAGTTTTTATTTCTATCCATCTTTCTGCACATGCCCTAAGTACACTTTTCTTCACGGTAGAATGTATGCGTACCACATGCCCTTTGTCTGTGAGTGTGTTGGTGGGAACCTGGTCTGGTTCTGTGTCTGTGTTATTGTGATTGGTGCAAAAGTATGCATGAATGTGAATATGTCTGTGATAGCTGACCTGGATGCATCAGGTGGGTCATGTGATACTCCAACCTTCAGTTTTGAGAGAATTCCTTGCTGATTTCTATAGTAGCTTCACAGTCTATATTCCCAACAATACTATATATAGTATGAGGTTCAAGTTTCCCAAATCCTCATCAGCATTTTCTGTCCTTGTTTGTTAGCTTGCTGAGAGCCACTCTGACTACGAAGAAGAATCTTGATGTCATTGTGAGTTGCACTTCCCTCATGGCTTAGTTTGATGAATTTTTTTTCCTTCATCATCTTATTTCTTCCTTTTAAAATTATCTTTACATTTCCCAGTTTATTCATTGAATAATTTGGTTTGTAGGTCTTTAAATCCATAGACTCTAGATAGTAATCTTGTGTCACATGGATAACTGACAGAGATTTTTCTCCCTTTCTATAGACTGTCTCTTTTTCATTGGTTTGAAAAAAATATACACAGTATATTTTGATCATATTCTTTTCCCTCTCACAACTCCTCCAATATTATTCTTCCTGTCCTCTCAACTTCATCTTCTCTCTCTCCAAAAAAAGAAAGAATAAAAAGAAAAAAGAAAATCAAAATAAACAAAAATTCTAATAAGACAAAGAAAAAATGCAAATGTACACAACAAATATGGACTCTGTTTTGTCCAACTATTACTGGGCATGGGCCAGCCCTGGAGAGTACTTGATATACCCAGCACTACTCCACTGGGTAAATCTGATTTTTTTTTCTTTCCCAACAGGTACCAATTGCAAAGCCCTTCTTGACTGAGGATAGGACTTTGTGTCCATTTCCCATTTTCTGAGTAGGTATAATGTTGTCCAGTTGTGGCTCTCTATATTAATTACCATCTACTGCAAGGAAAAGGCTTCTGTGCTAAATATTGAACCATGTGCATAGCGGCATATATTAGGAGTCATTTTATTGCCATGTTCCTTTAGCTGAATAATAGCCATAAGTTTTCCCCTAAGGCAGATGGCTTACAAACTGTCTCTTCTCTCTACTGCTTATTTATTTTACTGTATAGAAGATTCTAAATTTTATGCCGTCTTTTTTAACAATTTGTATGATCATTTCTTGAATTATTAGGGTCCTTTACAGAAATTCTTTGCCTTGCTAAATGTCTTCACATATTTTCTTTGTGTTTTCCTAAGTTACTTGTGTTTTGGACCTCACATTAAGGTCTCTGAGCCATTTTGAATTGAATTGTGGGGGGCAGGCAAGAAGTTTGGATCTACTTTTGTTCTCTCTGTGAACACTTAGCTTTCATGTACCTTTCCTTGAAGAGGATGTCCTTGAAGAGGATGTATTTTTTTTTATACTTTTACCAAAATTAGATGCTTATAGCTACATGGGTTTATTCTACAATACAATTTAGATCAAGTGCTTGGCTATTTGGGACATTTTGTGCCTCCATGAGAATTTTAGATTATTTTTTCTGATACTATAAACAATCAATTAAAAGTTTATAATTATACTAAAAATTGATTGCTTTTGGTAATGAAGCCATTTTCACAAATTCTGTGAGCATGGGAAATGAGATGGATCTTTTTATCTTCTAATATCTCTGAGGGATTTTTGTAAAATTTTCATTATATAAGCCTTTTAGCTCCTTTATTATGATTATTAGATTTTTTTAGATCTATAGTTTTATTTTTCATGACATCTTGATTCTTTTTTGGTTTGTTTGTTTGTTTGTTTGTTTTTCGAGACAGAGCTTCTCTATTATAGCCTTGGCTGTCCTGCATTCATTTTGTAGACCAGGCTGGCCTCAAACTCACAGAGATCTGCCTGCCTTTGCCTCCTGAGTGCTGGGATTAAAGGGGTGCACCACCACTGTCCGGCTTGTTGAGTCCTGATATATAGAAAATCTACTGAGTGTCATAAACCTTTTCAATGAGATGATCATATTTCTATCCTTCACTCTATTAAACTTATTGATTTGCATATGTTGCAACATATTTCCATTGCTGGAATGAAACCAACTTACTCCTGCATTATATACTTTTTTAAGATGTCCTTGAACTTTGTTTAAAAGTATCTTATTGAGAATTTTTGTTCTCAATAACATGACTCCTTATTCATCACAGAGATTGGTCTCTACTTTGACTGTTGTGTTCCTATCTGGTTTGGGAAATCAGGGTCTTCCTACTTCAAGAACAGTTCAATAGCGTTCTTTCCTTTCTATTGTAGGGGACAGTTTCACACCATTGGTGCTAGTTCTTCTGTAAGAGTCTGGTGGGCTCAGTAGTCCATCTATGTCATCCTAGGCTTTTTGTTGCTGAGAGACTGTATAAGTAATTTGTAGCATCTTGATTTCATTTTAGTTTGTCATGTGTGTCTAAGAAATTGTACATTCCTTCTCTATTTTCCAATTGTTTAAAGAAACTTAATTATTTCAGGTATTACCTATGATCCTCAAGATTTTGTGAATTTAAGCTATAGTGTCTTCTTCTTCATCATCTCTAATTTTAATAATTTGGTTTTCTCTCTCTTTGGATGAATTTGGCTAGGGATTTGTTGATATTGTTTGTTTTCCACAATAATAATTTTTGGCTTTATTGACTCCTTGAACTGAAATGTTTTAATCTCTATTTCACTAATTTTCCCCTGATATTTAATATTTCTCACAATCTATGCCATTTTCACTTGAACTGTTCTTGCTTTTCTAAAACCTCAAAGTACATAATTAAGTAATTTATTTGAGATCATTGTTGTAGGCACTTACAGCTATAAAATCTGCTCTTAGAACTGCTTTTGTAGTATCTCTAAAGTCCTAGTAAGTGTGCTTTCCCCCTTCATTTGATTCTAGAAATGTACTCATTTTCTTACAGTGGGTAGTCAACAGGACATTGTTCAATTTTCAGGTATTTGAACAGTTTCTTTCTTTTCTTCTTATGACTGAGTTCAAGTTATTATAATAAGATCTGATTTGTTTTTTGTTTGAGTTTTTGGGGGGAGTTTGTTGTTTTTGTTTGTTTTCGTTTTTTGGGTTTTTGAGACAGTGTTTCTCTGTGTAGCCTTGGCTATCCTAGACTCACTTTGTAGACCAGGTTGGCCTCGAACTCACAGCGATCCACCTGCGTCTGCCTCCCAAGTGCTGGGATAAAAGGCATGCCCCTCCACCTCCCGGCCTGATAATATACAGGAAGTTATCTCACCACACTCTCTTATTCTCTGTACTTTGACTATTTGTGAGTCTGTGTTAGCCATTGTTTCCTATAAGAAGAAAGTTCTCTACAATAGCGAAGAATTGCACTGATCTATAAGTATTTAAAAGACATTTTGATGCTTTCTCCACTTAGGAAAATAGAAGGAGGATGAGGTTCTCCCCTACAGCCTATTGCCCCAGCCACGAGTTCTTCGCTGAGTTTGCCCTATCAGTTATAAGTTCTTTTTTCTAGAGAAAGCATTAACTTCAGTTAGAAAGCTACTGGTTACCTACCAGCATTCATGCCACTACTGCACCAATGGGCATGTCTTACCAGATTGGCCATTATTGTTACTCACAGAATTCACAGCAACTAAGACAGTTGCAGACCCTGCTCCCCTGGCAGCCTGAATAGCACTGTCCAGCACTATTAACGCTATCCAGTAGGGAAGAAGATTTTAGGTCAGTAATAGTTTGATTTCTTCAAGCCATGACCAAAGTGTGTGGGATCTTCAGAACAAGACTCATACCATCTAGTTCTAGAAAGCAACCAAGAGCAATTGACAATGATAGCACAGGACAATTTTTTTCTTCGCCTAGTGTTTTACCAATTTCAGTGTCTTTGAATTGAGAATTTATGGTCTTTCTAAGGAATCATATTACCTTTAGTTTTTCAATGTTTCTTATGTTTCTATGTGGCAACTTGCATATCTCCTGTTGGGCTGTATTTTCTTGTTTCCTTGGGGAATCTTCTAGTGAGTCTACTACTGAGACTCAATCAGTCCCCAGTAAAAGTCAGAAAGGGGAAAACAAGCTGTGATAAATAATACCAGAAATCCGCTAATACAGCACCAATAACCACAGGAGGGAAGATGGAAAGACTGTTCTAGAGTGTGAAACTAAGTAAAAGCATAGTTTGGGTAAATACAGAAATAGTAAATGAATGAGATACAGGAAGTGTGACAGAAGAAGAAAACTAGACAAGAATCGATGCTTTCAAAAGGAAAAAGAAAGTGGGGAAAATATTGTGAAGGAAAAATGAAAAAGAAAAGGAGAAAGAAGGTAAGGGAGGGAGGGAGAGAGGGAGGACAGACCGAATAATGAAAAAAATGTAAATAAAATTAAGTAACTGTAGTAAGGTAAATAAAAGCTAAAATTACAAAAGCATTTTTTGAAATAAAACTATGGTTAAAAAACAAGAGAAAAAGAGGAAAAACAAAAGGAGAAAAGATGGAATATTCAAATATCTTTTTGGGGGGTCATATACAATGAAGTTAGTGAGATGGGTGTGGGAGGCATGGAGAGGAGGGTTAGTTGAACTTGTAGCCTCTTGTCTTTCCCAAGACCCAGGCTGGTGAGGTGTCTATATAAACAGGTCCCAGATGCCTGCCATAGTTGTGTTTACTTTTGAAGTTTCCCTTCCTGAATGCCAGGAGCCTCTGTCCGACTCCCATAGCTTTGTGGTTGGGTGGGCGATTCCCCCACTCTTCTGAGAATCATCAGTTTACATACTCATGTTCTGGACTAGGAGTTTCTCCAGAGGATGTTTAGGAGAGAAGACGCAAACATGACACTGTGGTGTGTGTGTCTCCCACTCTCAAACCTTCTAAACATTGGCCTTGGAACACCCAGTCCTAAACAGACAGCATACCTTCATCAAATTCCTCCCCTCAGGGCTTGGGGAACTCCGGAAGAGGAGACAGAAAGATTGTAGAATCAGAGTGGATTAATAATACCAAGAAAACAATGTCTTCCAGACTCAACAGGATTCATGCACAGAAACAGTGGCATTATGCACAGGGCCTTCACAGGCCCGGAGCTGAGATAGAGAAGTGGACACTAGGCCCCATCCCTAACCCAGAAACTGGCATCAGTTGATAACCACACAAAGAAAAAAGCTAGTTTCTCCAAGGGGACTCATTGGATATACAAACCACATTTAAGGGCAGGCTCCATGCCCAGCAGTAGACAGCCAACACAAACAAACTAAACTTAGTGGTATTTGTGGAGATTTTTTTTTTCACCTTACTAGTCTTTTGTTTGCATATTACGGCTTTAGATTTTTGTTTTTATTTTTATGATGTGTGTGTCGTGTATATGAATGTCTGAATGTGCATGTGTGTGTATTTGTGTAGCTGTGTGAAAGTCTGTGTGTATATATGTGTGTGTGTCAGTGTTTGTTTGGTGTATGTCAATGTCTATATGTACATATGTTCTTGTTTGTGTGTGTGTGTGGTGTGTGTTTCCATGTGTCTGTATATGTCTGTGAATGTCTGTGTGTACATGTGTGTGTTTGTGTGGTGTGCATGTGTATGTGTCTGTATGTGTTTGGTGTGTGTATGTGAACCTCTGTGCATATGTATGTGTGTTGGGGGGTGTATGTGTGTGTCTATGTGTCTGTGTGTGTGGTATGTGTATGTGAATGTCTGTGTGAGCATGTGTGTGTTTGTATGGTTGTGTGTGTTGTGTGTATATGTATATGTGGATGTGTGGGTGTGTGGATGTTTGTGTGCCTGCATGTATGTGTCTGTATGTGATATTTACATGTGTGTGTTTATATGTGTATATGAGTGTGTGTGAATTTTTGTGTTTATAAATAAATACGTGTTATATGTCTCTGTTTGTGTGTGTGTGTGAGTATGTGTATAGTGTGGTGTGTGTGTAGCTGTCTGCATGTGTGTGTATATGTGAGTATGTGAGTGTGTGTGTCTGTATGTGTGTGCATGTGTATATGTATGTTTAGGTGTGTGTGAGTGTGTGTTTCAAATGCTCTTTTTGATTCTTATTGTTTGTCTTGTTTGTCTACTTGTTCATTTTGTTTTATTCTTCTTTGTCTTTTTTTACTTGCCCGTTTGTTTTCTTAAGGGACAGAAAGAGGCTTGGAGTTGGATGAGTGGGGGGGATCTGGAAGGAGATGAGGGAGGGAAACCGTGATCAGAATATATGACAACAGTCTTTTCAAGTTTAAAAAGTATAAATAAATATAAAAACAAATAAATAAAGCGCTCCCTGAGAAGTAAATAGCAACAGAGACTGGTCTTCCTGCGGGTCTCAGAGCCAGGGTTATCAGTTCAAAGTTTTTTGCGGCTAACCATCAGCAGTGGGTTCACGGTCCAGCGTACACAGTACACTGCCTCGGCCTCCTGTCGTGTGATCCTTTTGGTTTGTTAACATTGAGCCTTCCAGTCTGACTGCTTCTCTTGGCTCTCTCACCCTGGGACTGTAGCAAGTTGACTTAGTTCCCCTGGACTTGTGATTGTTCCTTATTCTCAAATGCCCCCACGCCCAGTGGCTGAATTTCAAGCCAGAGATTCCCTGCCAGATGCCACCCAGCCACAGCCCTTAGAGATTGTCTCACCAGAACCAAAACTGAGTTTGAGGCTACAGAGGCAGTGCTCTCAGCACACTCACCAATCTCTTTCCATCATGGCTGCCTGCACTACAGGCGCCACCTCTGCTTCCCCTTCGCATGCTGGAGCGCCACCTGGCTATGGTGACTCCTGTCTGCTGAGACCTCTGTGTCACCACACTATTCCACAGGCCTCACTCCCTGTGGTCTGTACTCCCGAGCTCCCTGTCTCCTTGAAATCTATTCTAGTCTTTGTTATTTTAATTCTTCACCAAGTCACACAGAGGCAGCTTCTACGCTGCCATCTTACTAAGTCCACATGGCTTTGTCTTTCCAATCTTCTTTCTATAGGGTGAAATCACTGACACACAGTCCTCTCCTGATGCAAGCACAGCCTTGCAAGGCAGGTCCTGGAGACTGGAACATCTTGTATATTGTGAAAGTGCAGTGAACCCAGGTTAAATACTCATTTTAATAGCTTCAACAGGTGTAGTTAATTTGACAACTCTATTCATAGGTGGTTAAAAGATGTGATAAGATTGACGGGATATTAGATTTCACCGACAAATTAAGGGAGTATTGTTGAAATATAATTTAACTCTCTTACTACAGGATCTCATAATCAACGTATAAAGAAAGAAGAGTAAGTACCATTGGCCAAAACATGTTAAAGTATGCCATACAAGACTGGGCCTCTAAGGACACTTTTATGCTTCTGACACAGTTTACCTTTAAGCTGTTGCTTTAAACTTCCATTTTAAATTACATTAACCCTCTGGAAACCACTACAGACATGACAGATGGCAATCAAGCCTTAACGCTACCTGTGTATCTTTCCTTCATCTACAGTTGGAACCTACCTCTAAGAGACTCTTCGTCATCACACATCATCCAGGTGCCCGTGCTCCTTCAGAACCTTGAGCATGATCAAGGACCAGAAAGTCAACAAGACACAAGAAAGCCAAGATACCCAGAGCTCCACAGCACCACTGCTTCTCCAAAGGACAAAAAAGCTGCAGTGCTGGGCTTTGGTCTTGCCAAAGATTCATAAATCTTCACAATGGGAAGGTGGGTAGGGATGCTGAGGAACCAGCCTCATCACCTGCTGTGATATCTCTCAGCAGTTAATTCCCAGCAAGCGAATGTCATGCGTCAGTACACGTTGTACAGAATAACACAGCTGACCTCTCACCCACGGAATGATGGTCCCTACGGGGATGGCTTCACTTAGCAGCAACAGCGTGCGCTTCGGAATTTCCCCCTTCTGCCTCCGAGATGTAACTTCTCCGGCCTTTGATGAAACATCTGAAACATCGACAGTAACGACTCGCTCATAGTGTTGTGTGTGAGGACTAAACAAAGCCCTCGCTACTTGATAAACAGTCAGCATGTTTGTCCCCAGGTGCAGAAGATCCAGCTGAGATGTGGACAAGAGAGCCAATGTACAGACAGTTATGGAAGGCCACAAGGACCTCCCAGGTTAGTGTAGCTTTCTCAATCTGCAAAAATTCCCATTAGAAAAGCAAAGACGGTGTCAAGAAAGATGGCTCAACCATTAGAAATGATTGCCACTCTTGCAGAAAGCCATAGTCTGGTACCCAGCTCAGTAACAGACTCACAAGAACTCATGAACCAGATGACCCGATGCCCTTTTGGAGAACCGGCACACGCACGCGCATGTGTGCACACTGATACGTGCATGCATGCACATAAATAAATAAAGGTTAAAACAGCATTAAAGCAGAAGAAGAGCATAAACAACCTAACTGTAAGAAAGCAAAAGCAAAGCAATTTCTCTTTTCTGAAAAGCATCCCACTATTATCATGCTATCTGAATGTCTGCAATGACCCCCTCAACAAAAGGCCCACAATGTTCCTTGACATCTCTCGACACGTCACAAAGCATCAACTACCATTCCAGGTGTCCACCTTCCTGGGAGTTCATGAGACAGTTATAAATTCTTTGAAGCTGGGCCAGGGAGTTCTCTCAATGTCCAGAGCTGTCACCTTGAAGCTGCTAATAGCTTCCCTGCACATCAGCAGGCCCGCCTCAGCACCGTTTCTTGAGCCACATTCAGCTCTCCCGTTGGCTTCCAAGGGCTTTTTGTCCTCCTCAAGGTAGTATAGTCTGGACAAGTTCCAAGGCTCATGCTTCTTTTCCTGTCTAGTTGTCCTCCGGCTATACCAAGAACGTAGCTGCATGGACGATGCCAACAGCATGAGCCAGGCACACCAACAACCCTTAATCAGAGTTTGCTGAATGAATGCACATCACCCACGGTCACTGGGACGAGATCCAGTCTGTTGTGAATCATGGGCTGTTCCTTGTTTTCTTGGAATCCTGTCAAACACAGACTTTAATACAATTAGGGAATCAATATCCAGCAAATATCAGAGCTGTTTCAGCCATACCTTTTTTTTGTTGGTGGTGGTGGTGGTGGTGCTCAAGGTTATTATCTGGTGGCATTTTGATGTCTCTATATGACATTAAAATAACAGCAGTGAAATGAACCAAGCTAAAATTAATGAGCACATTGATGTAACATAACACTAACTATACAAAGAGGCTCAAAAATAGCATTATTCGGAAAGTTGATGCATGTTTTAATGTTTTGAAACAATAAACTGGTGTAGAGAGGACAAAAAAAAAACCCCTCAAAAGAGACAAGTGATCTTCACATACCTGTAAAAACCTTCTGAAATAGTTATTTTAAAAAATAATGAAGTTTAAATTTACCTTAAGTGCTATTACAACATGAAAACAATCTGAAAAATTGATGTCTAAATTTGGCTAAGTCAAATTTGGTTATCTTGGGCCCTTCATCTCTCACCGTAGGAAGCAGAAAATGAAATCACGCATGCTAAATCAATCTCCCTAATTGCCTTGGTCACCACTGCCTGCCATTTGGACAGGAGTCTTCCTAAGTAGCATCCAGCAGCCAAATAAGATATGACATTGAGCATAATCCAGCCTTATGACTTCACCCATGTCAGTGTGACCTGAAGGACACGAGTTTATTTTGTAAATTCTGAAGGAGCAGAAAGTACCAGAAAAAAAAATGTGAAAATATTCACAGGCTTTAAAAGTGTCAGAGCCGGAGGTGATGCTGGAAACCGTTAGTTCATAGCTTTATTCCCCAGATGAGAAAAGTATTGACATGAGCTCCTTGTCGATGCCCCTGTAACTAGAGATTTTGCACGTGGAAAAGCAATTCTGGCAACCATCAGAATATATATATATATATATATATATATATATATATATATATATATATATATATATATATATGAGATAAGCAGGCATGGATGAGGATGGATGGATGGTATATGTAAATATACATACACAGTACCACATCTGTGCCTATCTCCCCCTCCTACTCCCCTCCACACACACATACACACGAAGTAAGCCATCATTTTAAATTTATATATGTTTGTGAAGCTCATTCAGTAAAATTTGATTACACTAAATCATACTGGGATGAAATTATCCCAGTATTTTGAGTT
This sequence comes from Acomys russatus, assembly GCF_903995435.1. NCBI lineage: Eukaryota > Metazoa > Chordata > Mammalia > Rodentia > Muridae > Acomys > Acomys russatus. Next base: position 45,136,100 of record NC_067151.1, on the reverse strand, counting down.
CACTTTGGAAACTTCACAAGGCCTTTCTTTCTGTCTCTTATACAGGCTTTAAATGTGGGTGCATCTCTTTGTGGAGTTCTGCGGGAAAGGGATTGTGGGAATGTTCTTGCCAAGCCTCGCAGGCCTTTGCCTGGGGCATATACGGACCAACAGCGCCCTCTGCTGTCAGCCGCGGAAGAGCGCCGAATACTGCTCGGCGTCTTTGTTCTTCAAAACGTAAGACAAACTGCAATTAATTAGCGTTTATTAAAATTAATTCTAACCTGTTCATTAACTTTTAAGGGAATTACAAGGCACACGGCGTTACTGAATGTCTACACGGAGTGCCCTCTCAGGGAGAAAGAACAGCAGCGCTAGTTCCAAGGGAGACGCTGAGTTTGGGGTCCTGGTGCTAAGTTGCTGGGTTGCTTGCACGTGATACTCTGAATGTGCCCTTTAGATCCTAAAAACCGTACGTACAGACTTTGTCTGTAACCTGGATGCGTTGACTCTCATAGTCTGCAAAGAGGCCTCAACCTCTTCCCAGAAACGACATTTTGACCAAGCCTCATGACTTCAGGGATCTGCAACCGTGCTCCGTGCATAGAAATAAAGGACTCCTCAGAGGACAGCCCTTGAGCATCGAGGAGCTACACCTCCATAGTACCTTACCTTCAGCTCCTGGGTACATTGGCAAATAGATGTGGGAACTTCCCTGAGGGCTTCATCTGCGTGATGCCCTCAAGATATTTAAAAAGCACAACTGCACTCAACACCCCCCCCCGCCACACACACACACACACACACACACACACACACACACACACACACACCAGGAATTCTATTTTTGTATATCTACATAGAGAATTTTGCTTCTCTTTCTACTGGGAAGTAAGATATTCAAAGATCTGGACATGAAAGAATAAGCCATTAGAGGTGGACAGTAAAGAAATAAAAAGAAAGGGTGGGTTTTTTTGTTTTTTGTTTTCCGTTGCTTTGGATTTTTGAGTTTGAATTTTACAGGTTTCAGAAGTTATACAACAGCGCCACCTAGGGCCCGTTGTGGAATAACAGGCTGGCTTTTTTTTTTTTTTTTAACCAATCTGTTTCCCCCAATAGATAAGCCAGTTTTTCTGTACAAGGCAGTCATATGTACATGTAAAATATGTGATTTTAGCTGGGCATAGTGGCCCACGCCTGTAATCCCAACAGTCGGAGTCAGAGACAGCTGAATCTTTGTGAGTTCGAGGCCAGCCTGGTCTACAAAGAGAATCCAGGACAGCCAAGGCTACACAGAGAAACCCTGTCCCAAAAAAAACCAAAAACAAAACAACGACAATGACAACAACAAAAAATTAATGTGATTTTACTTTAGTAGTCTCTGGTTTTGCTCATTTTTTAAGATACAAGGTTTAACAATATTATCCAGACAGAGGAGGAGGAGATAATGGTAAAAATACGATGGCAGTGCATCCTTTGGATTATGAAGTTGTTAGAACAAAGCATGTTTCTTACAATTAGCACATGCTAGTAACAATGTTTCTTCATCATTGTGCTAGAATAACAGCAACTGCCACAAAATACTCTCCTCCTGGCTGCTAACTCACTCTTGGAATGGCTTGCGTGTAAATTGCTATGTGTTGGTAGATGAGTCCAGGTCACCTGCCTGAGGCTGGCATTCCCAGTGTGAAATGGATGGGTGGGTCTGTGAAACTTCACCATCCAAGAAAATGTAGTAACAAGTTCCTTTTTCTATTTCGATCTAGAGAATTTAAAAAGGGGGGGGGGGGACAAAAGGTAAGAATCCACGTCCTCTGTCTAATTAGCCAAGATAGCTACCAAAGAGGAGGGAGGCGGCACTGATGGCGAACAGAAAGCTTCCTTGAACAGCCCTGGCAGAACCGATGCTTACACGTCCTACCAAAAGGAATTGGCAATGCTTAGGGCCAAATCCTGCAAGGTCCGGTTTAATCAGGAAACAGGAGGGGAAGAAGAAGAGAAAGGGAGAGAAAGCGAAGATGAGGTCCAACTCTAGGCTTCCCACCTCCACGGCAACTATCCGACGAGCCACTGGTGTTTTAACTCCGGTCTTCAAAGGAACTCATCTGCAAAATGAGAAATCAAGTGACCGCATCCATAGCCGGCACCGCAAACAAGGGAGGACCTATTGCGCGCCATAAATCTCCAAGGGTGACAGCTCCGGGAAGAAGCTGCTGACAGTTCTGTGTTGGCTTGTGGAACACAGCCTACAAGACAGGCTGCCTGGTTGCCTTAAGGACAGTCAGATGATTTTTCTACCCGTGCACACTGAAGGTGTTTCCTTACAGATCAGTTAGAGGCAGGGATTTTACAACCTGGCCTGCCAGTGGACCTGGACCTTGGCCATGCTCCAGAGAGAGAGAGAGAGATGTGCTTGGGGACTGATGGCCCAGGCCTAGATTGAGGTGCATGCAATATCCAGGAGCCACAGCAAGGCACCTGAGCTACATGAGGATGCATTATAAAGCCCCTGCTGGTTCTGAAGCCACACACAGCTCTTGGCTCCAGCCAGTGTCAGCCTCTGCCAAGGATCTGTCCAGCTAGCAGAGTTGCTGCAGTCAGCTTTTTCAAATGTGCCCTCTAGTAAGAGCAGGAGGTGGGGAAAGGAGGAGAAATCTGGGGTTCTTTCCTTGGCACTTGTACCCTTAGGGAAACCTCACTCAGTTTCTACATCAGTTCCCACTCCCTCTTGAAAATGTAAGCATAGCAGTGGCCTCTTTCAAGGGTGGGCTGAGGTTAACATCGCTTCCATCTCTCCATACTTTAAAGCTCACACCCATAAAGTTAGAACTTTGAGGAAGTCATGAAAGTGTTCTCCTGGCATCTCCCTGCAGGAAGGCATGCCTGGCATCCTTTCTGGAATGCAGCAGGCTGGATGTGATGTTCCCTTTACCCAGCAGGTGTGAAGGTAAGGACCAGCAGGGAGGCAGGAGGACAAGTCAGGTGAGTAGAGCCTGCACAGGTTGGGAGGCAGAAGAACATACACATCTCAATTGTTATCCCATCCCTTGTATCCTCCCATTCCTCCCTCCCTCCCGCTTTCCCCCTACTCCCCTCCCCTATGACTGTGACTGAGGGGGACCTCCTCCCCCGGTATATGCTCATAGGGTATCAAGTCTTTTCTTGGTAGCCTGCTATCCTTCCTCTGAGTGCTGCCAGGCCTCCCCATCCAGGGGACCTGGTCAAGAACAGTTTTAAGGAGCCTGGAGGCACAACCTTAAAATCACTGGGTAGAACGACTGAGTGAGCTGCATTCTGAGGGAGCGGTGGTGGGGTGTTGGGAGCAGAGGGGGAGGGAGCAAGGGGGGGTAAATGGTGGGTTGGGGGAGATGGAAGCCATTTCAGAACAGAGTGTCAAATTGTACTATTAACAACAGGACAAACATATTGAGTGTTCCAGTGTAACAACAGCTGCTTTCCAAGCCTGTCCGCCCCCCTGCCGCCCCCCCCCCCCCACAGCTGGGTGGTCTATGCCCTTCTGTCTTTTCAACACAGCAGAGAGGTCCTGTGTGGGACCACTGTCTTGAACTCAGAAAACAAAAAGCCATTTCGACTTTAAACATTTTTCCCCTTCTGAAGGCCACAACTGAAGAAAGCCAAACTGCTGATTTTGACACAAACAAGCGCATGAGAAGTTTGATGCTCATGCCCCTATGTAAACCAGGAATGGTGAGTTCTCCCTGCGAGGGGGAAAAATAGCAAGAGATCCCCCTTTGGGAGTGGGAAGAGAAGAAACTTGCAAAGGAAAGATGCTTAAAGAACTCAGGACAGGCTGTGATACGAGCAGGGCTCGTTTGTGCACAGCCCCAAGCTGCTCCTCCTAACCTTGTGAGAAGGGAGCATACTTGTAAAATGCCAAGAGATATGAGCACAGCTGTGTAGCAGATTTTGAAGCAAAGTCTACCCAGAGTGTTTTTCATGACCAGATAACAGGGACTTGGGGTTCTGAGTTGCAGGGGGAAGTGGTGAAATATAAAACTGGGAGAGCCTGTGTTCAACTGTATGTCAGAGTTCCCCACCCCCATCCCCACCCCCAGCCCACCCTCACCCCCACTCCCACTCCCAATGGTAGACATGCTGCCCTTCCTTTATGGCAGTGAAAGCTGGGGGTTAGTACAGTTGGTCATGGCCAAGGACAGATAAAAAGAAGTCCTAATGACCTCATTTGTCCATTCCACACCATTGCTGACCTTGACCTACTAAACAGCAATGCAGATAGTAGATAGCTGAAAGATCTTATGGCTCACTGGGCATGGTGCCACACGCCTTTAATCCCAGCACTCGGGAGGCAGTGGCAGGCAGATCGCTGTGAGTTTAATGCCAGCCTGGTCTACAAAGCGAGTCCAGGACATCCAAGGCTACACTCAGAGAAACCCTGTCTTTAAAAAAAAAAAACAAACAAACAAACTCATGGCTCCATTTTTTCATCCAGCCATGTGAAAATGCTCTGCTGTTCAAAAAGCTTTGTCACTCACTGGTACAACTAGTTTTGACAGAAAACTTATCCACATGGGCCAGCAAGAGTGTAAAGGCACTTGCTGTGCAAGCTGGACAAAGTGAAGTCAATCCTCAGAATCCTTGGAAAGATGGAAGGAGAGACCCACTCCCCAAAGTTCTCTCTAAACTCCACACACACAGTGTAACAAGCACATGCCCTGACCCCCAGACACACACAGTCTGTGTCTCTCTCTCTCTCTCTCTCTCTCTCTCTCTCTCTCTCTCTCTCTCTCTCTCTCTCATTCCCTCTCTCTAATTCTCTCTCACACAATTAATAATAATAATAATAATAATAAAATGTTACCCCACCAGTAATTAAGCAGGTGGTACTAGAGCAAGCAAGTGTGCATTACACATGAGTGAATATTTCACAGCTTCTGCTCCTTTGTTTGCCATGCCCACACTTTTACACTTTTTCAAAAAACAAACAAACAAAACCATTAAAATTTCTTCCAGATTTTTCCTTAACACTTTTCTCTTCAAGGGAAACACAAGTCAGTCTTACAGCATTATAGAGTAATGTCTGTAATTAAAATTAAAAATAAAACCAGTGTGCCAGTCAGCTTCACAGCACTGCAACAAAATCCCTGAGGTGAGCTTGCTTCTCCTCTTGGCCCATGCTTCTGAAGGCTCAAAGTCAACATCTGTGGCCCCACTGGGTTTGGGCTATGGGGGAGGCATATGGTAGTGTTGACAAAGTGTGACAACCTGCTGGCACTTTGAACAAGAGGAAGAGGATGACTGGACATGTGGGACTCCCACAGTCCCCTTTACAGATACGCTCCCAGAGGGCGAAAGACCTCTCCTCCCAAGACTCTGCCTTCTAACATCCACTTCTACCCTGGGGATGGCCCAGCAGCCATCCACATTCAAACCCTAACAGCTGGGTAAGAAACCACCCTCTTCTTTCTACTATGAGCCTCATCCATTCTGTCTCTAAGTTGACCCCGTGTCAGCCGGACATCCAGGAATGCCAGATAATGACACTTGGCTGCAAGATGTCTGCTTCAAAGACCATTCAAAAGTGAGGAAAGGGCGACAAAATGGATGGCTACAGGGCAAGACGATTCAGAGCTTTAAAAAACTTGAGTGTGGAGTTCCCGGTGCCATCTCAGGCTCTGAGGGATGCAAGGTGGGAAGAGTGTCTCAAGCAGACAGAGTGGCACTGATGAAAGTCCTCCATGCCCAAACAGAACAGATGTCTGTTGAGTTTAATTACCCAGTATGGCCTAATAATGCTTATTATTAGGCCTAAATTATTATTACGACAGTATTTTCTAACCTGGGAGCAATCAATCAAGAGACAGACACCTGTTATATTTTAAAATAGCCTTAGTTAACCTGGGGCAGGGCAGATATTAATCCCCTAAACTACCTCCCATATGGGGCAGGTATGGGATACCTGACCCAAGCCCATGCCATCCGCTTCTGATAATTTCTATCAAACCACCGCCCATCCATAATCCCAAATACTTGCTAATTATCATCACCTGGGTCAAATCCTCCATCCATGCTGGCCATGTGTTTCTCCTCCATGTAACTCACAGTGTAGCCTTCTTCTTCCTCCTTTCTCCTCCAGTCTCTCCTCTCTCCACCTTCTCTCTTTCTCCAAGCCCTGGAACCTTAGCCACGCCTATCCCATTTGCCCTGCCCAGGTGTGATGGCTCTTTTTTTTTATTGGTCAGATAGGTTAGCCTCTTAGGCAAGGTACAAGATGGGGGAGTCAGTAAGTAGTAATTAGCATCAAAATACATCAGACCAACCTCCAACAAATGTGGGGATAATGTGTCAAGAAAAAAACCTATCATTATTAACTAAATGTAAATCATTCTTTTTGTGGTATTTTTGTTCCCCATATTGGCTTTTGTTAGATTTACTACCAGGAGAAAGAAGACCCTAGGCCATGACCACTGATTGCTAAATGAGATGACTGAAACCTCTGTTAGGGAGCACTCTTCCAGATGGCAAAAGGAAAAAATCATTTCTTTCTAGATAGGTCTCCTGGCTTGTGACAGTGACAATCTGCAATCGTTACAATTCAAGAAGCAACCATTTTGACAAAACGCTGCTCCTCTTCAAAATATATTTAGGTGATAATCTGACACTTCTCGGCATGTCCCCTTTTTTACTCTTGTCTTTATCCGAGTGTAACACGCACTCCTTGACGGAGTCCTTGCAAGTCAGTCTTCATCTCCCGGCTGTTTATCCCTTCATTTTCCTCAGGCAGATAATCAGAGTACCTGTCAATCCACCAGGTGGGAAATCCTTCAGAAGAAACGTTGAAAGCAGAGGTGTCGCCTGCTCTCCTGAGGGATAGGAGGCAAAGGTTAAACAGCAGCACCCCGGCTGACCAGGTAGGTGCCCTGCGCTCATCTGTCTCCAATACAAACACCATGGCTTTGAATGCCATTCTGAGGACTTAAATTGCAGAGGAGAACTTCCCCTGACTGGAAAAATCCACTTGCCCTTTTTCTTAGCCTCGGGGAATCTGTGTCTGCGCCCTGGTTGAAAGCCCTTCCTCTTCCCTGTACAGGTTTAAGATGACCTTAATCTTTTTCCTTAGACTAGGTCCCAGCAAGGATGTTTACGTATCTGTCTTATTCTACAAAGAATATTATTTGCCCATGAGTCTTTTGACCCATCCTGTTCATTTCTTTATGAATCCCTGAAATATGAAGGGCAGAGGAAGGTGGTTGAACAGGGAAAGAAAAGCTGAAAACCACTTAATCGGATGCTTTGCTTCTGGTTGGAGAGGTCCTCTGAGGGTTTAAAATCTGACTCCGCATCTGCAGGGAGGTACAGGTGCAGTTACTGCCAGAGCAAAGCACTGAGCCTTGGCTTTCTTCCTGCAGGATCGTCCCAGGGCGCTAAAGTAGGGCAGCCACGCAGCAGGAGGGTCCGTTCCCCTGCGTTGCAAGTTGCTGCTACACATCCATCTTTTTTCCCTGCTTTTTTTTTGGGGGGGGTGGAGGGATGTGTAAAAACCAAGCACCCCTCCCACCCTTGTTTCATCGCACAATGTGGGGCCACATATTCCACGGGGCCTAGCCACTTATCTAAATGAGTCTACAGAGAAGGCAGTTGGGCATTGTTCTCAGCTAACTACCTAGAGAACTGGAGAGGGAAAATTCAGTTGAGCGCTTGCTGTGCAACCCCCAGGAGATTCTCTTGGGCTCATTATTTGGATAAAAACCAAAGTTCACTGAAAAGAATAAAAACGAAGAAAAAGGGGCCCGCGTCTTTACCATGCCTTCTCTGTACTTTGTCCTCTGCTGGGGTTAAGTCAGAGCAGAGATAGAACTTCTGATTACCTTTCAAAACTAGGTGAAAGCGGGTTTCACTGTTGCAGCCTTTTTCTAAAATACAGATTGTTCAGACAACTTATATTAAAGCAATATTCTCCATTCCTTCCTTGAATGTCATTGCTCCAGTATAATATAAAAAGTCATTTTACTTAAATGTTACATTGTTCGGTGAAAACAAGGCTAGCTCCCCCTCTTTTACTTAAGAACCTTGTTTATCTCAGTACAGATTTAAGTAATGACCCAGTTTCTTGAACATGTACTATGCACCAAGCACAAGTTTGTTAATCACATCAATGACATGATTTGGCAATAATTACTTCGACTTTGCAATGGGGAAACTGAGGCCGGGGGGGAGGGGAGGGGCGGGTTGAGCAAGTGGCTTGAGCTTTTAGGACTGAAGTAGTGATGATGCTACTTCATCCCAAGCTCTTCACACCCCAACACACAACAAACTGCCTTGTACGATGCCACTGAAACAGAAGAAGCCCCAAGAAAGTATGGCACACTCACCTCTGTTGTCTTTTCCTCCTCATCTCATGGATGAGCAGAGTAAGTGAGTAGCTTCTTCCAAAACGCAGAGCTGAGAAAAGCAGATGAGTTGATGTTAGTGCTGAGCCAGGCACCCTGGGTCATCATCGAGATGCCTGTACTTATTGTGTATTGCATGCTCACATGAGACGATGCATCAATCTTATCCTCCTGCCCGGTGTGCCAGATGTGTACAACCAAGAACTAGTCAGACGACTGCTGTTTCCCATTCACCTCTTTAAATTCCAATGGAAGAGCGAAAACTAATCTCCAAGTGCCAGAAGTGGGTAGATTACATACAATTCAACCCCAAGAGTCTGTCTAATCAATGTACTGGCCCACATTTCCCACATTTTATGGGACAGCAGGGAAGATTGTTGAGAAGAGCCAATTTGCAGCTGTGCTCTTAATTATGCCTTCTATGTGAAAGGAGGCAAAGTTTCCAGCGAGAGACTGCAGCTGCATTCACAAGGCAGGAGGCCTGCTGTTTGCAGCAAACAACTGAATGTCATTGAGGTGCCAGATCCCATGGTGGACTCGGTGACCACCTCTCTTTGTGGATGGGTGGCCAGGTCAAGTCATTTGATTCCATCGCATCTCAATCAAGCCTGCTGTGCAAGTGCGTTCAGGCAGGAGGAGCTGACTGCTAAATAGATGTTGGATGCAACTTAACTGGCCTGGATTGCTATATTCCCACCAAGTCATTGTCACTTGCAAAACAGCAAAGTCCAAAAGTTTCTGCCAACACTGAGTAGCTTAGAACTAGCTGAACCAGAAGTGGCTCCTTCAAATATGTGCAGTGTACTTTGGGCCATGATGGAAAGAATAATGCCCAGCCCACTGTATCTGTACTGGTTGGTCCTAGGCACATTGATAAGAATGATAGCCTCCCCTCCCCCTTCCCCGCAAACTCAAGTTTGCAAAAGCTGTCACCTTATCTTTCTACCACTGAATTTCACATCTATGAAAATCCCCCGTTCAATAAGAAAAAGGGAGAGGAGAGTCCAGAAAATAATTCCATTTTCCCAATGATTGCACTTAATTATCCCATTGTTTATCTTGCCTGCAAAAAGCATCACTGGAATAATTCTTTGCCGTCATTATATAAGTCCATATTCCCAAAGGCATCATCTCTATTACCACATGTCATCACGGCCACTTGTGGAACTCTCCCTTGTCTCCTAAATCATTGTCCCTTGGATCTAGTTATCCTCATCGCTCTAGAGCTCTAAATAGACTGTGCTATGACAGGAACTACCTACAGCATCTCGCCTCGCCTGGACTTCTTTTATGAATAAAGAAATGTTTCTGCTTTGCCATCGCTGAGGTGCAAGGGAAAACTGACAGTCATGTCAGCAAGGAGGCATGAGTCTCCCCTCTTCTGTGTCCTTGGCGTTTTATAGATTTGGGTCCTCTGAATTGGCAGTCTAGCCCAGTTGCAGAGCATTTGCCCTGCATGTGTGAGTCCCTGGGTTTGATCCATAGCACTTCAAATCAGCAGAAGGGCTTCAGATGGGCAGCTTGTTCGGGATGTTTTCTCTCCTCCAAACCCCTTCCAAACCTGCCATCTCTCTTTCTGCTCTAACATTCCCAACAGAAAATGTTTCCTGGCCAGAAAAGAGCAAGACACATTTCAAAATAGATATAGATCAATATTTCCGATACTCCCACTCTCCCATCAAGCTTATAGGTCTGGTCCCAACTGTATTTGGGCAAATTTATCTATTCTATCCTTTCCCAAAGCCCCACCAGGTGAACAGACTTACGACGGCATCTGCCTCATCACCTGAAAACCTCATTCCCATGAGCGACCAGTGGGCAGGCACACATATTTTGACAATATTGACATTGTTCATACTGGCAGTTGATGGAAGCTGTCTGAGACTACACATATTCCCACTGCTGCCCTGTTAACCTTTGACCCTCCCGATAAATAAAACCTGGCACATGATGAGCAAGGATTCTTCCCCTGTTCTGTCTGTTCTTCCTGAACCTCTCCTCTTGCTCGGCATCCCTAACTTGACTTTTGGATATGTCCACAAGACTAGAGAGTAAAATTGATGGCAAGTCCCTCCTGGGATTTGGAGGTGCTAATACATCCTTCAGGCATGGCTCCTTGGGGTTCTGGATTGAGGCTAAGCTGCCAAACAAACCATTGATGATAAACACTGGAGACCTTTGTGCAGATAACATGGCTGTTTCTAAATTAATAAAGACTCGAGATACTGTATGAGTAATCTACGTGCAGCTTGAGATCTTGTAGGTCACTAGTCTTTTGACTTCATCTCCGCATGCCATTAACTGTTTATGAGATGATGAGCGCTCCTATATTGTAGGAACAAACCATAAATGTCAAAAGGCTATCACACCTTTACATCCTTTCTAGATATTTCCATCCAAAACTAGCTATATGGAGCAGATCCTCATGGGGGTGGGCACAGTTCTACTTAGAATGGCAAGAGCTAAGTGATTAGGTAGACAGCATGGCATGGCTAAGGAGAAGGCACCTGCAGGAGGAAATATCAGTCCACCGAAAGGCTGGGAGTCTACGATGTGCATTGTGGGCCAGGCATGGTGGCATCGCATCACTTTGGATGCTGAAGCAGGAAGACCTTGAGTTCTAAGCTAACCTGAGCTACACAGAAATATCCCCAAAATACCAAAAGTACAGTTAGTCGGGGCCATGAGAGAGGGTGAATAATTAAGGGAATTGTCAGATTTTACATGATTATTGAGGGGTTGGAGATACAGGACAGCAGTTAAGATCACTGGTTGGTAGCCCTTCTAGGTTTATTTCTCAGCACCCACAACAGGTTCACAACCACCTGGAACTGGAGTTCCAGGGCATCAGATGCCTGCTTCTGGTTCTACTAGTACCAAGCACATATGTGGTGTACAGACATACTTACAGGTAAAACATCCATATGCATAAAATGAAATAAAAATAATATCAATACACACTGAAAACAATAGAAGCACGTTTTTCATGTTTGAAGAAAAGAGTTACAAATACAAACAGAGACAAAATAGAAACAAATCTTATAACATTAAATTGAAATTGCCGGTTTTGGTCTAAGGTATGCTTTTAACATTGCATTGACTGACATACAAGTAAATAGACATGTAGACGTTTGTTTATGTAGCTTCACATATTTGAACACATGTTCTACATTTTCATGGAAGGAGAGGAGCCGAGAGCAGTCCATGCCAAAGCAGTGAGCACACTGGCGCTGGATCCTTTTTTCAGAATTCTAGGCCTTACCAGAAGTGGGCAGAGCCACTCAGAGAGATAGATGCAGCAAAGAAAGTAGACAAACTCTGAAATGCTAAGTCAAAAACTAAAATGAAGATTTAAAGAAAATTAAAGCAGAGGTCAACTTAACAGACTCCACTGACCAAATTTGGATTACTTTTGTCATGAAAATACACAAGAGTAAACTATAAACTACTAAAGAGCATGTGGCGGCAAGAAACAATGTAAGTAAACAAATAATAAAGAGTTAAGAAAGCTCTTTGCAAAACATGCTAACAAATGCAGAAAAAAAAAAAACCAGCACCGTGAGAAAAAAAATTATGCTGTAGCAACTGTCATACCAACAGACAATGTAGCTGTTAATTAAATATTAATGCCTGCTAAAGTAGTGGTAAAACCAAGGAGTACATACAAAGTGTCAAATGCCACAAAAATACATATTAACCATGAAGAATAAAAGAGAATCTCTATGGTGTATCGGCTTGACAAATGCCACTTCTGTGAGAAGATTAAAGGTAACATTGCCATCCCAGGAGCAAATAGAATTTATGTCACACCTGGCAGAATGCAATGAGAAGAACACAGAATCACTTCTGTGATATTCCTAGCCAAAATATGTACAGTAAATATTTTATAAAGAAATACCAGACAATTCCAGATGAAGAAGTCTTAAAAACAAAAACTGTAATGTTCAATGCACCAAGCTCGGGTACAGACCAGGGATCCCAGATGGAAGATGATGATGGGAACGACAGGGTAGTGCAGTGTAGACCTGTCTAGATCGTGTCTTCCAAAGGACATCATTAGGACAAGTGACCAAACCCTGAAACCGGTTAATTAGGGGATGCAACGGGCAATCTTTCTGTGACATGTCTCTGACTTTGACGATTATCTTGTGGATATGTCAAGAATGTCCTTCTCACAAGGAGTACAAACTCAAGACCCGCATAGAGATTCATGCTACTTAGAAAGAATCTAGGAAAAAAAAAGCATGTCCCCTAATTGTTTGCAATTTGTCACCTAAGTTTGAAAATACTGTAAAAAAGTACAATAAGAGACATTAAAAATATAATTGTATATAATTCAGAGAAAGAATTAAAATAAGCTAAAAATTGACCCAAGATGAATATTTTTTTCTTTAAATATTTTTTATTTTTTACATATACATTTATATTATTACACTTATATACAATATACTACCTATAGCAAGAAGAACCATGACACAATCAGGAATTATATAAATGTTACATTCTTGGTGTTTTGGCTATTTGTATTTGACAGCCTTGAAGAAAACATCTTTCCTATCTTCGGTGCATCTAAAATTTTGAATGAAAATCAATCTCCATCACATATTTTCATTATCAACTTAAAACATCTATCTAGACCTAAAAACATCTTAACCCCTAAACAACTAAGCTTCATTGTAAAACTGAACAATCTGGCCTTCAGCTCCATCAGAGACATGAGAAGAAATAACCTTGATTACCTGAGTATACCAGAAGTGCAGGTTAGTAGCTTTCCAAATGAGAAGATGACAGAGACAGTTTGCTACCTGAATAGTCACCCAAAATTCTCTATAACACTGGAGCATCTTCTTCAGCCTTCTAGCCCAATATATCTGACAGACATATTTGTGAGGCAGGAACTATTGAGGACTTCCTTACCCTGTCTTCGCAGAGTTTTACCATCGACTCTGCCTGCATCCAAGATTGCCCTTTTTTAGCCAGAATTCTGTCTGTGGCAGAAATGAGGACCTTTTGCCCAGTGGCTTGTTTGCCACATTTGAAACCATCTCCATAAGGACGTTCTTTAATACTAATCATCCTCTTTTAGGTAGGCTGGGTGTTGCCAGGAGTTAACCTGTTTCATTGTCAGTAAATCTTTAAAATAACAAAAACATTTTTAAATGCCATATTTTGCATGTCTCTGAGGTTTTTGAAGACCTTATCTAACTATCCTACCTTATCTTTCTATAGAATCATATCTATCTGCCATATATACTTGTGATAGAAGTAGACTAGTAATTGGCATGACCATGATTTGATCAACTAACAATTAACTTGTGTATTTATTTATCCTAAACAGCCTGCAATAGCACTTTCAAAGTACTGGAAGCAAACCTTGTATTATAATTGAGTTATATGGATATAATACCTCATATTAGAGTAGAAATATATATATATATATATATATTGTGTGTGAAGAATAATCTTACAATTGAATTCCATACCATTGTATCTAGAATTAAACTTATTTTGCATCTATTACAAAACTCTACACCAGTGAATTAAAAATAACCTTGTGAGTGACAATTGAGACATTAAGTTGAGTAGATTCACTATTCTACTTTTTGTTCTATCTTCCCTATATATTTCTATGTTCCCCCTTCTTTCTTTTCAACCCCTATCTCCAAACCTAAGAATGTAAGACAAAGGAAAAGAGAGACATTGCTGAGTCTAACCTTGTTTTCTCTCTAAATAAGACCAATAATAACTTGTAGCCAACTCCTAATGATAATAACCCTGGATAGCCTAAGAAAGCAACCAAAAACTTACCTGACCCCTCCTTAAAGGAAATGGGGCATTGTTCTTTTAAGGTTTCTTCTGGTTGATTTGGGACAAACAGTACCTTTGTAGGGGCCAAAATAAAATTAGGGAAATGATAGCCCCCCATTTGTGGTCCAGTTTCTAAATGTTGAGGAATCCCAGGCTTAATTAGAGTCCTGTATGGGACCAATTGGGATTGGAAGCTTTCTTTGAAAGTGTCCTGAAAGCTGTCTGGTTTTGATGAGGAACAGCAATTGAAGCACTTGGTGCTGGAACATGAAGGATGCAGGATGTCAGTGTCCAGCATGCTGAGAGGAATGCATCCTGTCAGGTCTGATGCGATATCAGTGTCTGGTTCTTTTGTTATGAAAGCATATAATTTCTCACTAGCATTATACAATCCTAAAATTTTAAGTGTATAAGGTGTGCGTGATGCACAGAACAATTGAGGCTGGATTTCTACTCTTTGTATGAGCAGGAAAAAAAAAAGACATCTGTAAATCTTCATTCATGCCATATGAAGAATGGCATCTAATAGTAATTCATAGGGGTTCTGTAAGGACAATGAGTCTTAATTGTGGGAATGAAGGGATGCCCTCAGCTTGTTGCCTAATGCAACACATAATATAAAAGAGAAAAAAAATATCAGAAGAACCAAGCACCAAAAGAAAGGCTTACAGCACTTACACAATGCATGTCAGTATTATCTTACACAGTTCTTACAGACTTATGGACTTATCCAGCACTGTGTACTGGGCATACAAAGAATGCAGTTGTATCTTTAAATCCAGAATATTAAAACACCTTCTATTAACAACTCAAAGCATTATCACTGTCCTTTATCCACTAGAAACAAAATCAGTTTGAAAATTACTATAATGGTTCTCATCTCTTTAGCCAAATAAAAGCCACATAACTGGGCACAACAGACTTAATTATCTCTTCACTGACACTCGGAATATCTAACTGGCTTCTCCTTACCAGAAAGTTCCTCTATCTACAGAGTCCTTAATTACATACACAGCTTATGCCAGGGGAAGCCCAGCCCATTCTCACATCTGTTGCCATAAGAACAACTTCGAATTACTTTCCATGGATGAATAGAGAAACTCTCTGAAAACGCTGACCCAAAACTTTTTCCTTTCTAATGGTAAAGAAATTGAAACTGATTCAGTAGAGTTGTCAAGGAGAAAGGAAAATAAATTAACAAAGTATTGTGTGGTGGTCAGGAGAATGAAGGCAGGAGCTAGACCTCCTGCCTGCAAACCTTGATTCTACCAAGGGCAAGCTGTGTGATCTTAGGGAGTTACTTAACATCTCTGTGTTTCAAATTTCTCAGTTGTTAAATAATGGTAATATTTATCCCTCGCTACAGAGGGATATTATTTTATGCCAAGTGCTCAAAACAATAATTGGACAATTGGAAGGTACCAATAGATATTATCTATTATTTATCAGCAAAGTGTAGTGATGAGCACGTACAATCCTACTACTCAGGTGTCTGAGGCAGGAGGATCATAAGTTCAAGCCCATCCTGGGGTATATAACAAGACTCTATCTTAAAAATAATAATAATTAAAGGAATATAAAATGAATGATATTAATTTGCCACTTTGCATTTGCTATACCAATTATCTCCAGAGACCTAAGATTAGCCCCTACAGACATCAAATGCAACTACACTTCACATTCCAATATATTTTTTGTTAATCTAAAAATGCTACAGCTGGTTGAACCAAATGTATTATTTTCTATGCAAATGCTAAAAACTCTATCTTTTGGGAATGCAAGGGAAACTAATGCCTACATGGTTTAAGCTTAGCGAAGAAAATCCACTTAAGTAATGAATGCAGAAGATTCTAATTAGATAGGTTCGTGCACTTTACAAAGAAACTTGCATATGTAGGCACATACAATTCTAATACTTGGGAGACTGAGCCAGGAGGCTTTCCGCAAACCCAAGGTTAGCCTGCTGTGTTTGGCTTTGATTGTCAACTTGACACAGCCTCAGACAGGGGTTACCTGCACTGAGTAGGCTATGGGCATGTCTGGGGAAGACTGTTGTGACCACTTTAATGGATGTGAGAAGACCAGCTCTATATGTGGGCAGCACGCTCTGATACAGGACCAGACAAAAGGACATGCTTTGGGGGGAATTTTTTTTCTCGCTTGGCTTTCGCTGTTGTTAACATGTTCATCTCCCCTGCTAATGCTGCAAGGGTTCCTTCACTAATAACAAAGCCAGCTTCTTGGATAGGAGGCTACGAGGAAGAGACTTGATACCCTATGAGCATATACAG
This sequence comes from Acomys russatus, assembly GCF_903995435.1. NCBI lineage: Eukaryota > Metazoa > Chordata > Mammalia > Rodentia > Muridae > Acomys > Acomys russatus. Next base: position 45,119,653 of record NC_067151.1, on the reverse strand, counting down.
GGGGGAAATGTCCCCTTCAGTCACAGTCATAGGGGAGGGGAGTAAAGGGAGAACGGGAGGGAGGGAGAAATGGGAGCATAGAAAGGATGGGATAACAATTGAGATGTAATATGAATAAATTAATAAAATATATTTTTTAAAAAGCCAGCTTCTTTAGGTTTCTACAATGACTGAAGACCAGTGTCCCTCCAGGAATACTCCACGTCCTTGGGGCCATATTAGCATGTGCAAGACATTCAGCCTCTTGGGACAGGGCAACAACCAGAGTTCTTTCGCCCTCCAGTGTTAGTTGGCCATTGCTGGATTCTTCCAACCATACTGTGTAACACAATCTCAGACAGTTCTTTGTGATATAGATGCATTCTCTTGGTTCTGCTCTTGTGGAGAACCTAGGCATTACAGTCAGTGTGATGCCAGCCAGCGCTACAGAATGAGGCCCAGTTGATAGATAAATAGATGGATGGATAGATAGATAGATAGATAGATAGATAGATAGAGGCATTCCTGTAAGTCAAGACAGGTAGATAAAGGCTGAACTTGTTCCTGTATGGACAAGAAGACTGAAGTAGATTAAATAAACCTACCATGGTCACCTAGAATACAGGCTATGGTTCAATTTTGAAATCCAACTCTCAATCCAAATCAAGATGAATTGCATATCATGAGGATATGGTGTCTGCCACACACCGTACTTGGGGAGTGGATCTGCTCCCTCTTTACCAGATGCTCCAGAAATTTGCCTTCTCACAGGGACACGGTCATCTTTAGGAGGACTCCAACCAAACTTTGCACCAAAGTGTTACTGTAATTCTCACACACCCCATAGCCAACTCTCCGCACAGACACACCAAAACCAAACTTGGCTTCAGAAGGTCACCCAAATGTCTTTTGGTGATTTAATTAATTATGTTGAAGCAAAAAAGTCAAATGAGGGTAGTAGAAGCCAGCAGTCACATTAACGCGGGGCTTTTCATAGGACACTGTGTATCTGTAACCAATGTGAACTGTTTAAACAACAAAGTATAGTGGGCAATCCCACATGTACTTAAAGAAAAGTAGCAAATATTCAGTTTTCTCTACCACCTTAACTTTGAGCTGAAAAGCCCATGAGAACAGTCATTTAAATTACAAATAAGACCTGTTCTCCCCATGGGCTGGAAACCTGGGTAGGATGAGAGAAAAGCTGAGAATCACACAGAAGCTTCATTCTTTCTATGTGCTCAAGGCTTCTTTGTGTGTGTGTGTGAAGTTGTCATGACTTTCTTCAAAAACTAAAAATGATCCCCAAGGTATAAGAGTTTCTTCTATGTCAAAATAGGAATAGGAGAAACCCAAAATATCACATGCAAAATACAGATACTTTTAATATATCAAAAGTAAAGTAATTTCCTAGGGGGAAAAATACCCAAAGCTAGTTTTGGTTGGGTTTTGTTGGTTGGTTGGTTGGTTGGTTGGTTGGTGTTTTTTTGTTTTGTTTTGTTTTTGTTGTTGTTTTCTTTTTTGTGTGGGGGAATTGGTTTGGTTTGGTTTTAGGGGATTTGGGGCTGTTTTGTTGTTGTTGGGCTTTTGGGGGTTAGTTTGGGGGATTTTTTGGGTTTTGGTTTTGGGGGGGGAGTTGGAGGTAACTGATTTAAGCATTATTTTTCCCTACATAATATTTGTATTGATTATTTGAGAACTTTCTACAATGCACCCCACCACAGTAGATTCCCATTCCTCCCACGGCCACCCCTACACCCCTGTGCCCTCCACCCTTCCCCCTCTGCCCTCAAAAAATATACCCAAGTCCAGTTCCTGTTGCCCATATACTCACTGGAGTGTGCTCAAACTCCCAGTGGCCAGTCCCTTAAAGAAAACTAAGTCCCACACACACCGACTCTGCAGCCAGAAGCCACCAACTGTGGTGAGCTACATTTCAGCATCTTTATTACAATTTGTAAGAACTCTCTTCTATAACTTCCGGTCTGGACCGTTTCCTTCTGGGGGGAGAGGGGCATTGTCACAGAAACCTTCACTGTCTCCCGTTCTCAGTTATTAGCCTACAGTCACCAGTACTACTGAAAAAAAAAAAAAAAAAGCTTTCTTGCCTATAGCAGACATGGTGTCCTGCGGTGACATGGACAACACACATCCACACAGCTTCCAATGGCAGCACTGAACACCGACCCCAAGATGGCTTCCGCACCAGCACTGACCCCGCAGGGCCTTCTAAGAGACTAAAATCCAGAAAATAAACCTGCCGGAGCTTCAGGATACTGTACATCACCCTGCCCCTGGAGCTGGCCACTACGCATGTGGCCCAGAGACAACCATCGTCTGTGCAGCCCTTGGGCAACCCCATGCCCTCCTCTCCTTAGCAGGGCAGCGTAGCTCCAAGCAGCGGGCCAGGCAGGCGTTGGCAGCACTGGCCTAGCAGGTGAGGAAGGGGCAAGGCAGGTCCAGGGGTGGTCCAAGGGCCGCCCTGCTCCACTCTGCGATCTTTCCCATTTCTCTAGGCACATTCATATTCATTTATTAAAAGTGGAGGTACAAAATGCAGTGTGTTACAACAGCGTATTATTTTGTCCAAACAATTTCATATGCAAATACTTATTGCAATGAGTCATTGATCTGGTTCAAGGTTTCTGAAGCAGCATAACAACGTACTGGACTCTTACTGAGACTCATCTCAGAGACCTTGTTACTGCCCAGCGTCAGGCTGATTGTGCGGTTGAGCAAAGTGTCTGGAGGTGGATCCGAGTGAGCTACATACAGGCCGCTGACCACCTCTGGGCCCTCAGTGCCGGCCACCCCCACCACCAGCTCATCAGGAACCCCCGTCATGCCTGTGGCCCACAGGCAGCCCCACAGCCCCAAGCTATTCTCCCCTCAGCAGGATGAGGGAGGAGGCCTGATAGAGGTTTGAACCTCACTACAGCCTGAGGGCTGGTCCTACATGGCAACTGCATGCTCCTTTATCAAGGCCTCTGTTGTGGCACCTTTTTTTTTTTTTTTTTTTTTTTTTTTTTTTTTTTTTCCAATTCCTCCAAAGCTGTTTTTAACAGTAGGATAGCTTACTTTTTTTTTTTTTAATTTCCACCTGTAAGTTCAAAGAGCTCCTATCAATTAAAAAGTAATAATACTTTAAATGGGCAAAGTTTATGAATATTGACATAGGGGAAGATTAGGAAACGGAGATACTTGAAATGGCACCCAGTTTTACCAGCCATCACAGATATGTGAATTAAAGGTAAACTGAGGTACTGCCTTTTTCATCAGTCAAACTGGAATTTTTTTTTCAATTTATTATACTTTATTCAGATTTCATCCCGATTGTTATCCCCTCACTCAAACTGGAAATTTTTAGTAGGAAAATCTAGTACCTGTGTGTGACATTTAAGTGGAATTGCTATGTCAGGGCAGGAAATTGATTTGGAAGCAGTAATTAACATTATAAATATAGACCTCCAGAAATCCTCTCTACAAATTGAAGAACTGGTGAGTGGATAAATAGATAAGAGATGAGCTTCCTTTTCTGTAATAAATCATTAAAAACCTTGTGGCTTAGAGGCACGTAAACTTACAACAATACAACAGACATCTGGAAGTTACATGAGTGTTGAGGTCTCAGCAGGGCTTTATTCCTCCTGTGCTTCCTCCCCAACGAGTGTCCCCTTGCCTCTTCCAGGTTCTGGAAGTCTCTGGCCTCTTAGATCATGTGTTGGCTAGTCCTCTGTCAACTTGACACAAGCTAGAGGCATTTGGGAAGAGGAACTCGCAATTGAAAAACCACCTCTGTAAGCAAATCTTGATTAGGATGGATGGGGGAAGAGCCTGGCACTGTGAGTGGTGCTAACCCTGAGCAACTAACCCTGAGTTGCTTAAGAAAGCTGTGAGCCTGGCAGCACACCCCTCTAATCCCAGTGCTCTGAAGGCAGAAGCAGGTGGATCTCTGTAAATTCAAGGCCAGCTTAGACTACAGCACAAGTTCCAGGACAGTCAGGGCTACACCGAGAAACCCTAACCGGTCTATGAACTGCGAGAACAGGGGGAGGGGCCAGTGCTGTAGAAGCAAAGCTGCCTGATCAAGATGACACCAGGAAGCAATAGGATACCTGAGAGGGGTCCTGGTGAGGATCAGGTGTTGATAATGTACCAGAAGCCAGAGGCCTTGAACCAGAACACTGGCTCAATGCAATGAACACTTGCAAGTTAAGCTGTTTGTAACACACCACAGCTTCCATGGTGAGCTGGGTGCTTTTTCTTATTTTGTTATTTTGTATTGTTTTGTGTTTTGTTTCATTTTCATTGGCAGGGGAAGGGGACAGGCTACAAGGGTGGAGGGTGGATAAGGAGGGAAGGGGAGATGAGTGAGATTAGTGTACATGATGTAAAATTCACAAAGAATCGATAAAAAGGTAAAAAAAGAAATAACAATTAGGACTCTGTGAATACATTTGTACCCTATTTCTTGTTATTTTAATAAGTTTTATAATAAGGTAACACTAAGAGAAAGAAAATACAGAAATCTTGACCTTTCATATTTCATAAAAGATTTCTAAAAATCACATATTTCTATTGATTTTTGAAGTAGAAACAACTCTCTGGTTAATTAACCTTTTTTACGTATGAACACATTCAGTCCTTCAGCACTTCTCAGTCTATCTTCCCTGGATTACTAAGCGGATATTTCCCAGAATGAACCTCGGTGTGTACTGCAATACTGTCACCTGAACTGTTGTGCACTAGGAATGGTGAGATAGGCTTGCTCGGATCTCCTCTATATAATAACACCATGTTATCTTATACGCAAGGAACATTTCACAATTACTCTTGAAATGGCATTCTGGAACAGTTCTCTTATGATCTTTTTTAGTAACAAAAGTCTGGAGACCATGGAAGAGAAAGGATTCTCAGCCTCGCCTCATGAGTGAAGAAACAAAGGTGTGCATCAGCAGCCGAGGGCACCCAGTCACTTAAGCAGGACCTTTGTCTCCTTACTCTGACCCTGCCCTAAGTGTCTTGCTACTTTTGTCTCTAAAACTCTGCAAGCCGCATTCTGAAGCAGCTTCTCAGGGCTCCTGTCTTTAGCTGAGGTGAGACTCCCAAACTGACTTTCCTTTGAGATAGAAAAAAAAATGTTACTTTAACCTCCTGGTCATAGTCCCCCCCTCCCTCCCTTCCTCATTCCCCCTCACCCCTTCCTCCCCTATCATCTGACCTCAGCCCATCAAGTCTCATCTGGACTTCCTGTATCCCCTTCCCCTGTGGCCTTAGGAAGGCTGCCCTGCCAGGAGGAAGTGATCAATGAGTGGGCACCAGAGGCCATGTCAGAGGCAGCCCCTGCTCCGCATATCATGGGACCCACAAGAAGACTGAGCTGCCTATCGACTACATCTGAGCAAAGGGTCTAGGTCCTCACCATGCATGGTCCTTGGTTGGTGCATCAGTCTCAGCAGCACACACACAAACACCAGATTTGTTGTCTCTGTTGGTCTCCTTGTGGAGCTCCTGTCCCTTCCAGATCCTTCTATCCCCCAACTCTTCCGTAAGACTCCCTTTGCTCCACCCTGAAGTTAGCTCTCTCAGCATCTGCTTCAATCCCCTACTGGGTAGAGTCTTTCAGAGGACCTCAGTGGTAGGCTCACTTCTTGTTCAAGCACTTCCAGCATCTGTTCTATTTGCGCTTCTGAGTGAGAATTAAGAATGCTCCCTAGATACAGGGGGAGGTAATCCCCCTCAGGAACAGCCATAGGGGAGGGGAATAAGGGGAAAATGGGAGGGAGGGAAGAATGGGAGGATACAAGGGATGGGATAACCATTGAGATGTAACAAGAATAAATTAATTTAAAAAAAAAAGAAGAAGAATGCTCCCTAGAGTCCTCCTTGTTGTTTAGGTTCTTTAAGTCTGCATATTATAGTGTGGTTATCTTCTACTATGTAGCTAATATCTGCTTATATGTGAGTAAATATCATGCGTGTCTTTCTGGGTCTGAGTTACCTCACTCAGTATGGTCATTTCTAGCCCCATCCATTTGCCTGCAAATTTCAAGGTTTCCTTGCTTTTAATAGCTGAGTAGTATTCCATCGTGTAAATGTACCACAGTTTCTTTATCCATTCTTCAGTTGAGGGGAATCTAGGTTGTTTCCAGATTCTGGCTATTATGAATGAAGCTGCTATGAACATGGTTGAGCAAGTGTCCTTATTGTACGGTGGAGCATCTTTCAGGTATATGCCCAGGAGTGGTATAGCTGACTCTGCAGGCAGAACTATTCCCAGTTTTCTGAGAAAGTACCAGATTGGTTTCCAAAGTAGTTGCACAAGCTTGCACTCCCACCAGCAATGGAAGAGTGGTCCCCTTTCTCCACATCCTCACCAGCATGTGCTGTCACTTGAGTTTTTGATCTTAGCCATTCTGACAGGTGTAATGTGGAGGGATCTCAAAGAGATTTTTCAAGAGAAGAAAAAGCTATCAAACTTCCTTGTGTAGAGCTTTTTAAAGGGCATAAAGAAAATCGGGAAAAGGTTAAGATAATTGCTTTGAAATTGGTTATCTTTCTGGACTAACAAGGGTCAAGCCAGTGGGGGCCCAGATGCTCTGTGCACATCCTCCTGACTGAACTAAGGAGGGGATTCACTGTTCATGCATAGCATGTCCAATTAGGAATACTTGAAGCCCTCCTTTGTCCATCTGTATGTAATTCATGCTTTGTTGATTGTTGACTTTGTCTGTTGGTCATTAGTGACTTGGCAAGCATTACAGCCCTCCAATATTTCCGAAGTCTCAAAAGCTAACTACATTAAGCTCTCTCTCTATTCTCACTCGTACCAAGAAATATCTGCAGTGTCATTGGTTATTTCCTTATCTCCAGAATGGTCTGGCATCTCCTTCCAAGCTTGGGAATGGCCTTGTTCAAAGGCATATTTACCAGCAACTTAGCCTGTTATAGCTGTGTTAGGCCCAAGAACGTGTAACAAGCAACAGTACCTAGGGACAAAGGTCTTTCAGGGAAGCCAGCCAGGTGACGTGCAGATGCCTGGCCCTGGTTCTTAGAGCCTGTCTAGCTCGTATCAGGTTCTCCTGAGTGTCTCATACCCAGCTGCAAGCCTTGTGATCTGTCATCCTTAGTGCTCCTGGCTTCATTGTTTTAAACCTACCATTCCACTTTTAACTCTGACATTCAATTTCACTATAACGTATCGAAGCAGCCTCTAGATTTAAGCATGGGTTCTTTTCTCTAACTGCTTTCTGTGAGCTAGCCTTCTGGCCCAGATGAACGACATTCAGGCTGTAGTCCTCTACAGAGACCAAAGAGGACTGCAGCACACTTTCGAGTCCATCTAGCTGGCCTCTTACACTTACAAGCTCTACCCCGCCTGTCCATGAGTTTTCTCTCAGCACCTTTGTCACATCAGAACACAGAGATTTTTCTTCCCCCTGAAAATTCGATTAGGCGAGTTTGTGTAAACTGATGAAATAAAAGACATGTGAGAGTAAGATGACGGAGAGCTCTTGCAAATCAAGAGTGATGAAATGTCAGAATGTAGCCCCAAGAAAAGGTGATAAAAGAAATTCTACCAATGTTACACTTTTCAAAATGGCTGTAAAATTGCACGTCCTTCCCACTTATCAACGTGACCTACAGTGCCCTGTGGCAGATAGGTGCAAAGAGCGATTGGCTGCCCGCAAGCAGGGGTGGCGATGGTGGTGATTCCTGTGGTAGAGTTCAAGTGCTCAGCTTTCATTTTCACTATCTATCAAAATCTGCACCCTTAGAATGCACTTAAATCACTGCTTGCATTTTTAAAAAGGATAGGTTTAGGTGGAATACATTCTGATAGCAAGAAGACTTTTCAGGTCATGTGAATTTATGGTCAAGTTTTTTAAATTCTGAAAAAATTCACTTAATAAATAGATAACAAAATAATTAAATAAAATACTACAGAGGCAAAGCCCTTTAGAAAGCGTTCGCATGATTAGTATGTGCAAAATCAAAATACAGAATAAAATGTTGCATTGTTTTTTTGTTTTTTATTTTCCTGACCAAGATCAAAGAAGCAGTTATACTCAAGGCTGGCTTAGGGAAGCAACGAATGCATTGGATTGCACATAGAAGCATGGATGAGGCTACGTGCAAATGCATGAGCAAGTAGGCAGCTGCCTCATCAAAAAGCCTACCTCAGAGTGAGAACGACTCCGGGAGCCGTGTTGCTGAGCCACTTGCAGGCGTCTGCGTCACTGGAGCCTCTCCTTTTCTCATCAATGGTTACTGTTTATATAACATCAGGGAGTGTGGGCTTAGATCTTGGAAAGTTCTCAGTCAACCTGGGTTTTATAAGTTTCTTCTGAGTCTCACCAGCCTATGGTCCTCCCTGTTCTGTCTGGGAGGAAACCTTCCCATCTGAAAAAGACTACTTACTACACAATAGAAAACGGAGGGTCTTTTCTCACCAGGCTTTGTCTGCAACTTTATTCTTCCTTCCAGATCCTTTGTTTATATAGTATGGTTTCAGATTTTGCTGCTAGGGGTTCTGTTTTGTATGTGAATATGTATGTCTTAGCCTCTGAATGTGTTTCTTGTACTTTTTTGTCTGGTTTTTTGTCTGTTTGTTTGTTTGTTCATTTTGTCCTTGTCTTGGTCAGTGTTCTAGTGCTGTGAAGAGACACCAAGATCACGGTCACTCTTTAAAAAGGAGAACATTTAATTGGGGCTGGCTTACAGTTAGGTTTAGTGCATTGTCATCATGGTGGGGAGCATGGCAGCACACAAGCAGACACACTGTGCTGGAGGAGGAGCTGAGAGTTCCCCCAGGCAGGAGGAAGAGAGAGGCACTGGGCTCAGTTTGGGCTTTTGAAACCTCAAAGCCCACCCCCAGTGACAAACCTCCTCCAACAAGGCCATGACTACTCTAATGAGGCCACACTTCCTAATCCTTTTCAAGTAGTGCCGCTCCCTGATGCCTAAGCATTCAAATAGATGGGCCTATGGGGCCATTCTTGTTCAAACCACTACAATCCTATTCTGATCTGTTTGGTTTTTGCCTTATTATTATTTTTTTTATATCCCTGCTTGTATTCTAATGAGAAAGAGAAAGAAATAGCATAAATTTGGGTGAGTGGGGAGGGTCTGGGAGGATTTGCGCATGGGAAACTATAGCAGAGTATATTGCATTAAAAAAAAAATCTATTTTCAAGTAAAAACTTGATTTAAAAAAAAATTAGTAAAAATAACAAAATAGCTTAGAGGGCTGCTTTCTGCCTTAAGCTTTTATAAATCTAAAAGGTCTGTGCTTCAATTATTTGGAAAGTAGCTGGGGTAGAGATGCCCTCTAGAGTCTACTATCCCTTCTACAACATATTGGTTTCCACATCATTTGGTGTATGTGAGGATGTGCTAGTCTGGATAGCAACCAGATCTTGGGCGACACTTGAATACATAAGACCAGAGCAACCCCAATAAAAATGTACCCCTTATGCTCAAATTAACTTTTTGAAATCAATAAATAAATACACTTAATAATTGCACAACAAAAAAATAATAACAATAAAATAGAAAATCAAATGAGAGATGCTTCTTAGGAAAATGTCATACATAGGACTGATTGCTGAGGGTAGCTATCTGGGGTCATCTGAGGAATGTGTCCCTGGCAAGGGCTAGCATGTCTACCAACCTGTGCTACCGCCTCAAGCACTTGTGGCAACATACCTTAAAAGGAGAAAGGTTTGTTTGGGTTCATAGCTTTGGAAGTTTCATCCCATGGTTGGTGCTTCCCATTTGGGGGTTTGTGGGGACCGTACTGGGGTGGTGCGTTATGGCAGAAGGAGGAGTTTCTCAGTTGGAGGCAACCAGGAAGGAGAGAGAGGGGTATCTTGGCAAGCTGCAATCCCCTATGATAGTGTACTCCAGTAACCTCAAAGCTCCAGTTAGGCCACACCTCTTACAAGTGCTACCAAGCCGAGGATCTATTCTTTAGCTCCTGGGCCTTGGTATAATATTCTAGATGTACATTATAGCATCACTCCAGCCTCCCTCCGCTTCTCCACACAGGCGCATTTGTCTGCATACTGTTTTCTTCATAGGATGACAACTCCTAGGGCTGTTGTTGTAAGGTAAAAAATGAAGTCAAATTTGGCTAAAAAAAAATTTTTTTTACTGAAGCCAGGCAGTTGTGGCACACACCTTTAATCCTAGCACTCTGAGAGACAAAGGCAGATAGATATCTGTGAATTAGAAGCCAGCATGGTCAACAGAAAGATTCCAGGACAGCCAGGGCTACATAGAGAAGCCCTGTCTTGAAAAACTAAAAAATAAAAATAAAAAAAAATAAAAGTTTTACTAATCTGTAAATCGATTCTTTTGCTTTTTATAAAATTATTAAATAAAATATTCTTAAAGTGTGCAGTGACGAAGAGAGGAACTAAATAAAGTCTCTTAAATCTTTTAGGAGAAATTACATAATATACTATCATTTATATAATACAAGCAGAAGCAGGATTCAGTGAACTGGACTGTTTTGACCAATACAGTGATAGAGTTGTTGTGGTGCTGGCAACAGTGCTAGCTGCTCCACGGCAACTGCGACTTCCAAAAGACACTTAGCATCCAAAGTGTAGATGGTTTCTGTGTTGTAAACAAGGAAAGCATTAAGTGATCTCCAGAGGCAAGAGAGAAGCCTGTCCTTCTGCCTTCTGCTCATGTCATCAGAGAAGCGCCACTTAGCCAGACCTGATGACTGGCCAACCTTGATGCTGCTACTCCATAGCTAAATTCAAGTTGAAAGTTTCTCAAGAAAAATGAAAACACACACCGTGAATGTGTAACTTATGAAATCTGGAGAAACTTCATAGACTGTTCAGTGGTTGCGTTTTGATGTTTAATGGAATTTTGGGGTTTTGAAAAATATTAACATCAGAGATCCGCAAAGGGCTATTGAGACTTCTTTGTGTACTTTTTATATTCTTTCATTAACATAAAATTATTTCGAATTTAAAACACTAACTAAACATTTTTGTTTTGAAAACATGAATACAGAATGTCTCCTGATAGAACACTGGGATGTATTCTGAAGGAGTTCCATACGCTATAGTTTATTCTATAGACACGTCTTGTCAGTCAGGCATGGTACCTGTTATCCCAGCATCAGAGACAGAAGACCTGCCCTGCCATGAGTTTAAGGACAGCCTACACTACACCAAGAAACAAATCAGGCCTAAAAATGAAAACTCTCAAAACATAAATAAAAAAACAAATATGACTTTTTTCTTTTTATTGCGGGGGGGGGGGTGTGTGGCACTCCAATACTTCATTTATAAAATCTGGAAACATTTGGCTCAAGGTACTCCATCAGACTCAGGAGACAGCTTAGTTTCTAAAAGAGACACAGTCGAGTCTGATCCTTCTTGGGACAGGAACTTCCCTCAGTTTGTATGTGGTGTCAGAGCAGGGCACTGTGTTTGGGAGTTTCTGGTGAGTGCAGACCCTAGCATGAATGGGGGCTGTTCTGGAAAAGGCTGGGCCATCCTCCTAGGATGTCTCCATTCATCTCTAATACATGTGGTCCCTAGCACTGTCTGTACTGGGACCCCCAGAGCCTCTGTGCTCAGTTCCTGACCACCTGCCCTTCTTTGGTGACAGCCCAGTTATAACTCTTAGGAGAGTCCAATGCTTCTTCTATCTGTGCCTCCAGGTTCTCCGGAGTGATGAAGTTCTTCGCCTTCTCCTGCAGTTGGAGCACTTCTTGTTCTTTCAGTTGCACCGGAGCCTGCTCCTCCTGGCCTTTCTGGGCCTGCTCCTCAGCCTGTCGCAGCTCCTGGGCCTGTGCTTCTAGCTGCAACCTAGCTATCTGAAGCTCCTGCGGCCGCCAGTTCTCCTCCTGCTTCCAGCCCATCAGCTCCCGGTGCTCCGAGGCGGCCTTCTAGATCGTCTTTCTCACCTCCAATGTGAACTCCAGCCTGAGAGCGCTCACAGTCTCCCGGTTCTGCTGGTAGCGCTTCGTCAACATGAAGAGTTCCAGAGGATCTACCTTGGACTTGGCAGGAGGATCGTGGCGGGTCTGAGCAGCATGGTTGGGGGCTGGCCCCGCAGCCGCAGCCGCACGGCCAGGCAGCTCAGGGAGCGCCATGACTTTTTTCTAATCCACTTTAAAGTCAATGTTTTGTCCATTTGATTTTCCAATCACTCATTTCCCAAACAATAAATGCTTGTATAAGGAAATAAAATTACGAGGAGGGAACTTTCCACCTATATAGACTGTTCACAGGTTTATGAAATGTAGCTAAACTTGTAAAGCCTAATGAACATAATAGCCATCCCTCTCACACAAATATTTTTCCATTATTTTGACAGTTTAAGGGAAACAGCATTGAGATTAGGACTACCACAGACCACTTCAAAAGCAGACATTTTTATTGACTGGGTTGGTGCCCTTTCGATACCAAAGTGATGAGCAATCATGGTGGACATTCTTAATAAGCTAGTTTGCATATTTATGAAGACCCTGTAGGTTCATAAAGTGATATAGGGCAGTAAAAGTTTATGAAGATCACTAGAAATGTCAGAATAGTATTCTAAAGATACAATAAAACTTCATAATTCCAGTTTTAGTCCCAAACCATCTAAAATAAAAAACCAACCTTCTTTTATTAGCTCTATCTCGTAATTAAATCAAATTTGCTAATATAGTTTCCATTTACCTAGCATTTAGTTGACTATATTGAAGCCTTGCCATGGCCTTAGTACAGGCAATAAATTTAAAGGATTTAGGCTTAATTTCATGAAAATTGTCTTCTACCCTCTTTGGCTGTAAGTATAAAAGTTGATAGATAGTCAGACAGAGAAAAAAATAAAGTGTGGTAGCTAAGATAATAAACAATGCCCCACACTAATAAATCTTCAAGAGCACTGTCACTAAATCTAAAATATTACACTCTCATACTGCTGTTTGGGACCAGTTAATGAATGCTATTCTATTGTTTTATGATGATAATTTATCAGCTTAGAATTTATATCTACAGTGATGACTATTACTGTTTGACCCAGAATTGTAGTTAATCTTTTATGCATACTTTTAACTAAAAGCAACCGATATAATAATAAAAGCCTTTGAAAGCAAGACTCTTGTTAATGACTTTCGGTTTCTGGTTTTATTCCTCTAGATGCTTTCATTTCCGGTAGTGACCTCAACCATTTTTCCACATTGCTGAGTCTATTGAGAAAGTATGGATCCTTTCTTGATGCTAGGAAAGGGTACACAAGATTGGAAAAGATAAGTACTAAAGACAACACTACTGGGCTGGAGCAATATCCCAGTGGTTAAGAGCACTTACTGCCCTTGCAGAGGGTCCAAGTTTGGCTCCCAGCACCCACGTGGCAGCTTACAACCATCTGTAACTTCAGCTGTAGTTACTGACACCTTCTTCTGGGCTCCACAGGCACCAGGCACATATTTAGTACATTTATATATATATGTGTGTGTGTGTGTGTGTGTGTGTGTGTGTGTGTGTGTGTGTGTGTATTCAGGCAAACACAAGCAATGCTATAATCTCAACCACTGCAGCATTTGTGGTTATTAAAATAATTTCTCATAAAAGATAAAGAACAACATTACCAAGAATGACTTATTTCCCCTAAGAAGACTCACAAGCAAGTGTGAAAGTTGCCTTAAAGAAATTCATAATGGAATGATTATCTCTGCCTAGAAAATCTTATAGGATCAGCTGCTAAGGATTTTTTCCCCAAGATTTCTATGTGCAGCCAGCAAAAGCTATTCTTGCTTATGATCCAAACTGTCATAAGCAATACCATTTTACAGAGTAACTAAAACCCAAGAAGAAGAAAAAAAGCAGGTCCTAACCCAGTCAGAGGTATGTTTGATACTAGAGTTTATGCTTCTTGTTTTGGGGACAAATTTAAGTGGTTTTTGAGAGGGCTCAGGTGATAATTCCTATTAGATGCTCCTCTTTCTTTAGCAAATGTGCTTGCTGTCTAGCCCAACTGCCCTTCCTCTGTCTCAGCTACACAGACCTCTGTAATTCATTTAATTTCTTGCTGAGAACAGATTTTACTTTTCTTCAATCATTTAAAAATAAAGAAAACCAATAACACTTTGATTTATAAAAATAGCACTTCCTATTTAAATTCTATTTAAAACAATTAGGCTCTTCAACTTCATTAAATCCTTTTTCAAATAATTACTGCAATGCCTTTACAACTCCATAGATTCAGGCTCACCACCTACACATCCCAGACAGAGAAGCCAAAGCCTGCAGAAGCTGATCTCACAGAATAACTCGTTGAGAAGTGATTTAAAACAAAACCCTAGTTTACAGTTGTCTTCTTCATTTACTGAGCTGGCTCAGAAAAACTCAGCTTCCAAACATACAGTTAAATAAAGTTTATTCTAATTTAAACGGAGTGCCTGTAAAATAAGGCTATCCACAGCAAGCATCATTTATCTCCCCTTTAAACTTCAGTTTGAAAACCCCACTGGGCATTATTTGTTAACAACTGCATTTTACTCTTAAATTTATCTTTAAATAATTCAAAGTAGGGAATCTTTTAAAAGACACCTCTTTAATGGCTTTAATTGATTCCAAAGCCAATTATGCCTATTTTTAGTCTCGCGCAGAGCCAGATACTTAATAATCACCCTTTTGTGCAACTGAACGATTTGCATGAATCCTCTCTGACTTTTTCGAGACTGGTAGGTATAATCCATGAAGGAAGTTTGGACATGTCGCCTCAGGGGACCTCACATCATGTCTTCAGGAACCATATAGAAATACCAACAAAGTTGTTTTTACTAAGAAATTTCCCAGAGATGGTGACAGGCAAATGACTCTCTCCAGCAAAGTTGTGATGATGGGACAATTTTCCAACTGAGGAAAATAAAATCTGCCATGGGAAGGGTAGCTTATCTCTCATTCCCTATAAATATAAACAACAGATTATCGGTAACTTTAAGGAAATCTCGTATCTAGAGACTATTTAACCAATCAATAAATTAAATTAAAATTTTAAAGTATATTCAAATTGTAAACTTTTAATACTAAAAGGAAAATAGTTAACAGATACAATGGAAAAGAGTCAGTAGCTTTCAAGTCTCTTTTAATGTGTAAGAAAAGAAAATGAAGATTGTAAGTAATCAACACACACACACATTTTAAAATACCTAGAAATTTTTGTCTAATTTTTGGTAAAGTGTCATAAACACAATGCTGAAAGCAGTAGAGACAATTCATTTAAAAGGAACATGCAAACAGATAACAAGGAGGTAAAGGTCTACATGGCAAGTAGACCTGATCATTGGCCTCCTGGGACTCCATCCTACTTGTAGAAGACACTGAGGTCACTGACTCATCCCAAACCCAACTCTTTTCTCCAGAGCCATCATCTGGCTGGATGAAGCACCATCACAGCTTGATCAAGGAGAAAAAAAAATTCAGATCACTGAATGCAACTTCTGCTTTCCATTCTTGCTACATCAAATGGGAAAGTCGGCATCATAAGTATAGAAGTCATTTTCTAGGTGTAAGAGAGAAACCAAAGATAATGTAAAGACCCTGGTCTTCAGTCAATGAACCATCAAGAGAATGTCAACACCAAGCTCATAACCTCCAGGATCGCTATGTATGGAAAACAAATGCTGCTTGTTTTAGCCACTTAATGATCCACCTTAAAAAAAAAAAAAAAAAAAATGAATGCAATGTTGCTGGGAGAGTTGCTTATGGTTATTTGCACCAACACTTACTTTTGTAAGAGTTAAAAAGTGGAAGGAACTAATACCTAATAACAGAGATATTTACGAAAGAATGGTGCATAAGAATGAACCTTAAGTTATCAATCTGTAGATCTTATATGCTGCATATTTTATTATATTCATGGCACAGGTTGTTTTTATAGCTTTCCTTACATTCATGCTGCATCATTACAATTTGCTCTTCCTCTCAGCAAAGACATGAGTCTATTTCTCTGTTCCTGGACTTTAAGTTCAGTAATAGGGCTTTCCTTAGACAAAGGAGTGTATTGAGCATAACAAAAGTAGCGGTAAAACGAGTTCTACAAATTTTCTGGTCCTCTCTGAGTATAAATAGGCTAGCCTGTCACGCCTGTGGTTTGTGGAATAGAGCTAACTCATCCCAGTTTGACTGATCTGTCAACTTGAGATCTCCTCCAAGATCAGAAGAGTTGCCCACAGTTGGTGGCCCTCGGTTAACACAAGACCTAAGGTTGTTTCTGCTTTCCCCTCTGAGACAAAAATCTTTGTATATTGGTAGCATGCACAGGATGCAGAAATGAAGAACTAAGGAACATGAATGAAAATAATAGGGCAGAACTAGGAAAGAAGACATTAGGATGACCAATCAGTTGTCTGGAGCATGAACAATGGGAGGCATGTTTGTATACTCCAGAAAGGGAGAGGGCAAGTGTGGAATAAACTCAGCAAGAAGAGGCAAGACAAAGTAAGCGCCAAATGGGCACTTAGCTGAAAAGAAGAAAGTGGGTGGGACAGTATATGTGTTTAAAATTGAAAGACAAGAAGGAAAGAACTGTTACCTGACCATCTCTTGCTTGTAAGGCCCAATGCATCAGCATTTTCTGCTGAGAATGAGGAAAGTGAGGTGAAGACAAAACAAATATATATATATTTTTGCAGACAATATGGCAGCAGCATGTCTGGGGAAGCTAAATTGTAATTTTGACCATATATATATATATATATATATATATATATATATATATATATATATATAATCTGAAAGATAGAATTCTCTAAGAGGAAGATAAGTGTGGATAGCCAAAATGGATTCTGCACTGTGATGAAATTGTTGCCATCTGTATCACATGAGAGGCTATGCTTGGGAAGAATTTTAGAAGTGATTTGAAGTGACAGCACAGAGAATCATACAAAAATAGTACCTTCATTGCTATCGTGACGATTGGTATTTCTGAAAAGCTTCATTCCTTTTTAATGTATTTAGGGTTCAGCCTGGATTTATTCAGACATGGAATAACAAAGTAAAGTATAAACCAAAAATGCCTAGATGAGAAAAAATATCATTATACATTCAATTTACAATCATAACTCTAATTAGACTGTCAGAACATTCCATTTCTTCATATGGATTATTTTCTTAATTCTATTTTCACTACTGTAATAGTTTCAACCCCAAACTGCATTAAAGGATTCTATAGTTGCAAATTCTTTAGTATCACTTTGGGAACAAAATAACCAAAAGGATGGATTTAACTACAAATACATACATAAATGATAACGATATTTTGGGTCAAAATTACAATTCAGCTTCCCCAGACATGCTGCTGCCATATTGTCTGCAAAAATACACAAGTTTTCATTTTGTTTTTTAGCAAAACTAATGGAAATTATTTAAGGACTATTTTAACGTTGGCAATCATGAAATCCAAAAGTCTTAAGTTTTACAGAAATGAAGTTGAAAGTGACTGACCTCTGCTGAAGTTCTCTTTGACTTCACCAGGGAACGCATGACTCAAGTCAACAAGAATAATTCATGTGTGATCCTTTAATGGATGTATTCTCAGAGAATGGTACTTTTATGTTGACAAATGGATTTCTTTCTAGAGATTTCTAATCTCTCAGTTTCTCCAACTGCCCCACTAAGCTCTCATTCCTGTACATACTATGTACTACAAGTCATTTCAGGAAGTTTACAAAGTGCTCCATGTCCATCCCAAGCCCTTTGGTGAGTTTCTTCTAGATTTGGGTTCAACAGTTTTAAGACATCAACAAATCCTATGCCAGATCAGCTACAAAACTTTTTGTCTCTTTCAATGCTGTTTCAGCCTAACTGAGAGTGACAGCTGTGTGTCATGGCACTGAAACTGTAATTTCACCTGAGAATCGAAGGTACAATCAACACCTGGTCAAAATGAAGAAATTAAAGAGAAAATGATGAAAACTGGGACCAGCCATCTAGGTTAAAGACTACTTAAAGAGGAGGCAGATCAAGAGAAGCACTCATACCTTAGGCAAAACCACAATCCTGTCCCCAACTATCCATCCCTTTACCCTACATCTAGAAAACAGTGGCCAGGTGCTTCAGAGGACACTGGAAGAGCCTAGATGTGTGGTTTTCACTCTCTCATCAAATTGCTGAGTAAAGCTGTGCTCACTCCCACCTGGACAGTCTAGAGACTCAGAGATATCTAGAAGACTATTCATTAGAACTGGCTTACACTCCCAAAAGTTATCAGAGGGAGTGGACACGTGTATGGACCAGTGTGAGGTTAGCACCTGTTGGAATCAGTAACCAAGACAAAAAACAGAAGACTGAAGATGGAGTTCACAAGGCAAGATGATGTCCCAAGTACCCACTGAAACTGACCAGTGTTCCTTCTTTCTCCCAGTGATGAGAATAGGAAATAGAAACTGGTCAGGTAGAGCTGGAACCACAAAAACAGCAGTTTGGAGAATGACCTTGCTGGAGCCTAGGAATGCTAGAGTGTACATGTCGGTAGATGAGAGAGTTCTGATTTCTGGTCCTTCGCTATCTCTTACCCTTTTTCTGGAAGTTACCTATACAACAGGCTCAGAAGGAAGCTCAAGAGCAATCTTACCAGGGTTCCAAGGAAGAACTCCAGGGAAGCCAAGCTGTTAAATCTCAGATGCCAGAGAAGAAAGATGAAGAGGGAAAGAAGCCATGGCGGTCATCAAGCAACCTCATGGCAGACAAGCAGCAGCGTGGCAAGCGAGTGGAGTTTCAGAGAAATAGTGAAGAAGCTCAGAGTGTCTAGAAAAGCATATTTAGGAAAGGCAAAAAGAAGAAAAACACTACATGGCTATGCTCCACTAACAACTGCATGGAGGGTAAGGAAGTTTTTTTTTTTAAAGCTGCATGACTATATTGCATAAGCAGCTGCATGGAGGGCAGGGATCCTGACAAAGAAAGTGCATCGTCTCTTTAAAGGAATAATTATTTCTCCCATCTCATTGTAGTGGTTTAAGGTGAACCAGCTTCCCTCAGGTCTGGTCTCTCAACCAGGGGACTCATCAACCCAACTGGATTAGGATTTTTGTTTTTCAATGTCTGATCATTTCTTTGTTGTTCATACACTTTTTTTTTTTTACTAGATTTAGATTTAGAATTAGGAGCTTTCATTAGGAGAGCCTATGTCTCTTATAGTCTGTTTCTGGTATTTTTCTTTTGCTTCGTTCATTCTCCTGACCCAAAGTTTAGCATCTTCTGCAGCCTTCTCCTTGTCCTTCTTAGGCATCTTTTTCATTACAGCAACATGTCAGTGCTTGTGTTGCATGGCATGTGAAGTAACAGACACTAAATCTTGGGTGCTTTGGTCCTCGGTTTCTTACCTTCTCTGTTTAAGAGCTTTCTGACAACATACTGGCAGAAATCCTCTTCTCTAGAGAGACTAAAAAGCTTTTCAATTCTGCTAGCTCCTTTGGGTCCCAGCCCACTGAAATGCAGTGGTATTTGTCAGTCCAGGAATATCTTTCTCTCCATTTTTTTTACAATAACCAATTTGAGAGCCCTCAGATTGGCATCCTCGGTGCATCCTCAAACAGACTTGCATGTCCTCTCTCCTGTTCGCCTTGGTCTATATCAGGAATGCCAGTACTTAATAGCACGCATGTTCTGCCAGGGCTCAAGATATCTTTCTCTGTGGGAAAACCTTGGCTGTCCTTGCCACCACTGCCTCAGACCATACATCCCTTCCGTTCTTCGTCCAGAGCACCAGCAGCTGCTTCTGAGGCCAGGTGCTTCTCATAGAAAGTGTGATGACGCTTGCGTTCACCATCTACTTCAGTGAGCTTCTGACTGGTGGAGGCTGGGAAGAGGGTACTCAGCTTCATCTTGACATGGCTGACCACATAGGAGGTACAAGAAAAGGATAAAAACAAACAAACACCTCAACTAGATTAACTCTTAGGAGAGAGAGGACCCTCTCTACCGACAGGTAAACAGGTACATTTCTTTACCTATTCCCACGAAGAAATAACTTTCCTTAAAAGGATTCAACACAGCCTTGGCTTTGATGCTACTTTAAGATTTCCCCTCTGAGGAAATAGTCTTAAAGTAATTTAGAACACGGGCTGAAATTGGTGGGTGGACGTAATCCATTTTCATCATGAAGATCCAAAGATCTAGCCCCAAAGCTGGAAGGGAGTAGTGTGGAGACTAGCTTCATGTCCTCCTGTACAGCTTCCAGGAAGTGGCTCATTTAGAAAGACTTAGGACACCACAGCTCCCTCCTGCCTCCCTAGATAGAAGACCAAAGACAAACTTGGAACTGCTGCTTTTGGGGTCCCTGTGCTGGAGCTACCTGTTCAGTTTCCATCTCTTAGTTTTAGCCTCTAGACTGAGCCTGGCCAATCTACCTTGGCCAGCCCACAACAGGACACAAGCAGGAACTTCCTTACACCTCCAACTGCCTTGGCTCTCCTCTCTCTTGTCTTTTTTTACCCAGTCAAACCCACCAAGGATGGGTGAGCTGGGGGTGGGGCATGGGGGGTTGAAAACAGAACAGAAAGATGACAGTGCCTCCCACTGCAAGCGATGCAAGGAAACATGACAAATCAGCTTAATTGATGACTATTTTTTTTAGGTCTTCTCTTTGAAGACCTGTCTGTCCTAGAACTCAATCTGTAAACAGGCTGGCCTCACTCAGAGGCCTTAGCACCGATATCAAAGGCATGTGCTGCCACGGCCACTGCCACCACCACCACCATACCCAATGACAATTTTTTTCATTAATTAATTTATTTATTCACTATGCATCCCAATCACAGCCCTCCCTCCTCTCCTCCCAGTCCCACCCTCACACCCTCTCCCTCCATCCCCCATGGAAGCCGGCCTGGCACAAATTTCTAAACTTTACTTAAGTGTAAACAGAAAAGTCCACTGAACATGCCCATGTTTTTATCCCATGGCTGAAGAAATGCATTTTTCAAGGAATTGAAATTTCAGGAGTTCCAAAGAGAGAAAATAAAAGCTCATTTTAATCACATCTCTCAAATCATTTGTTCAATCACTGTTATGAAGTCATGAGACTCTAACAGTATTTTAAGGCTGACATCTTGACATGCGTCCATAATATGACCAGGGGGTAAGGTTTTTTAACTAAAAAAAAATTTTTTTCCAGCTGAATTTAGGCAAAATGTTCACCTTCCACTTCAGCCTCGAGTGGCTTATAGTCCTCTCACCTTCCTTCAGGGTCACATAATTCCTTCCTTGCCTCGTAGATCAGGGGAACTTGACTTTGAAGTGTGGGAGGAAGGCCTCCACACTACAGTAACAGAGGCAGAATCTTTTTGGATTCAAGCAATTCAGTCAAAATCCTGACACCAGCATGTGCTGGCCTTGTTGAAATGGAGAGAAGGAGGAGACTGAGTTAACCCAGGCTTTCTCTCTCACCTCAGGTGGGCTTTAGCTCTGGAGTAAGGGAGCCTGAAGCTCAAAGTCACAAAACATTTCCACTGAGTTCAGTGGCTCTGGAGTCTTGTCTGCATATCTAAAGAATAAGATGTACAGACTACTCAGGGTGAGTTCCAGAAGGAAGTTTATTAAGGGAAAGAATGCAGTGCCCCTGCCCCACCACCAGCCCTTCTGTGCCCCAGGCCCCTCTCCACCTCCTCCTCCACACCCCTGTACAGCAGGGAAGCAGGGATGGGCCCAAGGAAATGGGGTACAATGGAATTGCCAGTCTTACCATTTTTTACAAGGCTGATGGTGGAAATATCCTAACATACGTTCCTTAAGAGAAGAAAGAAAAAGAGGCAGACCTGCCTTTCAGCATCCCTGGCAGATGGACAGGGCAGAACCAATGTCATTTTGGCTTAAGAACTGGCATCCTTGGCCTCCAGGAAAGACAGACAGACATGTTGTTAGGGCCCAGTACATGCCTGGCTTTTAGTCAGGAAAAATTGCTTGTCTTTCGGGGTTCCTACCCTAACACTGCCTGAATAGCTTCTATCTCATATTGTTATAATAAATAACATGAGCAATTATATAATATTTCTGGAACTCAGAAAGATTCAGAGTGTAAGATACATAAAGGTCTATTTTACCAGGTAACTTAAAAGTTAAATAAGATTCTTTACTTAGTTCAAGGCACCTAATGCAGAGTGGTCGCCTGGTGAATGTTAGCTCCCTTCCCCCCTTTGATTTTCTTATTGCAACATTCATCAGATGAGGAAGTAAAGTTGTATAAATAACCTTTCACTGCCTATACAGCTGGCTTTTCTTTTAGATGTTTTGAAGCCTTCAACAAAATTACATTAAGCGAAAATTCTACCTAATTACAAATAATAACCAAAAATTGAGTTGGCCTCAATTAAAACAATTTCATCCAAGACTCTTCAAAACGTTAAAGTTAAAATATGTGGCAACAGTATAATTAAAAAGTCAAAAGTCTTATAATTGCCTTGTTTTGCAGTGAGTAAAGGTAAGCCCATGAAATTTTTTAATTCTCTCCAAAAATGCTGTGTTTACCTTTTACTTGGCCTCATCAATTTTTATTTGCTTTTTATTGTCATGCTATGGTTCTTTTCAATGACTATTTCAATAACCACTGTTTTGGGGTGATTAAGCTTTTGTCTTTGAATGAGTAGTTTTAATGGCTGACTTTTCATCTTCTGATTGGCATTGACAACTCACCAAATGAACAGTTGCAATACTTTGTGGATAGAACAAATTCAAATGATGTCACATGTACACTGGCAGGACCAGGAAGGAAAGACCTAGAACATCTCAGAAGAGGTAAAGGCAAGCAGTTAACAGGTACAGCCCTTCGGCCTATGTATAAACCCCTCAATCTTACCCTATTGGATGACTACATACCTCTAATTAGAGACCACCAATAAGGCAGAACCCACTTTGATCATGGTAGATTTAATTAAATCTAACTAGATTTTCAGAAAAGAGTAATGTTTATACTGTGTTTCCTTATATTGGAGTGAAATCAACTGGTTCATTAGCAGAGTCCCTTCCGATCTCTGCTGCCTGAGATGTATAGAGAGAGAGCCATTGATGCTCGCCTACTCAGAGGTGAGATTTCAAAGGTACCTCTGTGTGTGTGTGTGTGTGTGTGTGTGTGTGTGTGTGTGTGTGTGTGTGTGTGTATGTAAGTGGAGAGAAGTGATGAGAACATTGTATCCATGGGGAGGTCAGAGGACAACTTTGGAGAACTAGTTCTCTCCTTGTGCTGTGGTTTCAGGGATCAAGCTCAGATCCTTACACTTGTGTAGCAATGACTTTTACTCACTAAGCAACCTGGATCAGGAACTTTATATTGTTGTGCTAAAACACCATGACTACCAAGACAACATGCAGAAGAGAATTTATCAGAGCTTCCGGTTCCAGAGGGGCAGAAGCACATCGTAGAAGGGAGGTATGGCGACTAGCAGCAGGGCTGCTGGCAGGAACAGGAAGTACATCTTGAACTGCAAGTCGGAAGCAGAGAGAACAAATATTAAGTGGCTGGAGGATTTAAATCTCCAAGTCCACCCTGGTGTTATATTTCTTATAGTAAGGCCATGCTTCCTAAAACTCTCCAAACAGCACCACCGGCTGTGGACCAGGTGTTTAAATGCCTGAGACTATGGAAGACACATCTCCTGTAAACCTCCACAGCGCCTCACCAGTCTCAGCAAAGAGGATTTGATTTTTTTTTCCACTAGACATATCAAAGTTTTCTATTTGCTTTGGCTCTAACCACTCAAGAGGAATGGTGACAGGCAGCTTTCTTCAGAAATGCTTCTCAACATCTGTGTGAGGAAACAGCTAACCTGATGCACACACTAGGATGGGTGTACAGGTGTGGCTAAGCATGTGATACTTACAAATCTCTCTGAGCATGGGCCACAGGGACAGTCCTACTTAGAGAGGTTGGTTATGAGCTGTGAGTCCATTGAAGTTGCTCAGCGACTTCATTTTAAGGAGTGTCCCTGGAGCTGTCGAAGACGAAAAATATTCTGCAATAGTTATTACTGCGCACCAAGAACAGCTTTTACTATCATTACAATGTACAAAGTTACACGTAAGAACAAGAAATGGTGTGCTTTCACTGTGCTCTGAAGCCCTGCACTGTCTATACTGTCAATCAAAGCACTGCACATAAGCTTTTCTAAGTTTAAGCCATAATTCCATAACCAACTTGAACTTACAAGTTGGTGCTTCAGACAGAACTATATTTACATTCCACTTGCAAAGGCTGATTTATGCTTTTTCCCACACGCAGAGAAAATGACTACTTCTGTCACTTGGAGTAGAAATCCTAGCCACACACCACCTGAATTTGCAGGGTAAAATTGGGTGTAAGGAACGCACGCTGTTCAACCAAACAAAACATGAAGTGTGTCAGCAACATAGCAATTATACATATCCACACTGGAAAACACTCATCAACCCCCTGCAGATTGTGTTCCTATATTTAATGCACTATGGGTCACTCTGATCCTGCTTGAATGACTACTTGGATACTCCAAATTATTATCGTTTGAATTTGAATTTCTCTCACAGCAATTTCATTCCATTGGGTTCTTCAGGCCACTGCTCTGTATCCATTTTGGATGCTAACTCTCTCTGCTCATGTAGCATGAAGGAATACCGTAGAAGGAA
Organism: Acomys russatus; assembly: GCF_903995435.1. Classification (NCBI taxonomy): domain Eukaryota; kingdom Metazoa; phylum Chordata; class Mammalia; order Rodentia; family Muridae; genus Acomys; species Acomys russatus. The sequence continues at coordinate 45,095,060 of NC_067151.1, read as the reverse complement.
CACGTATTTTAAACTACACTCCTAATGACCTCTGATCACACTGCTGAGAAGCATTTTGTTTATCTGTTAAAGCTATTTTATAAACATAGATACATTTCTGTTTCATGGCGTATTGTCTTAGCTGGTGAACATGTGCTATTTTCCTATAATCAGAGCTACTCAATAGGCCAAGACAGGAGAATCAAGCATTTAAGACCTACCTAGGCTACAAAGTGAGTTCAAAGCCACACGTGTGACTTAACAAGACCTTGTACCTGGAAAAAAAACATTTCAAGAGAAAAGAGGGCTGGGAATGCAGCCCAAGGGTAGAATGCTAGCAAGCACAAAGTCATAGGTTCAATATTCCCTACTTAAAAAATAAATTCTATACTACTATAATTCTACATTACTTCAGGACTATATATTAAGACATATATACAATTGTAATTCTTCGCTATTTTAGGACTATATATGTTAGGACATATATACTATCATAATTCTACATTACTTAAGGAATATATATATATATATATTAAGGCATATATATGACAGAGCAGATACTTTCTAATATCTTCAGTCATGCTTGACTGACATCATGAGTGATTCAGAGGGCTGCAGGTGCTTCTGAGCTCTGTGAAGGTTTAGCTATATGACTCATTTTAGGAATAGTATTTGAGTGACTATGATCAACTTCATGCTTTTAGAAGCTGTGTATGCTTCTATCATCCACTTGAAATATGCTAGGTGGCTAGAACCCACTTCCTGGAGCCCAACCCAAGGCAAGCAAGAAAAGCCAAGCACATCCACTGTGTTTTCCTGTGACTGGAAAACAGACACATGCTCCCTTGTCGACCATAAATGCTTGGCGTTGTCTGTCACCACAGAAAAAGCTGGTGAGTATTTACATAATGCTTCTGAAAGGCACATATGAGAGTTAATGAAGCCCACTCTCACTGGGCTTCTGACAATCAAAGGTGATTTTAAAAAAAAAAAAAAAAAAAAGTTCATTGGAAGTTCAAATACTCATTTTTGACTCTTTAATAAGACTTTTTTTTCCTATCTGACTCCTCTTGATAAAGCTGAAGGTCCTGAAACTGTTGCCTATGTCTTTGAACACCTGCATAAGAGTGAAATAGCTGTATATAAAAATTCAAGATCTCTCTCCACAAAGAGTGGCGAGCTGTGACCTGAATAAAGACATACGCCTCCTGTTTTTTCCATTTTCTTTTAATATGGGAGTGAGCTCCTTCCATTTCACATTGGCTCTCAGCTTCTCTCATCTTGATACAATTCAAATGGGATGCTCCTGCATTCTCTAGCATGCATCTTTGAGGACAAAGGCCCCATCGTTTTCATGTCTATATCAATTCTCCAAGTGTCATCAGTACCAACAACAGAATGGTAGAGAGGAAGAAAGGAAGAAAGAAAAAGTGGGGTTTACACTGTGGAATACTATTCAGCTATTAAAAACAAGGAATTTCCAAAATTTGTAGACAAATGGATTGAACTAGAAATAATCGTAATGAGTGAGCTAACCCAGAAGCAGAGAGACTCAAATAGTATATACTCACTTATGACTGGACACTAGCACAAGGGGCAGGTCCCATGAAAGTCTTCACTTACCAGGAAAGTGGGACAGAGAGGAGGACATCCTACTTGAACTCTAGGTGAGAAAAATATAGGAGATAGGGAAATAGATGGATCCAGAGGGTCCTAGAAACCCATAAGAAGAACATTATGATGGGCAGATCTGGGCCAGGGGTTCTGCTCAATCTAAGGTACTAACCAAGGACAATATGTGCAGTCATCATCAAAACCCTACCCAGACCTAGCCAAGGGACAGAACATTCTCCACTGGGGACTGATTTTCACATGATCTCTGGTGCCCCATATGTGGCCACGTCCCCTGGATGGGGAGGCCCAATGGCACTCGGAGGAAGGATAGCAGACTACCAAGAAGAGACTTGATACCCTAGTATCATATACAGGGGGAGGAGGTCCCATCAGTCACAGTCATAGGGAAGGGGAATGGGGTGAAAGCGGGAAGGAGGGAGGAATGGGAGGATGCATGGGATGGGATAGCAAATGAGATATAATATGAATTATTTTCTTTTTCCATAAAAATGTGTTAAAAAAAAAAAAAAGAAAAGTGGGGGAGAGGGAGGGAGAGAAGAAAGTGGGTAGGTAATCTATCTAGCCAGTGGTCCAGAACCTTAGCAACAGCTTTGTCAGAAGATCTCCTTTACTGAATCCTTATCAAACACACAGCAGATGTTTCCATCTGCTTCTACTCTCTATCCCTAAGTTGGCCAACCTCTTTCCAAAATCTAAAATGCTACCTGTAGGACCCTCTTCTGGAGTTAGCTTTCCTCATGTGGCAAGTACTTAGTAGCTCTTTCCAAAAAGGTCCAGTGTCAATTCCTTTCTTTCCCACAAAGCTGCCAGTTCCATCTATGAAGGCAAAAGCACAGTTTTCTGGTTCAAGGTTATATCCAAAGCATCTGGCGTGATGCCTGGTGTAAGACAGCTCCTTAATAAATACTTAATAAGTGGGTAAATAGATTAACCTAAAAGTTTCCCTAACTCAAACAAGTTGTTCTCAATCCCCTTTTCTACTCTATCCTAATTAATAAATCATTTAATTTACTTAAAAGTTAGATGATGATTGTCTGTCCCAGCATATAGACAGTGGAAAGTGAAGAAAATGTTGCAAATGTAAGGAATTTTTATGGAAGGGGTAAAGTGTCAGAACTGACAAATCTGTGAGCTCAGGCAACACTGCGTAGGTCGGGCATCTCAAAATTGTGCTTTGTTTTTCAAACTCAGTTGCAGCATAGAGAGATATTCGGGATGCTTTCTCACCTGGATGGCATACCTTCTTCTCACCATTTCTCTAATTGTTTGTCTCTCTTCACCACGCACGCGTTGGCTGCATTCTTTTCCCTTCATCCCATGCTCTTGACGGAATTTGCAAGGGCACCCTCAATCGCTCTGTCTATAGGTCTGAGACTCGACTGCTGAGCTGCAGATTGCTCACTAACTTCTGAAACATGCATGGTCTCCCACACAACTATCAGTGCAGCAGTGGCACTGGTTTCTAGGGTGAAAAGTTCCCTAGAACACTGTAGCCCAGGACCCTCAGGCTGGAAGTAGGCTGCTGTTGGCAGTCATTTGAAGTGTTCTGAAGTCAGGTGTCTAGCCTTACACTCCCCAGTCCTTAGTTTTTGTAAGTGAAGCAATCACTTACTGATGAATAAAAGTGTTTCGTATTCCCATGTCTATCAAAGCTCTGTCCCAAATTCAAGGAAGAAAACAAAAGCAATAACTGTACACTTGAGTTTCACAGGTGTAAAAACTACCTTTTCTTGACCATTCCTTTTGGGTATTGTTGTTTGCTTTTAGTAAAGGTTTATGTGCATGGCAATTTGGGGGAGGGGTGTATGTGATGTGAGTGTGTAAGTACATGTGTGTGTTTGTGCTGAAGTGCGCACCTGTATTCACCTGTGGAGACTAGAGGAAAACACTGGGCAACCTGCTCTATCACTCTCTGCCTAATTCTCTTGAAACAGAGTCTCTCGCTGTACCTGAACCTAGACTTGCAACCAGTAAGCCCGAATGATTCTCCTGTCTTCACACTCCAATTCCCACAGCTTTGGGGCTCCTGACATGCATGATCACGCTCAGGATTTTACTATGGGTCCTGAAGATTTGAACTCAGAGCCTCCTGACTGCATAGCAGTAGGTCCTCTTATCTGCTGATCTACCTCCCTAGAACACTCATTGGCCATTCTTGTCCAGTCATTTCCCTGTAAAACTATTCTCCATCACTTTTCTAGTTCCTAAAATTACACTCCTAGACATCTTGTTACTCTTATATATTTTTAAAAGACAAACAGCTAGAAGACAGTGTAATAGAGGAATCTCAGTCATGTAACACTGCTGTAAACACAAATTTTAGTTCAACAGAGTCAAGAAGCCAATAGGAGAAAGAGCTGAAGATTGAAGGTTTGAGACATCTAAGGGAAATGAATAAAAGAGATGGCTCAGAAACCAAATAAACTATGTGGAGAGAAAAATAGGAGTGAAGTGGATTAAAGCTTAGAAGTCTTGTGGGTAGACAGTCTAAAGAAGCCTTTTAAGTTCATAAGAAAGCAACAGATGGCCAGACATGGGGCACATGCCTTAAATTCAGCACCTAGGAGACAATGGCAGGCAGATCTCTGTAAGTTCCAGACCAGCCTGGCCTCTATATAGTGAGTGAGTTTTAGGCCATCCAAAGTCTACATAGTAAGTTTAAGCCCTAGGACTACACAGCAAGACATTGTCTCCAAGGAAAGAAAAGAAAAAGAAAAAGGAAAAAGTGAAAGAAGCAATAGGTGAACAAGGATATTGAGCAAAACAAACAGACAAACAAACAAAACACCATCAAAGGGCACTTTACAGAAGAGGTATACAAAAGAGGATTCACCAAAGCCAACCAGATGTTCAGATTTGAAAAACAACCAATGCAAACAGGAGTGGTTGCCTAGGAAGAATGTCAAGGAAGGAAAAGAGAGATTAAAGGTCACAAGGCTTCATGGTCCCATTTACGCAAAGGTTGGGTCCATATGAAATTAATCTGTAGCAACAATGGGAGCAGTGGGTGCAGTGATTTGACCTGAAGACAACACATGGAAACTTTCTGAGTACTAAAACGTTCCACATCATGGTAAATTTACAAGCCTGAGGACCTGTCTCAGATTCCCAGAACCCACATAAAGAATGCCAGGGGTGTGTTTGTATCTCAAGCACTGGACAGGCAAAAACAGGAAGATCCTTGGAGCTCGGTAGTCAGCCAGATTAAACCTACATTTTACACTACAGACCAAGGAAAGACCCTGTCTCAGAACACCAAAATAGATGGCACATGCAGAGCAAAAGCTGACTTGAAACTCTGCCCTCCATGCACACACACACACACACACACACACACACACACACACACACACACACACACACCACAGGGATAGAATACACATATAGACACCAAAACAAAAATTAGAAAGCTATATGTGTAATGTGTGTGCTGCTCCTATCAATGCATCATATTCCAATACATTTTTTTTCAATCAGTAACCTTTGATTAGAATGTGAGTCTGATACTATGACTGTCGGGGCCGCATACCACACACTGCGGAGCATGAGAGGTTTGAGATCATTTCTCTCAAGAGGATCTGGTGAGATGATTATCAACATCTTTCCAGGCTCAGATGAGAGCAACAATAATGGTTCCTCTCTTTGCCCTTGACTCGCTCAGGGCTCAACTTCTGATTTCCCTCTAGACTTCCTTAGGCTTCTCTCTCCTTATCAATCCATGGTCTCAGAAACAAGATTTAGCATCCCACAAGGTAATACTGGATTGTGAAAATGTTGTTCTTGGATATTTTTATTTAATATTTTTCTGTTGCTGAGGCTGAACCTTTTGAAATAAATTGCTCACCTAGTACTCTTTGGGGTAGTTAATACGAACATCTGTCGGCCAGCTTTCTAGATTAAGTGTTTTCTCAATTTCCCCAATAACAGCTGTGGTGTTTAGGTTTTTGGCAAACACACACACGCACACACACACAGACACACATACACACAAAGAAAGAGTGGAACAACCATTGCTTTCCTTAGCTGATTCATCCATTCGACTTTAGCTCCCTTGAAGATAAGAAATTATCTCATTCATCTTTGTGTCCCTGGCATCAGGCTTGGTGCCTGGTACATAGTAGATGCTCATTAATTTCTCTTGAATTAAAACAAATGAGTAAGACCTTCACAAAAACCTTTGGCCAGAAGCAATTTTAACTTGCATTCAGCATCCAAGGAGAGTGGGTGTAGTGCTTTGGTGATAGCTATGACATTGAATAATCTGGATGTTCCAAATTTCTTGGTGCTCATTTATCCTCAGGGGAGAAAAGGGGAAGCAAGAGAGGATCGTGTTTGCAAGGGAGGCAGACGCATCTCATACTCATCACCCAGAGAGACGGATCAGATGAGGCAGCACCAGGACCAAGGCCACCTGCTCTGCTCCTGTCTTCCAACTGCTGATGTTGCCTTAATCACTGAGCCGATGCAATTTCCTACTGCTATCCCTCGCTATGGTCCACTGGGAGGTCCCATTTGTCACTGTCATTACCTTTCAGATCAGCAAAACATCCATCTTGAGGTGGGCCCTCATTCTCTGCTTTGTTCGGGTATATAAGTAACACACTGTCAGGGGTGGCAATCAAGAACAGTGGCCCTGGGGGACTACATATAAAGGTAAAGTCATGCACTTTGATATATTAACTCTATTTTGAAGATACTGAAGGATGAATCACAGTCTTGTTTCAGAATTGTAACATTTCTGTATACTCAATAAGCCACGTTGTACCAGATTTACATGTTCAGTAAGGAAGCCTTGATTAAGTGCACATCTCCAGTTCCCCCAACAACACCATGGCTGATCCCACACAGAGCTCAAGCCTGTCCTGGCTTCACTTCCCTATCCTCACAGAAATCCAACAGCTGAGAATATCATGTATACCTGCTAGTGAAACGGAGTCTCATCCACATATACAATACAACCCCTATCACATTTGGATCAATACAGTTGGTTTTCATGTTTATCAAACAACCACCTGTTTAGTGCATAATTCGTGGCAGTTTTTCAAATATAAGCTCACTCATAGCACTAAAACTATTTCACAGAAGAAAACCCGGAGGCAAAGACAGACACCAATACATTTCATTCTTACTAGCTATGGCCTAAGTAAGTCAAACTTTAACCCGGTGCTTCAGGTTCCTAACTCTGTGCTCTTAACTGCTACAGTCAGATGCTGGCAGCTCCTCGGGGCTAACCATCAGGCCAGTTTTTGAGTGGTGTCCTGATCTTAGTTTTCTTTGGGCACCATTCCAGACCAAAGCAGCAAATGGCAGAGTAAGAAGCAGTCCACAAACCTGTTCCATCCACTACAGATGTGAAAAATAAGATGTTCAGTAAAAATAAGTCACTGTGAGAGAACAGAAGCAAAGTTAAGCTTAGACAGAAATGGCTCTGAGTTGCGATAAAGTCCGCTGCAAAGCTGTGACCAACAGGCAAAGCGCTCTGGCCCTACATGCTGCCTGTCTGAGCAGCCTCTAAAGATCAAAACGGCCAGGCCTTTATACTGAGCTTGCTGACTTGCTGACGTTTAGACATCTCTGGAGAGAGGCAAGGCAGCACTACATCTGCTTTCTCCTAGAAGAGATGAGGGGGCACAATACATATTCACAAACTTGAGGTGAAATATCGTCAGAAGAGTCTAAAGGTCCTACAGTCTGAGGCCTTGCTGCCTTTTAGACCTCACCCCACTGCCCAAGACTTTGCCCACAATGTCACTGTAGACTGACTGGCCTCTTTGCTAGGGAGGCTTCTCCATCAGGAATGGCACCTTTATGTTCATCCTGTGGTTCCAAGAAGATTTGCTCTCCTGTCTTCTCTGCAGCTTGGCGCAACAATCCCCTTCTCAGTGAGGCCTTGCCTAAGCCCGCTTCTCACCACCTTCCACTCTCAATCCCTCTCACCACTTTATTTTTTTCCCCAAAGCATGTACCGTCCTCTAGGGATGCTGTCTCCTTTCTTATCTTGAGCTCTATGAAAACAGAGGCTTTCTTTCCTTCCTCTCTGCTGCTTGACTCATCCTCAGTACCATGCACGGAGCCTAGGATACAGTAACTAAGTAAATCAACAAATACGCAAGGAGCAAAAAACCAAGAGGCCAGTGTCCTCAGCCTTGCCCTCAAGCTCAAGATAAGTGAGACGTTGCCGAATACAACTGTGAAAACACTAATCTCTCGTGTGCTGTCTATTTATTAGATTCAACGTCATTCTTACACCTCAAACAACAATAAATTCATTTTTACCCTGGCTACCAAAACAATCAAGTACTCCTTTTAATTGATCCACCAAAACAACGTATAGACCAGTGGTTCTCAACCTATGAGCCCCACCCCCTTTGGGGTTGCATAATCAGATATCCTGCATACCAGATATTTATGTTACGATTCCTAACAGTAGCAAAATTACAGTTATGAAGCAGCAACAAAAATAATAGTATGGTTGGTTAGGCGGCCACCCACAACACGAGGAGCTGTGTTAAAAGGCTGCAGCACTGGGAAGGTTCAGAACCACTGCTGCAGACTAAGTTGGTGAGAGCACCCTACGGTTGGGACTGTTGGCATCATCTCGTCCCCTGCTGATGTCTCAGGCCTCCCCAGTGGCAGCGCTAGCCTTGAGAACAGGGTACAGCCAGTTCCCTTTTCATTCAGTGATGTGCCGCACTGCTGCCTGAGAGTGTGCGTGATTTCCAGATCAGTCAGCAGGATCCATGGTTCCCTGCCTCCCAGGTGGGTCTGTCAGCATATTGCTTAGCCACTCTCCACTTCCATCCACTTAACAGATAGGCATGCTCCCCAGGACACCTCCCACATGGAAACCCCATGCAAGGCACAATGTGGATACCCAAGAAATATTAGTAAGGGTGACTCCATCGTGCCCAATGTCTTCCTTTCCCGCTTTTATTGTGCATAGAGCACGGCTTTCAGGTTCTCCCTCTCCAAGAATCCTTTCAAGCTTCACAGCATTCTTAACCTCTAGCCTACTCACCCCATTTTAAAAGCTTTCTGTAAGTGGTTTTACACTGCACTGTGTGTCATATCCCAGGACTCAGATCAACCTAGTTGTTGCAAGAGTGGGAGATAAGGATGTGTAGAGCTTTCTTCCAGAACACCACCTTCCTTTTTTCAGTTGTGAATTTCTCACTGCAACTACACTAAGCCTTATGTTTCAACAGAAGGAGAAAATCGGGTGGCGCTCTGAAATACAACAAAATATAAAATAGGCCCTTAGTAGTAAAGCCTACATCACTTTATTTGCCATACAAAATGTGTGTTTAGGGGTTAAGAGGTTTGAGGCTTTTCCTTATAAGATAAAAATAGACACCAAGTAAAGATGGTCTCTGAGCACCACCTTGTGGCTAGATCTCCTACTGCCTTACAGTTTAGACTTCACCAACCTTCATTGGTCATGTTTTAATATATTGACACTGAAGATAGAACAGCAAACAGAAAAAAAGAAAAAGCACAAGAAACACACGCACACAAACATAAAAACACAAAATCGAAAACCATTATAGATAAGCAAAAGACAAGTTCATAATACCCAAAGCATTATGAAATAAAATAATCTCCAAACCTATCGTTGAGTTCCTTTTGTCTTGGCCACCTACTACTGGGCATGGAGTGTACCCCCAAATGTTGTCTGTGTACCCACTGAACCTTTATTGAAGAGCACTAGTTTTTTTCCTTTGCAAGCACTTAACACTTGAAGATAGCTTATGGGTTAGGCATGGAAGCACATGCTCACTCCCCTCCTCAGGACCCCATCTGCCTTGGACCCGGGCAGGCCCTGTGCATGCTGCCACCGTTCTGTACATTTATATGTGCATCAGTCCTGCTGTGTCTGGAAGGCACGATTTTCTTGGTGTCATCCAAACCCACTGGCTTTTGTGTCTGTGTTGTCTATGATATTTTTTTAATTGTGGGAAATAAAATGACCCAACAAAAACTAACTTGACAAAATTGTCAGTAGAAGAACTTTACAGAAACATATCAGATTTTTATGAAATTAAGCTTTGAAAAATGATACTACCATAACTTGACAGAAGGTGTGGCAGTGAAGATGTGTGAGAGTCTTCCAAATCTGGGTAGACCCTGAAGCATTAAATGTATTTATGTAAAAATAAAAACTGCAACTGATACAATGTTTATATTCCAGACAAGTAGGAGCAATTGCCATTATATAATTTGGATGGTATGAGAACCACAGAAACTTGACTTGGCTGCACTAAGCTGAAGGTGTCGGGCAATCTGAGTTCAGGACAGTCAGGTGTAGCTATTGGTAGCCATTGGGGTAGGAGGAGGGCAGATATTGAACCTAAATCCTTGGGTTTGTTTAACAAGAGCACACATGATGTACTGAAAGAGAGGAGCCCGTGCCACATTTTTCTAGCCTCACAGCATCAAGTACCACAAAGAGTCTAGAACCCACCTTCCAAATGATGTCCATCAGCCAGCAGCTGCCTTCATTTTGCTATCTTGTAAAATGCTTCTGGTCATCATCAACCCTAAATACTAACCCTGAATAGTCTACACTTCCTGTAAAACGCCCATGACAAACAGATGGAAGATACTGTCCAGTACCAGGAACCTTACATGTGAATTGTTTCCTTGCTGGCCCTCTGCCTGGTTGTTTTCATATCTAATTCTATCTTCCTGTGCTAGTTGGTTCACTGCCTTCTGAAACTTGGTATTGGAAGTAATATGAAGGAACGGGAAGGGGGCTACAGGGATGGTTCTGTGGTTGAGAGCACTCAGTGCTCTTCCAGTGAACCAAAATTTGATTTCCAGCACCAACATGACAGTTCAGGATCATCTGCAACTCCTGTTCCAGGGCATCCAACGGCTTCTAATGGTTTCCTCACATACCAGACAAACACATGGTGCACAAACATGTGCAGGTAAATCACTCTTGCACACAAAAAGGGGGAAGCAAAATGCAAGAGATAAAACTCTAAGTTCTGGAATCACTTCACTATTTAATACCTGATTTAGGGAAGACTTCAAATGAGGTGCAACTTAATTAAATCACTTGCAAGTTATCTCATTCTTCCTCTAAAAAGAAAAAAAAATGCAGGCACAACCATGGCTAAACTCACATTCTGGTCTACGCAGAAGAAAAAAAATCACTGGATAAGAAACTAATGCAACATTTCCAAAAATTAATATCCTAAAGAATATTGCTCATGGAATGAATTCAAACCCAACAATAAACTCGGGATCACTGAGTAAAACAATATTAAGTTATTTTATTTTCTATGCAAAAGTCAGAGACTACATTAATGCGCCTTATGAATCTTCATAGGATGTATATGTATATATATGTATCATAGAACTTCTAGCATTTGTTTAATATGGAAGCTTCTCTTTTCTAGTGATTCACAGTAACATCTAGAAATGGCTCTGCTCTGAACTGTTTGGGAAACACTCTGCTAAGATGCATATGGATAAGAATTTCAAAAGTTAATGCCTGCCCAATTGGCAGAACATGACCAGAAAATTCCCCGGCACCGATTTCCTCACTTGGCATTCAAAGATTTGCAAATCCGTAGAACTGTACCTCTGCAAAACCAAATTCCATTTGGATTCAATAAATTTCACTTTTATAAAAGAGTGAAACTGCTGAATTATCCAATATTCACAGTTACTAAACATTTACTTTGCAAATGAATTTTACCCCCACCTGCTCCCAAAGTGTTATCACTGAATAACTGGAAATAATATAAAGATGATGATAAAAGTGCCAAAGAACATATCAGAAGTAAATGTTCTATCATAAAGAAAGAGCTGAAACTTTGATCAATACTAATTTAATTTTGTTTTTGAGTCTCTTGGGGACATTTGGTTCTATGCACAATAATTTGAAGGATAGTTAATTGAGTGACATCTTTATCAACTTACTTTTCTACATTTATCCTTAGCCTACATAATATAGGTTTATGTGCAAATCCTTACACACAGATAAATTTTAAAGATAGTTTGCAAACTCTTCCACATTGCCTGTGTATTTTTCTGAATGAAGCTGAAAGGAGAAGGCCTGTGTTGTATTGAAAGGCGACCCTTCCGAGAGAATCAGGGGCTTTGAAAAAGAACTGTCATCATGGTCTGTCAGCTGTTGGCCTCACATTCACACAGAATAGAATGACATGTCATGACAAGAGATAAAGTATTTAGAAGGATATTGTCTTAGTGACAGTTCCATTGCTGTGAAGAGACACCATGACCAAGACAACTCTTTTTGATTTTGTTTGTTTTTCCTTTGTAAATTTGTATTTATTTAATCACTGTACAGCCTGATCCCAGCCTCCTCTCAGGCACCGTGCCTACCATCCACACACAGCCCTCGGCTGCTGCTGCTGCTGCTCTTCCTTTCCTCCTCCTCCTTCTCCTTCTTCTCCTCCTCCTCCTCCTCCTCCTTCTCCTTTTTCTCCTTCTTCTTCTTCTTCTTCTTCTTCTTCTTCTTCTTCTTCTTCTTCTTCTTCTTCTTCTTCTTCTTCTTCTTAGAGGAGGGGAGGCCTCTATGAGGTACCAACCCACCCTCGCACCTCAAGTCATATGAGGACTACGGCCTTCCTCTCCCACTGAGGCGTCCAGCTTGAGGAAAGGGATCCAAAGGCAAGCTACAGAGTCAAAGATAGTGTCTACTCCCGGTGTCAGGGGTGCCACAAGCCACATGATAACCATGCTGCACATTTGCTACACATGTGTGCAGGGTCTAGGTCTGGCCCATGAAAGCTCTTTGGTTGGTGGTTCAATCTCTGTGAGCCCTTTGTCCTTGATCCCTCTGGTACCCTCTTATGATAAAAGGCATTTTATTTGGCATTCATGGTTCCAGAGAATAATAGAGTGCATTACCATCACAGTAGGAAACAGACAGGCAGGATGCTGGAGCCATAGCAGAGATCTTTACATCCCTATCTACAGGCAGAGAGAGACAGGGACAGAGACAGAGGGGGACAAGACAGAGACAGAGATGGATGAGACAGAGACAGAGAGACCGGGCCTGACAAGAGCTTTGGAAGCCTCAAGGCCCATCCCTAGTGACACACTTCTTCCATTAAAACCACTTCTACTCCACCAAGGCCACACCTCCCAATCCTTTCAAACAGTTGTGCTCCCTGTGACCAGACATTCAGATATATATGAACCTATGGGTGGCATTCTTATTCAAACCACCACATAAATACTTAGTAACTATAAGTCTCCTGCATAGATTTGAATGTTGCTGAGATAAATTCCTTCAATGGCACCAGGAATGCTATTATAAGGCTAAATGAAAAACAATAGCTACGAACTTAATAGACACCTTCTCAAATGCATATAAATATGTCAAAGGAGATGCTTTGAAATAGGAGCAGTTGACTCTACATTGTACTTTTTTTTCTGTATTGTATAGTGAAAAAGTCAAAGTTTTTAAGAGCCCCACTCAAGGTTAATAGAGTAAATCAAAAGTGCAGGGTCCAAAACCCAAATTTATGGTAACTTCCCAAGAGTTTCCTCTGGGTACAGAAGGAACCCACTAAAAATGCTGTCATCCTCAGGGCCGACGTACAGTCCGTTCCAGTCTTTTGACACTTCCAGCCACACTTGATCTCCTGCACTCAGTTTCAGAACGAGGAGGAGGGAGGCCTGGTCCACTTGTTGACCGTAGAGCATCTCTCTGGACTTGAACTGCTTCCGGTTGCGGGCCACGAGGCTGATTCGAGCAGGGCGACCCCTCACAGTGACATGATAGGAAAAAATATATGTCCCAGGAACGCTGCAGTTAAATTTCCCAGTGACAGGGCTATAATCCCCTTGGTCATTGGAGAGAATCTTGTCAAATTTGATGGGAATATTGGGGGGAGGGAAAGGCTTGGACAAAAGAGCACTAAATGCCGACTGTGGGACTTGAGTGGTTTCGCCTTTAGATCCCTTGACACCCCTGGAGCCCTTTTTCCCGGTGGGACCTCGAACGCCTTTGCTCCCCACCTCACCCTTTGGCCCTTCAGGTCCGGTGACACCAGGAGGACCTGTCTCTCCTTTTTCTCCTTTTGGGCCAGGATTGCCTGCAGGCCCCGGTAGACCATCTGAGCCCGCTTTGCCTTCAACCCCAACATCTCCCCGACTACCTTTCTCTCCTTCCCCTCCTGCCTGACCTTTCTGCCCCTTTTGTCCTTTCTCCCCAGAATCTCCACGGTAGCCTTTCTCCCCGACACCCCCCTTCTCGCCCTTGGTCCCAGGCTCACCAATAAAGCTATGAGCACCCAAGACCCCGGGGTCCCCTTTCTCTCCTTTGGTGCCATTCCCACACAGGTCCCCCTTGGAGCCTTTCTGTCCTTTCGTTCCTGCCAAGCCTGTGTTTCCTTTATCTCCCTTGGGACCGAGTCCACCTGAAATGAAAACATAAAACAATGCTTAAGAATCATATAAACCACGGCAGGCTGCTATTACTAAAGACCTAAAATATTAAAATATTACCAATTAATGGGACCCGTAAACCTGCTTCTTTCCGTGGCGAAGTCTCTTCTAGGAGTCGGTAAATGCCGTAGGTAATAATTACCATGTCATGTTTTACAAGGGGAATAACTAAGGCGTCCAAGAAACAAGAATGTTTCTTTTTTTTTTTTTTTTTTTTTTTTTTTTTTTTTTTTTTTTTGCTTTTGCTTTTAAGATAACAAGGAATTGGTTGCTTCTACTAGCTTTTGCATTTCGCACAATCCAAGAAATTACTTCCATCTCTGTGTTAGCCATGAATACCCGAAGTCTCACAAACACAGAAACGCAATTTTTTTTTCTGATGACAGCTCAAGAAAAGGAACAGAACGCTGACATATTTGCCTAATGTCCCAACTCCTAGACTCACCTCGTATAGTGAGCACACTGGGTTATTAAATCAATGAGAATCTCAGTATAAGCCTTGCACACTCCTGTTTCACAAGCTGGAAGACACGGGGCTTTCCTGTCACCCTTGAGTTCCTCCCTCAGAAGATTGTGACCTTACCTTGATCTCCCGGCTTTCCTGGGTATCCTGGAACGCCACCTGCTCCTTGGTCGCCGCGTTCTCCCTTTAGTCCTAAAATAGAACGGGGACTAATTTCAACACGACTGTGTCATTTGCGGTAACGCTAACACGTGGTTCAGAGCTGCACCACATTGTAAGGTTTCTTAACAAAAATTGCTTAAAGGTAAAAGAGAATGGGAAGAGAATGTGTTGAAGGGCATTAGGAGGACTGAGCCCTGGGTAATGGTAAGGCACTTAAGGGGGATTAAGAGCTGACCCCTTCAAGCACAACGGCTGTTTCTCATGACATTCACACAGTTCTTCAAACTCCTCATGGAATTCCTAATACCCTGCAAATATTGTGTATGCTTTTGCTGGTGGTTTCCCTATCGCAAATCTCGAATGACGGTCAAAATGTCCTCTCTGTCTGTCACCCACCATAGCAGCTTAAACAGAGAAAGAGTTCACAACACTCTTCTATCAGCTAAAACTACTGAAAAACCAATCTGGGGATGAAAACTATCCTTAACAGGCATGGTGAAAACACGCCGTTTTCATGACATTTGGAATAACTTCTCTACATTCTTCCAGAGCTACAAGAAACGCTTTGCATAATAAAAGATTTAGACATTCAGATATTTGCCGTACAACCCAGGAAAAAAATATCATTCTAGTTTCCTAAGGAGGTGGCTTTCTCTATTATTACACCACGTAAAACCAAATGTAGAAATGCATCCCATAAAAACACCAGAAAAAAAATATCTGGATGTATTCTGACAGGTTCTGATGTTCAGTGAAAGTGAGGAGCTCCTCCTCGGGAGTGGGCATTGGCCACCTCCCTCCAGCGTTACTGGCATTCTTGGTTACTGTTTTGTGTTGTGTTGTGTTGTTTTGCTGTTGTTGCTTTGACACAGTTTCATTGTGTAGCCCTGGCTGGCCTGGAATTCACTATGTAGACCAGGCTGGCCTTGAACTCAGAGCTATCTACCTGCCTGTGCCTCCCAAATACTGGGATTAAAGGTGTGTGCCACCATTCCCAGCATTACTGGCATTAGCTTATCTAAGAAGTTTAATTGCTACATTGGAATTATTCCCTTGGATGGTGACTAACTAGCACGCAACTGTTCATGCAAGGTTTTGGATTTTTTTTTTTTTTTTTTTAACTTTCAGTCTTAACTAGAAGTCCACACTAAGTCTGGAAGTAAAAGAAAAGTGGAGTTGACACTTCATAGAAACTGGCTGAATGAAATTCTGCTTTGATCATTCATCAAAGCATCTTCTTAAGATCCGTATCTTAAGGTACCTCCCTGGATCTTCTTCTAGTACCTGAAGTCTAGCTTCCAAAATGTGTGAAGCATCAGGGAGGTTCATCACTCATGCTTATTTCACAGGTTCCCTGCTAATATAGTTCAGCCACAAAAGGACTAAATGTTTCCAAAAGTGAAAAATCGCGTAACTGGCAAGTGTGAAGTAGCCCTCTCTTACCTTAGCATATGTTTTGACTAATTACGTCACTGACTGTCCTAGCAGGAATGAATTAGGCAGTTTCTGAGCCATGTAGAGGGTGATGTATATACGATGTTAAGACTTCTGACAGGTGGCACTGAAACACTGAGCTTGATGGATAGGTAGTATTTCTACAGGGTACCACTATTCACTGAGGAATTTCTAAACATCCCAGTCAATCTGTAACTTTATAGTACTTTTAAAGTACCCAAAGAACCAGTCAGTTCTGGGGCAGAAAGCCTTCTATGCTGATACATGCATACAATTGCAGACTTCTTGAGCAGGAAAAGATAAATGAAAGTGTTCATTACTACAAATCTTGATAAACAGGTGGTCAATAAATAAAAGTCCATTTCTGTCAGGTTCCAGGCAATGTAAAACCATTGCTATATTTTAATTATTTCTTTTGTTTTTGAGATTATAATATTTAATTTTCTTAGCTGCCCGTCCTTCATATGTCTCTGATTTCAGAGTAATCCAAAGACAATATCAAATTCTCCTTAGCAGCCAGTTTTCTACCTAAGTTGAATACTTTACTAGGTCACCTGGTCCTGTGTTATTTAGTGCTAAATTAATTGTATCATTATAAAAAAAATCCACACTTAAATGGGTGAGTATTGCTCAATGAAAGAGACCTTGTCTGGCATGAACAATCTCACTCCCCAGTACTGGGGGGTGGGGGGAGAATGAAAGATCTCACCCAGAAAGAAGGGCCCTTCCCAGGCACTATACTTTGTGACTTCTGCTCTCTGGGTCATACTGGTGGCAAATAAGCTATGGAGGGGCTGTTTAAGAGACTGTCTTGGCATTTTTTTCTCTATGGTTTGTTGGTTGGTTGGTTGGTTGGTTGGTTGGTTGGTTTAGATTTTTGTTCTTTGGTTTGGTTTGGGGGAGAGGAGAGAGGGAGAGAAAGATAAAAAGAAAGAGAGAGAGAGAACATAAAATTGGATGGGTAGGGAGGTGGTGGTGTCTGGGACAAGTTGAGACTGGGGAAAACAATCAAAACATATTGCCTGAATAAACAAAAATATAGAGTAACAAAAAAAGAGTATCTCTCTATTTCCTTATCTGCTGCTGAGATAGATAGATAGATAGATAGATAGATAGATACATACATACATACATACATACATACTTACACATACATATATAAATAGATTGAGATAAAAGATAGATGATAGATTAGATAGATAGATAGATAGACAGATAGATAGATAGATAGTAGATAGGATAGATATCTCACTGTGTTGTGATATTATCATATACTTTAAATGTTTTCAGTTAGCCATCTATAAAGTTAATATTTTATGTCAAATTCATACTTGAGGTGATTTATCAAGTGCTTTCACTTTAGAAAGGCCACTTTCAGTAGTCTAACATTTGTTTAGCAAGTTGTTCTTTAAAATAATGCAGAGTCTCCCTGAATTTGATCAGAAAGAAAAGGTTACATACCTTTTTCTCCTTTCTGGCCTTTGGGGCCTTGGGGTCCAGTGGTCCCTGGGAGCCCTGGGCTGCCAATGTCACCAGCCTCTCCTTTAGGACCTAGAAATGAAATTTTAGAATCATTGCATTCAAAAAATTATATTTGGAAATTCACTTATTCAGGAGAAAAGGCAGTTGTTTTATTGAAACATTGAAAACTGTCAATGTCCTAATGATAAAATCTGGTAAGAATAAGTCATTACAGAATTCTAAGGGCAATATTTCTGTCTGATTTGCAATTTTGTACTACCTGAATAGATAAATTGAGCCCATTAGTACTTGTCACTATATTCATGGCAGTGATCAAATGATTCAGGGAAGTGGCGCTATATCAAATGACAAAAACAAAATGATTATCTGACACTTCAACCTCAGACAGACCACACTTTTAAATTGGAAGTAAAAACACAATACCAAACACAAGATTCCCATTCGTCTGCTTACTCACTGATTAGGAACCATGTGTGAGGTGTTCCTGTGCACTAAAGTGTCTTGCTAGGTGCTAGAAATGCAGCCATCAATGAGCCAAGGGCCCTTACCCTCCCCCAACAGGCAAGAGAATCTGTGCAAGGTAAACATTAGACAGGCACAAAGAGAAACAGCAAGTGTCCCACTAGAGTTGATGTAGGGTAAAATAGGAAGGATCCATTGAAAGTTACAATTAAAAGCAAGTGAGTTACATTTGCAGGATCAGAAGAGAAGTCTCTGAGAAAATAGCACTAAGCAAAGGCTCAACGAAGGAATCAGAATTTCCTGGAGTATCTTTTTAAAAGACAGAATTTTTAGACAAGTGAAAAAGCAGCACTGTACATAGGGATAGTGACCAGGAGTGGGGGTGGGGGGGTTGACATCACTGGAGAGTGTCTTAGCTGCCCTTCAATTGCTGTGAAGACACATCATGACCAAGACAACCCTCATACAGGAAAGCATTTAATTTGGGACTCGCGGTCCCAGACAGTCGCACAGGAGTCACTGTGGTTCCTTCTGCAGCACTTATTACTTGACTTCTAAGCTCAGGCAGATTACACTCCAAGTCTGCTGCTATTCTTAGTGGTCATTCATTGATACCGGAATCTTCCAACAATGATAGATTCCTTTGCTACAATGGGGTTGCCCTGTGACCATCATTGTGGGAAGCAGGCAGGGAAGGCTCTGAAGCAAGAGCTGAGAGCCTTACATCCTGAGGCACAGGTAGCAGGCAGACAGAAAGAGACAGACTGCTCCTGGTTTGGGCTTCTTAAAACCCAAAGCCCCGCTCCCAGTGATGCTCTGCCTTCAACACAGCTACACTTCCTAATCTTTCCTACATAGTTCACCACTAGGAACTAACCATGGAAATATATGGGGGCGGGGGGAGGTGGCGTTCTCAATCAAACCACCAGATACTTGTGTTCATCCAGGCAGATCACTTACTTAGAATTCACCTAATTCCAAATGAATTATTCTTTCTGCAAGTTCAGTCCTATTTGCAGAGTAAAAATTGCTTTTTGCTTGGAATAATTGAAGGCTAATGTCTTCAGAAGTACAGCATGTAGATAATCACGCTCAATGATATTACAAATTTTCATTGTAATGATAAGTAAGGTCTATGGGATAGAATGAAATAGAAATTTAAAAAATACTAAAAGTGGAATGAAAAATTGTATTCAGTAGAATTCCTCTTTGAAATAAAACTATGAATTTTTAAAAAGAAAGCCGTCAGTAAATCGCTTGCAATAGAGGTTAGGGTTGAAGACAGGCCCCTCCATTTGAAGAATAATTCCATGAAGGAGGGGAATAGAGACAGGCTAAGCGGAGGATATGAGGGCACAAGAAAGCCAACCACAGTTTGCCATGCAGTGTCTCCTCCAGAGGTGTGGTTCTGTAGTTAAGGGAACCAACAAAATACATGCCCGAGTTAGCACAGGAGCACCCTGCAACTCCACACAGGGTCCAATGGGAGACAGGGTCCTCTCACATCTTCATGGGATGTACATCTAAATTTACATCCTCTAAACACCCTAAGACTGAGCATAAGGGGAAACGCTAGGTTTTCACCATGAACCAACTGATTTTGCCTCCAAACGCTGACATGGCAGGTGCTGCAACCTCTATGATGACCAAATGCTCAACAAGCAAGGAGCCCATCACCAGGTACAGTGTAAAAATACCTTCAGTGTTTCTTATAAAGATTTAAAAATGATATGTTTCCCCACTCTTCTTAACATGGGCTGCCCACAGTAACTGGACTAAAAACAGAAGCAAGATATGGAGTGTTGCCTTCCAACCATTACATGTGTCTGAATACGCACCATGTGACACCTGCGATGTGTGCGTTCACATGATCAAAGGAATAAGAGTTAAGGAAGAAAAGTTGACATGCTTGGATTGGAGTAGGCTAATTCTTTTCCTTCGAGTTTGTTCAACACTGCTCCTATATTAATTAATTTATTTAATTATTCACTTTTGGTTTTCCAAGACAGAGTTACTGTGTGTAGCCTTAAGACTTGCTTTGTAGGCTAGGGTGGCCTCGAACTCATAGATATCCACCTGCCTCTGCCTCCCCGAGTGCTGGGATTACAGGTATGCACCACTGAACCTGGCTCTTATATTAGATTTCTAATGAAAGAAAGAAGAGTATGAATCACAGAGAAGGTCTACATATGTATTTAGGAATATATATATACACACATATATACATATATATCAACAATTACGGAAAAAACAGGCCATAAATGTGAAAGAGAAAAGCAGGTTGCATGGGAGAGTTTGGAAGAAGGAGAGGGAGGAAATGATGCAATTATATCATAATCTCAAAAAAATGAAAAATAATTTTAAAACACTGGTAAATCTAGAATAACTGTTTGAATCTCAAAAAAACAGGATGGTCTCATATCAAGACCAGAGAATTCACAAAAGGGAACCACACTCGTTCCATATTAACTGAGTGACAAAAGTGATTCATAGAGTATTTATTCCATTTCAGGTATCACGTCATTCATATTGGTTGCATTATTATTTAACCCTGCTTCTCACTGCTGAAACTGAGACCTAAGGAAATAATGAAACCTCCTTAGGAAACAATTGTGACCGAGTCCACCTTCTGAGCTTGAGCCCAGCCTCATGATTTGGGTCTGTAATTGCAACCACTTGAAAGGCTGACATAGGAGTTGGTCAAGTTCCTGATCTGCCTGGGCTTCAGAGTGATTAGCAGGACAACGTGGGTGACTTTGTGAGGCAGCTTTTAAAAAAAAAAAAAAAAGTGGCAGTGCAATAGCCTTATATGCACAAAGCCCTCTGTGTTCGATCCATAGCATAAGTGAGTACATAACATTCTGAGTCAGGTGACATAACCCGTTAGACTATGACATATGAGCTAGATATGCAAGAAGCTTGGCACATCTCCAAAATATATGTCACAAGGATTAGAAGAGAGGCTGAAGTCCAAGAACAGTCTCATCAAATCCATCATCAGGTGAAGCAAAGGCCCTCATGATCTGGATCTCAGTCTTCTTAGGAGGCAGTGTTGTGCCTGGCTGTATCTTCCTGGCCCTGACTTCTGTCCTTAAGCAGCTTACGAGCCAAAGAAGTCATGAAGAGTTCTGATAAATATGAGTTCCTCAGCCTTGTCACATTCTCTCTTTTTTATTTTATTTTTTTTACTTTTTTTATTAATTTATTCATATTACATCTCAATTGTTATCCCATCCCTTGTATCCTCCCATTCCTCCCTCCCTCCCGCTTTCCCCCTACTCCCCTCCCCTATGTCTTTGACTGAGGGGGACCTCCTCCCCCGTATATGCTCATAGGGTATCAAGTCTCTTCTAGGTAGCCTGCTATCCTTCCTCTGAGTGCCACCAGGCCTCCCCATCCAGGGGACATGGTCAAATATGGGACACCAGAGTTTGTGTGAAAGTCAGTCCCCACTCTCCACTCAATTGTGAAGAATGTCCTGTCCATTGGCTAGATCTGGGTAGGGGTTCGATATTTACTGCACATATTGTCCTTGGTTGGCGTGGTAGTTTGGGCAGAACCCCTGGGCCCAGATCTGCCCATCATAATGTTCATTTTGTAGGTTTCTAGGACCCTCTGGATCCTTCTATTTCCCCATTCTCCCATGCTTCTCTCACCTAGAGTCCCAATAGGATGTCCTCACATCTATCCCAATTTCCTGGTTAGTGAAGACTTTCATGGCACATTCTCAATAATGCGTCATCAACCATGAAAACTTGGGGGTCTTATCGCATTCTCTTTATCCCTTAATCCAGCTCAGCATAAACAGCCCATCTTTCTAAAGCCCCTTACTACAAGATTCAATCAATCAAAAGCTCTGTAGGGATGCATAATTACTGATTTTACAGCTTTCTAGTCTTCAGGATACATGCAACAAACATTACATGAAAAATTTTTTTTGAGGAATGGTATCTTTAAGATTGACATACTCATCTTAATTTTATCTTGACTATACTACATAACACATAAAAGCCAAAATGCATTACAGTAAAGCTGAGAGCATATTGATTATGTGTACATTAAAGACATCTGAGATTTTGAAACAGTAACCACAGTGTTCAGTGGAGAAAATTGCTGGGCAATGACAGTGTTGATTCGGCATTTCAATGAGGACCAAATTGAATTCTGTGCTTCATTCCCGCTCACAGCTCTGCCACTTCTAACCTTAGCTAGGAATAGCACTCAAAAAGTCCATCAGTTGCCACATTTTCTTACCATGCAACACAATTTTCATTTATCAATTTTTTAAAATCCATCACTACAAATCCCACTGATCACAGCCTGAGCTATGTAAAATAACCTCAGCTCCAGGGCTGCAGTTGGGAGTCCCTGAATCTATTCAAACCAGCACTATTAAGAAAAGGGGAGATTTTTACCCTATCCAGTAGGCACCGGGCATGTGTAATTAATAAGAACTCTTGAAATATGGCTGTTGGGGCTGAAGAAGTTGCTCAGTAGTTAAGAGTACAGGCTGCTCTTCCAGAGCACCTGGACTCAATCCCAACACCCATAGTCCGGGGTAGGTCACAGTCATCGATAACACCAGTGCCAGAGGACACGATACCTTCTTCTGACTCCTATGGGCACCGGGCAGACATGTGACTCACAAATATACCTATGCAGACAAAACACCCATACTTGTACAATGAAAATAAACAAATCTTTTTTTTAAAAAAAAAAAGAAATATAGCTGCCGTTTATTGAGCTGCATTTTTTAATTTAAATAACTATCAATAACCATGCTTCAGCTTGCATTTGTCACATATGTACAGCTAGCCCATCACTGCTGCTTTCATGGCAGTGCAGAAACCCTCAGAACAATTCTATGCCCCGCCCCACACTGCCAACCCTTCCTCACCGGGGCTGCTCAGTGGGGTGTTTTCAAGTACCTTGTTTTCCAGTCTTCCCAGGTTCTCCTTTCTGCCCAGGGACAAGTGAACAACAATGGCAGCAATTCAAAAAGAAATCGGCCGTGTCCAGAGAGAAAGTTTCAAAATGAAAGAGCTTGGTTGTAGCCGAGGCAGAGGGGTCAGGGGTAGGGTCTGCCATGGCTAAAGCAGGGGGCTCGGCGGTAGTGGGCTCTGCCATGGCAGCCGCTTCTGTAAGGAGAGTTTTCTCTTCGTCCACTGGGAAGCCATTGGATGGCTTTAGGCCCTTCATCATCTCTTTTCCCTCAGATTTCTTTGTAAATTTGGTGTATGGTGTGGTCTTTGCTACTGCATCCACCTCAGCCATAGCCAAAATAATTAAAACAGCACAAAGCGAAGGAAATATCCACATACTTGAGGCTAGAAGAAAAAAATTTTTTAAAAAACACAAATTATATGTGGTCTAAATAAAAGCACTAAGTAATACCATTTATCCTTATAAGAGAAAAATAAGTACATCTCTGAGGCATAAGAAAAATCAGCATGCATGATTTGGAATGATATACTGTTGGTCTGTTTCACATGTAAGTGTATATGTGAGTCACCACGGAGCATTTTACTTAAAGCATTTATTATAGGAACACTTTGCTTTCACTTTTTTCCTTCTGGTTGTTTCTTGGTGTTACATGTTCTCAAACGGTGCTCTCAATCATTCAAATTATCTTGCCAAAGAGCAAACATGATCTATAATAAATGCAGCTTGCCTTAACAGCTCATATACCCTGTGGAAAACAAATATGTGTGATTTCCTCCCTGACCTCACTCAGATTTATAGGAATCAAATACGTTTGTATTAGAGGGAGATGAAAAATATTGAACTGAATAGTTTATTCCAGCAAACTCAATTGTTTCAGAAAAATACTGGTAAAATAGTCTTTAAATCTACTAGGGATAATGGCCCTGTTGTGAGAGCACTCTTTTAGAATCTATTATAATAAATGGAGAAGGAGACAATAAAAAAAATCATAACTTTGAATATATGCTCTGCTCTCAGATTTTTCACATGCCACTTAACTCTGGGATTCTCTGCTATATAATTTGGAGAGCTTTTCTGAAAATTCACATTTATCTTTGGATTATTTTAGTTAGGCAAGTATGATTATTCTTATTAATTTTTTCAACAATATCCAAAAAACATGATACAATGTTCCCAGATGGCTCACCACTCCATTCTCCATCCACTCCAGATGGGATGCTAACAGACAAGCCAGGACGCACATGCGTGTTCTCTGATATGAGACTTCAAAACTAACAATAGAGTCAAGTAGTAGGAGAACTGAAACAAGGATTGAAAAAAATAACCTACTATGAGCTGGGCGTGGTGGCACACACCTTCAATCCCAGCACTCAGGGAGGCAGAAGCAGGTGGATTGTTGTGAGTTCCAGGCCAGTCTGGTTTACAAAGCGAGTCCAGGACAGTCAAGGCTACACAGAGAAACTCTGTCTTGAAAAAAAACAAACAAAATAATAATAATAACCTGCTATGTGTAGAGGCCAACACATAGCTTCCATACCATCATTCCAGCCAGTTCTCAAAATATCCAAAATCTCTATGCCAGGTAGATGGCATGCAATCACTCTCCATCACAAATGAGGAAACGGGCACCAAGAAGTTACGTTCCTTGTCCAAAGTCATAAAACCAGTAAGAATTGGGTGTAGGGCTCAGATGCAGTTCTGTTTAATTTCAAAACCTAAATTCATTTCCACAAACCATGTGGAATTTTCAGGGATATGCTAAAGAACAGCAAATGCCAGGTTAGCTCAGTGGAGTAGAGCTATGGAGGAGACAGACATGAGTCAGTGCAGACAAGAAGAGGCGATGCTTTATTTTTCAAAACTGTATAAAAATCCAAAACTGCTCCCTTTCCTTCTGGTTGTCTCTCCTTCTGTATTCATTGACTCGACTATTATTGGGTGACATCAGTAAAGTCACAAGAATGAGGAATTATTTTTAATGACACCATATGTAAATCATGGCCCTGTCCTCAGGGAGTTATGTTTACCAAGAAGAGATGAAAGACAACAAAAGTAAAGAAAACATGAAAGGCAGCGAGTTCATCACGAACATCATTCTGAATGCATGCATGCTCCTACTCACACCTTCCACCCACGAGATGAGCATCCACACATGACTGGCATGTATCAGCCAGCTACACCCACCTCTAGTATCGTAAACCATGGGTCAGTGGACCTATATGAAGCCACAGGTGATGAATATCATTTAAAATGTTGCTTTGTTATTCTCCCATGCTTCTCTCATCTAGAGTCCCAATAGGATGTCCTCCCCTCTGTCCCAGTTTCCTGGTAAGTGAAGGCTTTCGTGGGACATGCTAGTATGCAGATATAAGTGAGTATATACCATTTGAGTCTTTCTGCTTCTGGGTTAACTCACTCATTATGATCATTTCTAGCTCAATCCATTTATCCACAAATTTTGGGAATTCCTTGTTTTTAATAGCTGAGTAGTATTCCATAGTGTATATGTACCACAGTTTCTTTATCCATTCTTCTACTGAGGGACACTTAGGCTGTTTCCATGTTCTGGCTATTATGCATAAGGCTGCTATGAACATGGTTGAGCAAATTTTCTTGTTGTGTGCTGGAGCATCTTCTGGGTATATTCCAAGGATCCAGAGGGTCCTAGAAACCTACAAGTAGAACATTATGATAGGCAGATTTGGGCCCAGGGGTCCTGCTCAAACTAAGGCACCAGCCAAGGACAATACAGGAGGTAAACTTTAAACCCCTACCCAGATCTAGCCAATGGTCAGAACAGTCTCCACACTTTAGTGGAGAGTGTGATATGACTTCAAGTACTCTGCTGCCTCACATTTGACCATGTCCCCTGGGAGGGGGGAGACCTGGTGGCACTCAGAGGAAGGACAGCAGGTTACTGAGAAGAGACTTGATACCCTATGAGCATATACAGGGGGAGGTAATTCCCCCTCAGAACAGGTCATAGGGGGAGGGGAATAAGGGGAAAAGGGGAGGGAGGGAAGAATGGGAGGACACAAGGGATGGGATAACCATTGAGATGTAACAAGAATAAATTAATAATAAAAAATTAAAAAACTAAAATAAAATTTTGCTAACGGTAATAAGTTTTTGAACACATAAGAACCAAAATTTAATTCAAAATCCAATTCTCAAAGCATCTGAAGTGCTTCTAGCCGTGCTCATCTGTGTTGTGTCACATGACTTCTTTGAAGCCTTAGGTCTAACCACACAAAACGTAAACGTCACACTGGTGTTGCCATCACACCACACAAAGCCAATTGAAACTGCCTGAGACAGGTCAGCTCAGGTTCCAGATGCCTGTGTGTTATGAACTGCAGTGTTTTACTGTTTTACTGTGCACACTGCACTTACAGAAACATAATAGCTCAATTACGGAAAACAAAGACAATTGTCTCCTACCGTCATGTTAATCATCTAATTAGTGTGTCTTTGGATTCTATTGTGTTAGGATGCTTGATTTTTTTTAATGCTATTTGAGTGGCTGTCATGGGTTTCTTTCTTTTTTTTATTTTTAATCAAGAAATTTTGGCTTGGTGGTAGGACAAAATTTCTACCAATTTCTATATTGGCCCTAAACATACTTCTTCCATTTTCTACTTTCTATTTAAATTAAACAACATTATTAGCACTGACAATTACAATATTGGAGTGTTGCTCAACTCAGACAAATGTTCCAGATGCTCTACATCGGCAATACTAAATATCCAGCCATGTTTTAACTCCCAATACTTATATAAACACAAGCATGCTGTGCTCATTGGCATGCTCACTTGGTTTTGTCTCTTATAAATGTTTAAAGCCAAGTATGAAACAAATAGTTTAAAATAAATTTATTATGGTTTATTATTATCAGTAGATGTTTGATCTGGGTACCTATTATATATACCTATATGTTAAGTATGCATTAAAAAACTTTAAGGCAAAAAAGAGTCAGAAATGGAAAAAGTTTAAGAAACCTGTGTATTTAGCAAGATTCTTTTTTTCAAGATGGTGTGTGTGTGTGTGTGTGTGTGTGTGTGTGTGTGTGTGTGTGTAATATCTCTGGCTGTCCTGGAAGTCACTTTGTAGACCAGGCTGGCCTCCAACTAACAGAAATTCAAATGTCTCTGCTGGCATTAAAAGTGTGCACCAATACTCTGGGTTTAACGACCAGATATTACTGACTATAAAATAACTAAATTTCTACTGTTTGTACAACTGCATTCTAGAAAGTGATCCTTTGTTCAACCACCATTTATTTAAACACCTAAAAATTCTCATGAACTCAGGTAATGAATTTTATTCCTTCTCAAGTCTCTGATGGGGTTGAAGACCAGACAGTTTAGTTTTACAATTAAGCTTAGTTGTTTAGGGGTTAAGATTTTTTAGGTCTAGATAGATATTTTAGGCTAATAATGACAAGATATGATGGAGATTGATTTACATTCAGAAATTTAGATGCACCAACATAGGAAAGATATTTTCTTCAAGGCTGACAAATACAAATAGCCAAAACACTAAGAATGTTTAACATTTAAATAATTCCTGATTATGTCATGGTTCTTCTTGCTATAGGTAGTTGTGTGTGTGTGTGTGTGTGTGTGTGTGTGTGTGTGTGTGTGTGTTTAGTAATATAAATGTATAGGTAAAAAATAAAAAAATGTTTAATAAAAATAAATAAATAAATAAACCAGAAAAAAATTCTCATGATAATTCCTCAAACATAGAAATTTTATACCTCATCTTCACATTCTGAAAATACAAACAGGCCTATGCCTTCAAACCATAAAGAAACCAGACAGCTGGCAGGAAGGAGAAACAAGAAAGGGCAAAGAGAGTATGATATCATAAATACAAATATGATAAATAACAAGCATATGCACATATAAACATGTTACAATGAAACTCATTATGTGCTAGTCTGAAATGAATGTGTTTTCAGAGCCTGAACGTGGTAAGTATGGATATTGCATTGCTGCCCTCAGCTTTCTCCCCTGCTGTTCTCACACCCTTTACAGTATGAGTTTTGCCCTTAGAATGAAGTAGAATCTCTCTCCTGATCCTCAGTCTGGGTTCCACCAGGTGACTCCAGCCAATAAAATGAGGTAGGAGTGAAAGGTGCCCAGTCTCAAGACAACTCCTGAGAGACACATCCGTGTTTCTACAGTTCTGTTTGGGTTTTGTTCTGTTTGCCCTTTTGTCAGAATGTGAATTGCCTAACTTACTGTCCCAAGAAGAGGAGAGGGGACACACAGTCACACACCTTCAGACAAACTGCCCTGCCAAACACAGCCTAGACTGACCTTGATACATATGGATGGTCCCTGTTAATACCAGCTGAAACCAACTGAGATCCCATGACCGCCTCCTGTCCGATCCACATGTCCCAGCTCTCTACTGCAGTGTAGCTAAGTACCACCTCAGCGGCTTAAAACAACAGCTGTTTCCATTATCAAAAGACACCCCCAGCAAGATTCTGAACCTCCAAATACACCATCCACACCAGTATTGTATCACAACTATGTTCTTGGTGTTGATCAACGTAAAGACTTGAAGTCATTTCAGTTCCCAGGATATGTGTGTGAGTATGCTTCATGAGTTGCAGCAATGTTGACCTTTTCTGATCTTATATGGACATTTCCTTCTCTAACCCTAGATAACTATGCAAAATTACAAGATGAGCATGCATGTTTATGACATAGTTTTCCTATTTTAATTTTAATTTCTTGCAATGTTTTATTTAGGCCAGTATCTTATAAAAATGTTCCTTAAAACTTTTGTGTTTTCATTCCCTCTCTCTCTCTCTCTCTCTCTCTCTCTCTCTCTCTCTCTCTCCCTCATCCCTCTCATCCTTTATTTTTTCCTTTCCTTCTTTTATCCAGTCAGTATAGTTACTAATGATCTCCTCTTCCAGGTGCTGTATTACACACAGGAGTCACAGGACAAAACATTTGTAGAGATTCTGTTACAGTAAGAACAACAAATACCAGATGGTGAGCATCTCAGACTGCAGCAGCTGCTGTGTATGGGTGCTTGGTAAAGAGTGGCAAAGAAAGCCTGTCTGAAGAAGTAGCCCTTAGCTTAGAAGAAAGGCCTGAAGAAGGTCACTGATGGATCGGCATTGGGGAGAGCAGAAAAAGGAGCCTAGAACTTTTCAAAAGCAGGAGCCAGACTGTCTTCCCAAAAGATGAAAATGAGACCAGTGCACTCTGCCTGTATGGGGTGAGAGGAAGAAGAACCAGTGTGGCCACCTAGGTCACATCATGTTGATGACCACCATAGGCCTTGGCATTTGTTCCACAAGCAATTAAAAAAATCACTAAAAGTCAAAGTCAGGAGAAACTTGGTAAGACATATAGCTTTAACCCCACCTGTGAATCTCAAAGAGCATAGACTTGGGTGAAGCAAAGCAAAACACTAAAGTAATGTGGAGGCTATTGTACCAGGCAGGAAGGGATGCTGGCTTGTGTGTGCTGGGCCAGGCAGGAAGGGATGCTGGCTTGTGTGTGCTGGGCCAGGCAGGAAGGCATGGTGGCTTAGAACAAGTGTTGACATGATAGTATAGATTAAAAGATCAACTCATTCTCAAAATGCCTCATCATTTTTTCTCCATCTGAAAAAGACAGCTGCAACCTAATGAGGTTTAGCTTAATATTTTTCACCCATGTAGAATTCTGAGAATTGCAATTTTACTTGCTATTAACTTGAGAAACTGAGAATGGCATTTAAAAAAAAACATTCTAATAAGTCTATACGTGAGGAATTAAAGGTTCATTATATTTTTTTTTCCTTTTGAAAATAAAGGTGGAGGTTTAGCTGGTGCTTGGGTTTCAGTTTAAGATACAGAATGAACCGGAGATATTTGTAGAAAGTAGGACAATGTAGACATGGCAGTGTTTGCACAGAAATTACAGTACTGAAAACCATCCCACACCAGAGACTGTAGAGTCTCTGTGTGGATTTTGGGAGTTCAGTAAAACCTGGCAAAGCAGCATGAGTGCGAAGAGCCTGGCGGGACTGAAGAGCTAGCCTCTGCCTTGAGAAGAGAAAGGAAAAGGAAAGCATTGTAAGCTGTGTGAGCCCCTCTGGAGAAACGGGATGGCTTGGGGCTTCTCCTGCAGATGCTATCAGGCTTCTGTGATTTCTCTTTCAAATGATTAATCAACAGTGATGTGAGCAGCTGCCACGAAGATCATTAAATCATTAACCTCACATCCACTGCAGGCGTGTGCACCCTAAGAGAGTAGGCCCCGCAAGAACATACGCCACCGGAAGGAAAATGGGAAGGAGCAATTGCAACTATTCTTTTTTTTCTTTTCTTTAGTGCGTGCGTGCCTGCGTGCATGCGTGCGTGCGTGCGTGTGTGTGTATACACTTGCGCATATGTGGCCACAAAGGCCAGAAGAGGGCATCAGATTCCCAGGAGCCACAGTCTGCAGTTGCAGGCTGTCTTGAGCCACCCCTGTGGGATGCTAGAAACTGAACTCAGAAGTAAGCACTGCTGAGCCATCTCTCCTAGCCCTGCCACTTTCATCTCCTCCCTCCTAAGAGCTCTGGTCATCACACAGCCCTCGTTTCTTCTTGGGGTGCCTGGTGTTGTGCTCTCTGGTCTTTGAAAATCTAAGCGACAGTTTCTGATACGCTGTTTCCTCTTGCCTCAATTCTTTTAGCACAGGAGGGCTTTTAGGTCTCAGATCTCGAGTTTATGCTCAAATGCATGATGTCTCAAACGGAAGAGGAAAGACTGTGAGCACAGATTTCTGTTTCCTGATTTGTCTTTTTAAGGGCAATTACAGAGTGATTGTAATCATTTCTGACAGGCTCTGCACACCCCTTTGTGTTGATAGAGGCAGCAAAAACCCTGTAATTTCTATTGTCCAGTGGGAGCCTGCTTCTCCCGGTGTCTAAATAAATGAATCCATTATAAGTTTATTAAGCACATTGAATGTAGCACTACATTATACCAAGTTAAATGTTTCTTGTGTCTTATAAGTATGCAGGAAAATGGAAACATATTCTCAGCATTTTTCTGTCAGATGGGAAGAGGTTGGCTTAGGTTCTGAACATGACGTCACACAGAGTCCAGCTGCAGCTGTGGCTACCTCTTTCCCTCTCTGCATGATGCTTTTTTTGTTTTGTTTTTGTTTGGTTTTTTGTTCCTCCTCTTCTATCCCTACCCTGCTTTGAATCAAAGTAGACGTTCTGAACCAGAATATTATGAGTGGCCGTCAAGACACACAAACTAGGACCATGTAGAGAAAGAGCTGCCAAGCTAGAGGAGGACCAAGAGGTGACTGATAAAGAAACGAAAGTCACCTGTACACTAACAAAAAAAAATACAGAATAAATTTAATCAGAAAAAATAAACCCTGGCCCCATATCTCCAAAACTGAAAAATAAATAAATAAATAAATAAATAAATAAATAAGGACTTTACCAGAGAAAAACTTTTCAAGGGACGGAACTAATTTATTATTAGTGGATTTCATGTGTTTTCACTCACACTGATTCAGGCCATGTCTGCCAGAGCAGTTTTATTTTCCATTTGTTCAACAAAAAGGAGCTTGGGGAAAGGGACAGTATGAACTTGTGATTGCACAACTGGGTAACGAACTGAAGCAAAGCTGCCCAGCAGATAATTCCCTGGTTGTAAAAGCTCAGGGGAGGGCGGAAGGTTTGTGGGAACTCTTTGTTCTTGCTGCTTCTTCTGTAGACTTGCGGCTGTTCTAAAATACCAAGCGCACTGATTTCAAACAGACAAAGTGACAGAATGAGAACACAGCAGCTGCCTTGTTCCTTTCTTGTCCATCAGACAATCTGAGTATCCGTCAGTAGTCTATCAACATTGTTACTGCACACCTAAATTTAACATACACAATCTATTTTTTACCGGAGTTTGGCGTATCAAGAAAAAACCCATGGTAATCTAAGGCAGGGGACTGCATGAGAAACTGTCTGAATGAAGTCAGTTACATTGAGTCTTTTCTGTGTGTTTGATCAACAAATATCTGAACACCCGTTAAGTGAGGGGAGCCTGGCCACATCTGAGCAGACAGCTTCCCTTTCTGGAAACCAGATCAAATGTCTGCTGTGCGATGCTCCTCACTGGGGGGCAGGGGGCACTATGGAAAAGGCTGGAGGCTCGCTAACAGGAACCTCTGTGACACTTAGGGATGTAGAAGCTAGAAAATGGTAGGGCTGTCTTTGATGCAGAAGATGGTACTGGGACATGGGGGTAGGGTTGGGATTTTGACCACTAGCTTCTTGCTAGCCTAGGTTCTGAGTGTGAGAAAAACCTGTGTTGATTTCTTTTATACTTTTATACACTTATCACAGGCCCATGTGTAAGTAACTAAAATGTGAAGTATAGCTACTAAGGAGAGACGGCATGCAATAAATGGTTTGTCCCACAACTATTCCAGTTACCAAACTTACATTTACCAGAGGGTGGGGGGGGAGAAGCCCATAGCTTCATTTTTTTTTTTTTTTTTTCAGCTCGGAGTGATTTAAAACTATTCCATTCCTGAGAAACATAAACGTTAGGCTCGTCAGAAGCTTAAGAATGGCAAGAGAGTAAAAGAGTATATGAGTATGTGTAATATGTAAAAATATATATAGCCCAAACTTGCCTCCTTTCTTACCCATTGGAACCTGGTGGTCACTTCAGGGCCACTTACTAAGATGGCAGGAGGCAAGTAAAATGAATGAGAAGTTGAGCTGTTCATTTAGGCCTGTAAGCAGCAGAGTGAATCTTCCTGTCTCTAGGTCTCAAAATGCTCTTTAGAGATCTTTAGTAGTCACTGCCACTCATGAGGCTATTTATCTTCCTGACCTGGGTCATGAAGGCGGAAATTGTGGAAAGACTCACACAGCAATCCTCTGCTCCTTCCCAGCACACTCACCCTCACACTTGCCCCTTTTACTCTTCTCCTGGCTGGCATTTGTAAAACCTCATAGTGAAATATGGATTCCTTTTTAATACTTTATTTTTATTTTATGTGCAGCGATGCTTTGCCTGCATGTGTGTCTGTGCGATGGAGTTGCTGATGGTTGTGAGCTGCCGTGTGGGTGCTAGGAATTGAACGCAGGTACTCTAGAAGAGCAGTCAGTGCTCTTAAACACTGAGCCGTCTCTCCAGCCCTGTAAATATAGATTCTTAATGACCCCTGAGCCTGTGTCACCACCTGTCTCGTGAACCTGCCATTCATTCCCATCCTCCAAGTCTGAGTGACTTATTAGAAACAAAGAGGCGGAACTAGATGAGCTAGCACGGTGCCTTTTCTAAACCCTAATAATTAAGATTCCTTTCCCAGTAAATCCTGCCTCACTCCACTTGGTGCTGGGGACGTAAATACTCCACAACTTCCTTTTGTCATTTCACTCAAGGCCTGTTCCAGGACCTCAGACTCAACTCATGAGAAACTGTGCTTGTGGCACTGGCTTGAGGAGCCTTTTAGAGGCCAAGCGTTCTCCTGAAAGAAGTGGAGAATCTCAGCCTAGCAAATACCTGATAAATATCAGATTTGGTATCAGCCCAGAGGCGAACAGAAGGGAGCCTGTCCCTGAAAAGCTACCAAGAGGCTAATGCATCACATGAAAAACAGCATCTCTTCCCCTTCAGGACAGCCGTGCTATTTAATACCCCCAAAGACCAAGGACAAAGAATGGCATTGTATAAGCACTGTAACTCAAGCAATTAGCCAGGTAATGGTCTGTGGGGTTCATTATAGCAGAATGTCAATTAAAACACTTGGAAGGAGATTATGCCCAGCGTTTAGATTTCAAATCTTATAAGCTACTCTAGTAGGACTAAATTATAATAAATGTCATATCACTACAATAGGTAAATGAAAATAAAGTTTCTTCTCTAATATGGACCTCTGCCTAATGTCTCATAAATCCCACAAATTGAGAAGAGCAGCCAACTCTCTGGGCTTTATTTCACAATAAAGAAAATGGGATAAATTGTGTTGAGCATAATCCTCTCTCCCTTTGGCCTAATTAATTAATACCTGGATATTTCTAGCTAATTGTTTTTTTAAACATTCTAAAATATACATGTTGGTTTTTATCTTGGACTTTTGTCAATATACTTGAAAAATAAGGGAAAATAATGGATAAGATATGAATTTCAGAAGAAAAGTGTTTCTTAGAAAAGCTTTTAGACACGGGACTTTCTGCTAACAACTTTCCATATTTATACTCATGGACACAGAGCGGTCCTTTGTTAGTGCAGACCCTATTAGAAAAACTCCTTTGTCAAACTATAAAAGAAGTGACAGTATCCTGTATGAACTTTCAAACTGCGAAGAGATGTGAACATCCA
The DNA here is from genome assembly GCF_903995435.1 of Acomys russatus. Classification (NCBI taxonomy): domain Eukaryota; kingdom Metazoa; phylum Chordata; class Mammalia; order Rodentia; family Muridae; genus Acomys; species Acomys russatus. Next base: position 45,060,702 of record NC_067151.1, on the reverse strand, counting down.
AAGAAAAGAGCCTAACAATCTTCTCTGAATAATGGATAGTAGAAAGAACATGATGAAAATTGGTTTCTGTCTTAACAACACTCAAGTAAAGTTACATCACAGTTAATTTCCCACTAATTCTATCACAGATAACAATGCATATTACGGTCTTGGAATTGTTCATACTTTTTTCTATGAAACACCACAAGCATAACATATTTTAAAGCAAAAGGTCTCCCTCGTCGGATAGTTGTTATGAAGGAAACCAGACAGTTAACACAACTACACATTGACCTATGTCACCGTAAATGAAGCTGATCTAAGCTATTATGACTTAAGAAAAGTTGCCTCTTAAGATCTTTACCTCACATCATCTCCAAAGGTAAATTAATCACTGCATGCTACCAAGGCCATATGGCTGCACTGTTCTTCCTTTAGAATTTTCCTTGTCTACTTTCCTTTCAGACATTTACAGACTCGGTAACTTAGAATTAAGGAGTGATTCTATACTCAGACTTCTGCATTTCAATACAAAACAACAGACTTAAAACCAGAGAGGGAGAGTGCCTTTTACTAATTGCATACTTTTGCCATTTCTATTCAAATCTCTATTTCCCTGAGGCAAATAATATTAATGGAAACTTTCTAGGCCTGAGATCTTATTGCAGCGGGCCTGATAAAAGATAAAATAAATCGATATTTGTAATCATCCCATACCTTATGGTTGTCCCCTTACTGACAATCCTTCTCCTCGGCAGCACACTGACAATTTCTATTTCATTTGTCATTAGACAGGGGTCTGTTTTCTTTCTTCCAAGGTTTTGCCCTTACCCAATGAGAGCTGAGTGCCTGGGTGATAAGGGGAGTGGTGACTTCCCCTGAATCTAAAGAAAGACTTTGAAATCTGATCGAATCCAAATGTCTCGAGAATACTGGAGTCTTAGCCTTGACTTTGTGGGCTGTTCTTCTTGACTTACTACATAAGTGATCTTTCACCCAAGAAACTCTGTTTTACATGAGTTGTTTTACAGCATGTTTGCTGTGTGTTACAATGTGTTGTTAGGTTACTTGTGTGGCACATGGGTACCCTTCTCCACCATCCATATAGCAGACACTCACATACCTGCAGGTGCTCACCCTCCTCATCTGTTCTGGGTAAGCCTATTGCCCACTGAGAGTCAGAAATTCTTGGCCAATTTCATACATGTACATAAATATATTCCAGGTTTTTTTTTTTTGCTTTTGCTTTTGCTTTAGGATTCACCCTAGGCTCAGGAGGCAGGGCTGCCCTCATGGGCATCAGCATGGAGTTAGTCACTGTAGCATGAGTGACTCAGCTGTGACTACCTCATTAAAATCAATACCTACTTCTCCCTCAGAAGACTGAGACTTCTAGTGGCTTCTGGGAGTGGTGCTGGGCCTGATATGTCCCTCCTAAATCTCTGACTGAATGTTTACTGGCTTAGTGTTGTACAGACCTTATGCCAGCAACTGCAGCTTCTTTAGCTATGTCATGCCCATAACATAGTGTTTAATAACCCTTCTGCTCATTGTCCAGCTCTCACTTTCTTTCTACTTCTTCTACCACTTCCTCTTCTACAGCATCCCCTGAGACTTGGAGGGGTCATAGGAGTGTGACATTTGAGGCTGAGTGCTCAAAAGTCATTTGTTTTTAGTACTTGGATAAGCCTCTGCATTAACTGTCATTACTGTACAGGGAAGCCTCTTTGGACAACTCTAACCTGTGGGTATGAGCATAAATATTTGCTTGTTGACAGCATGTTGGTTTAGCAAAACAAATGTAGTAGGTTCATCTGGCACCTATGACCTCCCCAGCCATGAGACTTCAACCAGAATCCCAGTACTAGGCATAAATTTTCTCCCTTCTGTGGAGGAAATCAGCCAAACAAAAATCACTTGGTTTTCCTTATTATAGTTATGCCACTTTTGTGCCACTTCTTGCCTGGCAGGTTAGTACTGTAGCACACACGGTCTAACATTGAGGAAGATCATTGCTAACTTTTCTCCCCAGCTGCCTGCAGCACTGCTGCCACGCTGCAAGCTATCCAGCATAAAGGAATCTTCCAGTATGGTTCCAGTGTGATCTCGCTGTGTTCTGCAATCAAGGTGTGTGTTATCTTCACCAATGGAGTCTTGTCACCTAGTTCTAATGGTCAACCAGGGACAATGGTTGCAACCTGTATAGTCAGGGGCATGGGGTTTTGGTGTCTTTTTGGCCAAATTCATGTCTGTATTCATTTGTTAGTGTTTATGGAACCTCCCAAGCAACAGAGCCTGTTCTAGTGCTGGTCACAGAAAGAAAATCTGCATGGTTTGTATCCTCATGAGAAGTACAAAAATTTAAAAAGAAATGGGAAATGGTGAAGATAAGATACTGAGAGACTACGAAGCATCATGTACAGGCTGACATAAAGTCACTAGAGAATAAAATAAGGTGAATAGGCATTTGTAGGTTGGCTGCTCAGAGGGAGCCTTTTTAAAAAGTTCACCCTTAAACTGTCTAAATATCACAGAATCACAGTAGGGAAAAAACTGATGAAAAGTAATAATTGTGAAGACCCTAAGATCACAACAAACACTGGTGGATCAAAGCTGAGATGCAGGTTACCAAGAAGAGACTTGATAACCTATGAGCATATACAGGGGGAGGAAGTCCCCCTCAGTCACAGTCATAGGGGAGGGGAGTAGGGGGAAAGTGGGAGGGATGGAGGAATGGGAGGACACAAGGGATGGAATAACCATTGAGATGTAACAAGAATAAATTAATAAAAAATTTTTTTTTTAAAAAGCTGAGATGCCAGGAAAAAGTAAGCCCCACACCATTAAAATAGTGCATGATTGGATATATTGACACATGTAGTGTTTGAACAAAAGAAGAAGGTGAGGCAGTCATCAAACACACAAATGGAGGCTGCAAAGCATTGACAGAATGATGACCCATCCAGGCAGTCCCAGGCAGCCTGAGCCAATGGGACTTATGGTCCTACTGGGTAAGTGGACTCCTGATTATGAGATGGATGCTGCCAGCTAGTTTAGCCGGACGGCATGATCCATTTGCTTTGTGTAAATTCCCTCCTTCTTATTCTCTACTCAAGAACATTGTCCAATTATGTCCTTTGAGAAATTGTGCCTGTAAGACTTCCACTAATGTGATAGACTGATTACTCGCATTGAGTGTGTTTCTAATTATCATTTGGTTCCCTGACAGCTTATCCACTTGGAGGGAATTCCGTGCCTATTCTGATCAAAGTGTAGCATCCCATTTGGTTGCACTACGATAATGAATGCTGTGAAAGCTAGCTATCCCCTCCCTGTGTTACTGTTTCTGCAGAGTTAAAACACCAACACCTAAATGAAGAAGCTCAGGATTAGCCAGGCTACCTAGAATGTCCTCCCAGTCCACCTGGCTTCTTGTTTCCCTTTTGCACCCACTGCCTCCTGGTGCTGAAGGTAGGGGCAATGCTACCGTAACTTCAGTTAAAATGCCGTATCAGGTGCCTGGGGACAAGCAATCAGGTCCAAGATTTCCACCACTAAGTCTGAGACTCTTGGCAGGCAAATGTCAGTTTCTTCACCTATATGTGGAGTGGGTTTGAGCTGCGCCTTTTCTCGTTTTTAAGCATACAGTACTATAAGTCATATTTTCTCTGTAAACACATAAAATATCACAGGAGTGTCTCAATCACTGTTTGCTTCCAACCCCTTTTCATGTATTTAGACCATGTCTACATACCTACATCTACCTATTAAAAGTAGATACTATGACGACCATGTGTTTAATAAAAAATATTCACTGGCCCTCCTGTTCTGTAATTTGCTTTCATTAAGCTACATGTCTTAGAGACTTTTCCACAACTGAATATTAAGCCTTAGAAAATGTGTAATAGACCATCTGCCTTTGTTTCTTTAATTGTTGCATAGAATTTTATTAAATGGAGGTGTTATACTTTTATTGACTGTCTATCAAGTGAGGGCTGTTTAGATTCTTTCCAATTTTTAAGCTCTGTAAAATGTTGACGTGACTACTTTCCTGCACTCTTTGTTGTGCATACAAACAGCCTCTCCGGAACAGCTTTGATCTATCTGGTTAAGCTCATGTGTAACCCTGTAGTGCGATCTCTTAAATCAGAACAGCAGGTGTGTCTGCTTTGAGGGACAAGGGGCTGGAGAAATGGTCCAGCAGCTAAGAGCACTCGTTGCTTTTACAGAAGTCTTGGGTTGGTTCCCAGCACCCACATGTGGAAACACAACTGTTTGTAATTCTGGGGGGTGAAGGGGTTGTTTTGAATTGTTGGTTGGTTGGTTGGTTGGTTGATTTGTTTTATTTTGTTGTTGCCTCCTGGCAGATCAGACACACAAGTGGTACACATATATACATGCAAACAAACACTCCCACGCATAGAATAAAAATAAATAAATTTTTTCTTTTAAAGAAAGAACGGAAGACTAAAGGAAAAGGCAGGTTTCATTGGCCTCAACTTGGGATCTGAGGCGGAACCCATAGATGTGGCTGCTCAAAGCTCCTATGGTGTTTTCCAGACTTAAGGTTGTAGAACCTGTGTACTGGGTGGCTGGCTCTACGGCGACTTCATCTCCTAGGGATATACTAACGTGCAAGACACTGCTCCGAGGGAGACCTTGCACACGTCACCTATGGAACTGATGTTTTCATAGCACAGAACCAGAAGCAAAGCAGAGCTGCGATTCAGCCTGAACTCCAGCCCAACCTGTACTTCTCCAGACACTCCAGGCCAGCCCTCATTCCGAGGAGACTCCTCCATCACCCTGACACCCTACCCTTGTCGCGCTTATCAGCTCTCCACTGGTACCTGCCCCTGCTGAGCTGTCTCACTGGTGCTTTGCTGCTCCCTGCTGGAGAGAAATTGACCAACTCCTCTGGCAATTCTTTGTGTTCCTGTATCTGCCCGCAACAGCCTTAGCAAAGGTCTGGAGTCCATCGTAGACTCGAAAGGCAACATAAGACTCTTAAAAATTAACACTTTAATAACCTTCATTCTACGAACAGAGACCTAGTTAATGAAACTTTGTGAGGCAAGTGCTGTCGTCCCCATTTTATGAGCTAGCAGAACACAGACGTGGTTTGTTTGCCTTTTGCATTTTTTTTTTCCTCAAGCTAGCTGGCCAGGGAGGTTCGATCCAGCATCTAGCACTCAAACTCAGATAAGGCTGGATGCAAAGCTGGGCTCGCATGGCTTCCTTCTGTTTTCCCGCGTGTCTGGGGATTTTCACCCTTTCTTTCGCTCTGAGTATTTACTTTCTGGGTATGTACTTTTCGCTGAAGTACACGTAACAACCTTGAGCAGACGTTTAAAGGTGTGTGGCCCACAGAAATCTTCATCAATTCACTTGAGAGTGCTCAGCCAGCGCCACGCGCAGTGCTGAGTCACATTAGGAATTCATGCCAGCCTATAATTCTTTACGCGCTCCGGCATGCTGGCGCTGGATGGATTTATGTACCCCACTAAACTTAGAGAGCTTAGAACACCTCATTGCCTGAGCCCTTGGTAATGCTGATAAAATATATGTGGCTATACTTATAAATCATTATCTTTACTTACATTTAAGGAAATTGAAAATAAGAAGTCCAAGAAGTTGGTGGGCTATTTCAACTCACTGCACTGGCAGCGGCGCTTGCGTTTTACATAATGTATCTTCATATTGTGATCACCACGGGCAAAATAGATTGCCTTGTTTAGGTAACTTTTATGAATTTTTTTAAGGTGAAAAATTTAACCCTTATAAGCCTGTTCCGAATTTAGCTGGATGAAGAATATCCTAGCCGGGCGAGGTGGCACACACTTTTGATCCTAGCACTCCGGAGGCAGAGGCAGGTGGATCTCTGTGAGTTTGAGCCAGCCTGGTGTACACAGAGCGACTTCCAGGACAGCCTAGACTATTGTACAGAGAAAACCTGCCTTGAAAAAAAAAGAAAGAAAAAGAAAATTGAGGAAGGGGGGAGAGAGGGAGAAAATGATATTGGCTGTGTCCCCAACAGTTCATACACGGGAAGCTTCATTCCCAATGTCACTGTCCTTGGAAAGAGCTTCTAGACATACATATAACATACACATTTATGTTGTGTGTTGACCTTGTATGCCGTCTTACGTTCCTCTTCAGGAGAGCATTTGTACTCCGTTCAGTATAATTAGAAGGAAACAATGCCGGCCTCTTTCAGAAATAGCTACATCCCCAAGCAGATCATATTCCTAACCCTGAACCAAAGGAGCTTGTGTGCTTTCTTTCCTTCTGGGCGACTCAGTCCTGCAGGGCTGCCGTCCAGACAGTCTATCGGCTCTTGTTGGCTTTATATTTCCGTGACCTCTTCCCCCCGGATACACATCTCATGTAACAGCTGTGCACGCTTGACCCTGACTGCTTTGATCAAACTCAAAAAAGAAAGGAATTAGAGGAGAAACCGTCCTTGCTCCATGTAGAACAGGAGGTCTTTTGTTCTCAACAATGTGATTTTCTGTCGCGATTCCCTGTCTGAAAGTTGGTAACATGGAGTTCTGAAACTGTTTGAAATTAATGTTACTCTGGATCAGATTTTAATTGCTGTGAAATTGTTTTATTCTCGCGCTTATTACGAATCTTACTACAGAAATACTCATTTGTTTCCCACTCTGAGAAACCTGTAAGGCATAGGGTGGAAAATTTAAATGGCAAAGAGCTTCCTTCTCATACTTTACAGCTGAGTATGTAAATAAAGTCAACGTGCAGCAACTAGCCACTTCTGCGTACCTGTTAACCATCCAAGCTGACCGCCCAAGGGGAGAGAGATTGTCCTTTTGGTTGCTTCCGGCCTTTTCTTAAAACCATTTAGCTCTATTCCCATTGAGCTAAGCAATAAGAGAGCCAATGTTCCTTGAACCACTTATATTTGGAAATGCTTTTTGCTTCCTGAAAATATTCAACTTTTATAACAGTGAGGGTTTTATTTTCAGTAAAGTGGAGTTCCAGAATATAGGCAAATCTCCCACCAGGGACCTTTGAAATATTGCAATACAGCAGCGACTTGATTTAAACACTAAAAATAGTTCCTTTTATGCCGTACATTCTTCTAGAGTCTGATAGAGTTAAACATCCTTCTATAAAATCAATTAATATTTGCTAATGTGCATCCATCACTAATATACATTAATAGCTAAAAGTGTAAAATATGTTGTAAGGTCTTAATTAAATCTGGAGAGTTTTTCAGTTATTCAAATTCAACCAGAGTCTGACATTCTAACTATGGAAATCATCCTATGTTGCTATATTACAATCTGGCTCAAAAAAAAAAAAAAAAAAAAAACTGTACTGGGGCTAGAGAGATGATTCAGAGGTCAAGAGCATCTCTCCCAGAAGATTAGAATCCAGTTCCCAGCACCCACATTAAGGCATCCACAAGCTCTTATAACTCCAGCTCCAGGAGATCTGACAGCCTCTTCTGGCTTCCAAGGGCATCTGTATGTGTATGGCCTACACTCATAAAGATAAAATAAATCTTTAAAATAACGTGAAATGTATGTACAGACTGGTTTGGTTTTGGTTTTTTGTTTGCTTGTTTGTTTGTTTCTGATTCTGAGTACCCTTAAGTAACCACTTAAGCGTCGCTTGCTTTTACCTCTCTCTCCTGAGACCATCCTCTAAGTGCGTCAGACCAAGTGCCTACGCAGGCTCTGGGTCACCCACTGTGCTCCATCCCTTCCCAGGTCTCTCCCTTTGCTTCTCCAGAAATAGAGGCACACACAGACACATGCAACCCCAAATACAAACATGCACATACATAATTCATGTGCATAATTTATGCACACATGTCTGTGTATATGTGTGTGCGTGTGTGTGTGTGTGTGTGTGTGTGTGTGTGTGTGTGTGTGTGTGTGATCTTTATGTGTTTTTCTTTCTTGCTCGTGCTTTAACACCGCAATAAAGGTCTTTGCCAGATGTGAACCCCTGGACCTTGAACTTCCAGAACTGTGAGAAATATGACTGAATGTCTTTGATTTATAATTTACATAGCCTGTGCTATTCTGTTACAGCAATCCATAGGCTAAGACAAGAAACTGGTGCCAAGAAGTGGGGCTGTTGCTATAGCAAATATATAAAAATGTGAAGGCAACATTAGAAATTGGCCATGAGTAGAGGCGAAAAATAATTAGTGATGGAAAAAAAATAAAGAAATGTAGATTTCTTAGAAAGGATAGTTAAGGACAATTCTCATAAGGACACAAAGGTACAGAACTTCAGGAAAAGTGTGAAGAATTTTAATTTTTAAGTGGTTATGACAAGAAAATACGGGTATGGATAAACAGGTGAATTTCACTGGGTCTCAGAGAGAACTGAGGAACAAAGCATTATAAGCTGGAATGAGGATTATCTGTTGCAAAATGGCAAAAATCCTGCCTGAATTATGTCTGTAACCAAAAGCATCATGGGACATAAAATTGTTTTAAATGTGTTTTATGTGCGTGGACTGAAAGGACCAGTATTCATACCAGACACCAGAAGACCAAGTTCTCTACACAAAGGACATTTGTTTTCCCTGAGGAGCAAGGGAATAAGGGACAAAGACAATTTAAAGCCAAACCTGAAACAATCTTTAATTAAATACTGGCCAGGAAGGATGGACTCTAGTCAGGTACAAGTCTGGGTTCCCAGAAAACAGACACAAGTCACGTTCTGCAGGAGTTTTAAAAGGCAAAACCTACAATTCACCACATTTCTTCCCATCAGGTCCAATCAGGGGCAAGTATAGTATTTCCTGCCTACATTCCTCCCACCTACATCCAATTAGGGGCAAGCATAGATCCTGATGCATTTCCTGCCCACGTACCTCCTGCCCACATGTGATCAAGCATGTCTGGTGCAGATGTGTCAAGCAAACAGGACAAGCGGGAATTTATTCTTAGCTGGCTTAACTGCAAACAGAACCCTCAACTTGCAAGGTATGTTTTCCCTGTTTTGGTCCATCATTCGCTTACAAGGTATATTGTTCTTTTTCCTGCTTTGATCTTACAGTAACCCCGACCCAGAAAGACAAATATGCTATATATTCACTTATATGTGGATAGTAGCTGTTAAGTTGATGACAACCAAGCTACACTCTATAGACCCACAGAGGTATAGAGTAAGGACTGAAGGGTGGAGTGGGCCAGGTAGATCTCCCTAGTAAAGGAAAAAAAGAATAGATCGTTATGAATCAACATGAGGCGAGGACTGGAACAAGAGGAACATTTCTGAGCTCTTAGAAATTGAGGAACAGGCCTTCTGTGGTATGAACTACATCTTCAGGAATGTTTACGTAAGCAGCCTTGGAAGATGAATCTCGTGTTTCCTCCAGAGTAGCGGGCAAGTTTGCTTACTACTCGGTACAGTAGAGATGGCCTTCAGGTGAGGTCAGAGTGAGTTTACTCCCCAGGATAGGAGCCTGGGAATCCTTAGCTGCAGGTCCCTGTACACTTCACCACATTAGAAGTATCGCTTACCCTTTGATGTCACACTGTAGGAACCCGCACTTGGGAAAGTGGCACAAACGCTGACGCCCTGATTACTGCTGCTGCTCTGAGCAATCAGTTGTGCTTTGTCTGTGACCCTGGAGTCTCATTTCTTCTACCAGAATCCATTAGGCTGTGGGAGGCTAATGTGTTGCTTTGCAAGTAGGTTAAGATCTCAGACCCTTTACAGTTCTTGATTTTCTGTACATGCTTTTTTTTTTTTTTTTTTTTTTTTTTTTTGTATAAAGTACATCATCTTAGCAAAACTTTAGAACTCGGAATAAATGAGCAAATACACAGGACAAGGAAGAGCAATAAAATCTATTTTAAAAAATACATTCTGTAGAGCAAAGCTACAGTTTAGAGGAACAGTAAACACCACCTCGCAGTGGGGAAGATGTGAGAGAAACCTGACTGATAATGAGATTACAGGCCACCGTGAGCACAGGGCGTGGAGAGAAAAGTGGAAATCACAAGACAACGGAGTCGCCGCATGTGAGCAGTTAACTTTAGTCTTCAGGGGAAGAAGTCGATCTAGAATCTTCCCAAGACAAGTGCTGTTGCCTGCTGTCCTGGATTCTTCCATGATCCCCTGAGGGTAGGGGGTGGGGGGGGGGGGGGGCGACCGACCAGTAAAGGAGATTATGCCTGAGACCAGGTGTATTTTGAATTCTGGGCAGATAGCATGTGTTTTAAAAACAAATTTACAAGGCGAAAACCTTTAAGCAATTTTTAAAGTAAGAAAAGGCTTTATTAACACCTTTATAAAAGATTCACTGAGGACATTGTTTCTTTCAAGAGTGCAGCGGCTTTGGGAGGGCAAAACTGTCCTTTTCAGATCTTTGGAAGTGGCTTTGTCTGTTAAGAGATCTTGCAAATAAGCTCTTTCATTCCAAGTCTCTAAGACACGTTTCTTCTGCTTTCAGATGGAAGAATGAGGTTACCTTGAGTCAGAACACCAGCATTGTGCTCTTTTCAGTAATGTCAATTACATATGCATATTTTACTACTGGAAGAGGAGGCAGAAATCTTCCCAGAAGGCATTCAATCAGTGCAATTAGCATTTGCCACTTGACTTTGCATCAGATAGAATAGTTAAGAATTTAGGATGTATGGTCCTACGTTGTTGCTTCAGTCTCCACAAGCCCCTCTGGGTCCTGGTTGGTTGGCTCTGTTGGTCTTCTTGTGGCGCTCAGGTCCTCTCGAGGTGCTTCTATCCCCCCACCCATCCACCAACTTTTCCACAAGACTCCGTACGCTTCACCCACTGCTTAGCTTTGAGTCTCAGCATCTGTTTCAATCCGCTGCTGTGTGGAACTTCTCAGAGGACAGCTATGCTCGGCTCCTATCTGCATGAATATCGTTAACAGAGGCAGGGGTTGGCTCTCTCCTATGGAGCGGGTCTCAGGTTGGGCCAGGCATTGGTTGCACATTCCCTCAGTCTCTGTTCCATCTTTATCCCTGCGCATCTTTTAGGCAAGGTAAGTTTTGAGTTGAAGTTCTTATAGGTGAGTGAGTGTTCTCTTTCCTCCAGAAGGAGTCCCCTACACACATGCAGCCCAAGGGCAGCTCAGACTTTGTGTGGGTCCCCTAGAAAAGAGAACAGGGCCTGTCTCTGACATGGACTCTGTTGCCTGCTCTTCGAATACTTTCCCCCTGCCAGGGCTGCCTCACCAGGCCACAGAGAAAGAGGACTCTCTTAGTCCTGATACGACTTGATGAGCTGGGCTGGGTTGGGGGACTCCCCTTGCCTGAGGAACGGGGGAGGGGGAAGACAGGAAGAGGGAGAGAGGATAGAATCAGGAGGAAAGGAGGGAGGGGTTACAATCGGGAGGTAAAGAGAATTAATTAACTAATTAAAATAAAATGTGCAATGTTTTCTTAGGAAAGCGTACTTTCAGCTGTTCCCTGGGGAAGTCGAAGGACTTTACTTCAGTCAGTCTCACAGCCATTCTAAGATACTTGTTGTGGGCACAAGTTGTGACTTACACTTGAACTCCTGAAAGGAGAACTGCAAGTGATCTGGATGGTCCCCACTGCATTGGCAGATACTGTAGTCTAGGTTTTCCCTGCAGAGGTCACATGACCATCTCGTGCCATCATGGAGGAGATAACCATGGCTCACAGTCTGAGCAATGAGATCATGAAAACCATACATGGATTACTGGGTCTACCACAATGGCAATGGGATTTTGGCACTCCCAAAAAGAGGGAAGGGAGCGAGCATCTCTTTAGAGCTCACAGCTTCCCTTTCCCTCCCGTGTTGAGTCCCATTCGTCATGGGAAATGCTAGGTTATTTAGGGCATAGAAGGTTAAATGAAAGCAGAACGCTAAAACTCAGCTTCCAAGAGGTCTTCACTCATGATGGTTGGGCCTCTTTGATGATGTTGCTGGATTTGAGCCATTCATACTCCTATGAGTAACCCAGATAAAGTAAGTATTTCACCAACTTAGACTTGGGTGGACTCTTGTCTGTGGAAGGGCTTTCTTGCTATACCATCCAGTGGCACCAGGCAGAAGTTGCAAAAGAGCTCAATAAAATGAAGGGGGGTCCGAGAGCTGAGCTCACCTTGCATATCAGCAAGCTGCTCCCTGTAAACCATCTTTGCTATAAGGGCCCCCATGCCTAATCCCTCCTGTAAGGCGGAGCTACTGCTCATCTCTGTTGCAGTGGTGATTCTGTTTCTAACATGTGGACTTAAAGGGACGCATTCAAACTCTAGCATTCTGATGCCAGTGCTAAAACTTCATGTCCTTCTTGTCTGTCTTGAGTCAGAACTGAATTTGCTATCTCACTACAAAGGTAATAGATAAAGGACAAATGAACTAAGTTTACTGAACAGCAGATTCACAGCTGCCTGCAGCAGGGAAGGAAGGGTCTTGAACATGAGTAGCACCCTTCAGGAACGTTCCAACCAGAAGGAAGAACAAAGAATTAGAAAGAACAAAGTCTGGAAGTTACTCCGCTATGTCAAGGCCTTCCTGAGAAACAGTTCCTGGACTCATCTTCGGTGTTTTCCGGGGACTACCAGTTTATCGGCATACATGTAGACATCCCGTGATAGAATGCAGAAGTCTGTATGGAAATCCTTCTCTCAGGGCCCCACACTGAGCCTGTTACGTGAGAGGCAGCTTGAGACCTATAAATGCCTCGGGGTCTTTTCCCATTGTCCTGAGGGCTATCATCCTCACTGTTTCTCAATATTCATCATATTTCCTTTCCAAAACTCCAGTTTTCTTATACATGCCCAGCCATGTGTTTTCAAATCTCTCCATCCTAGGCTTCTCTTTGAGTTGTAAATCCTGTTTTTAAAAAACGCATGCGGAGGCAGGCAGATCTCTTGAGTTTGAGGCTACCTTGGATTCCAGAGCAGAACCCTGTTTCAGAACGGTGGCCCTATTATGAGCAAAAAGGTAGATACGTGTAGTTAGTTTAACAACAGGTATATTTTGTTATATGGAGGGTCATCACACAAGGCTCACACTCTTGAGTACTTAACTACAGCCCTAAGCCTATGGCCCTAAGGCTGCTCACATGTGCCATATATCTTGGCTGAAGGTCAAGTCCAGTCTCTGAGAGAAGCCTGTGATTCCAGGGTCAGGATCTTCTGGGAGAGAGTCCCCAGGAGCAGGGCAGATCAAGGTGGCATCTCACCAGACGTGCACAGCAGAGCATTGCTCTTGGTCTCTGTTTATATTCTGTCCAGTGGGCATCATGGGGCTCTAGGACTGGGTCTGGTTATCTTGAGTGAGTGCTGTCACTGAGTTATCAGGTTATCAGGTGTAGCCTTGAGTGTAGTGGGGATGCTGACTAAGCTATTTTTAATGTGCCCAAAAGGCATTTTTTTAATGATGCTCAACACACACACACACACACACACACACACACACACACACACACACATACCACACTTCACTTTGCTCACATTATACCACTGTATTAGATGGAATCCGTATCTGATACTGCTTGGATAACCAAGAACCTGAAACTAGATAGCCCAGAGTTCTAGGGTAAACCCAAATAATCAAATAATACTGGTCTAAAAAAAAAATGAGGTGTGTTTTTTTAATTTGGTCTGGTTTGGTTTGGTTTGGGGTTTGGGGTTTTGGAGACAGGGTTTCTCTCTGTAGCTTTGGCTGTCCTGGACTTACTTTGTAGACAAGGCTGCCCTTGACCTCATAGAGATCCACCTGCCTCTTCTTCCCTGAATGCTGGGATTACATATGTGTGCCATTTTTTTAATGTAGCAATAATATGACTTCCACAGTAACGGGACAGCAAAAAATACAGCTAGTTCCCCAGGATTTGGCCAATATTCCAATTTTCCTAGTGTCTCCAAAAGATGCTTTTGCCCCAGACAACAGAGGACAATTTTAAGAACACAACGCCCCTATTCTCAAGAGATGAGGGCGGCTGGTTTTTCATTATTCAGTGTGTTATGGATGTTTGTTGTTGTTTAGGAATGTCGGTTACAAGTTGTTATTGCTCATGGTCAGGGAGGAAACAAAGTAAAAGAGGTTAAAATCAGGATATTTTTCTTCTCTCCTATCTAGTCTTAAGGGGAAGGAGAAGAAAAGGGGATGATAAAAGTATAAAAGGGGGTGGGGTGGGATATAGAATGATAGGATAAAAGGTACATTATTCAATCTACTAGACTCAAATATTTTATATTGTTATGGATTATTATATATTGATAGAAATTTAAGGTTATTTTGTTCAACTCCCGCTTAATGTATTGTACATATGCAACTCATTTTAAAATGTAAAGTTCTAGTTTTATGAAAGCTACTATTGTAAATTGTTTAGTAGCCTATAGATGTTTATGCCCCCTTTCCCTTCTAACCTTCTTTCTCTCCTACCTAGAATCCAGGGCTTGAAAGAGATTAGGGTGGGTAAGAGTTAGAAGGGAGGCAGAGGTGTAAGAACCCAATCAAATAGATAAAAAAGGAAATTGCCTACATATGACTTCTATGGCCATTCTACTATACTATTAGATCAGAGCCTTGCTCAGTCATCATCAGAGAAGCTTCCTCCTGCAGCAAATGGCAATAAATACAAAAACCCATAGCCATTATGCAAAGAATGAGTGACCTTGAAATACTCAGCACTAAATAGAATGTATTCAACAAACCCATTCCCTGAGGGCCTAGGGGATAGCATCAACACCCACATGAACTCACAGAGACTGCAGACCCATGTACAGAGGGCCTCCATAGGTCTGCACCAAATGGAGTCCTAGAGCTGAAAAGAAAGTAGACACATGACCCCATCATTAACCAAGAAGCTATCTCCAGTTGATAACCACTGGCAAATGAAGACTGAGTTTCCTCCAAAAAGAGTCTCATTGGAGAAATAAACTACTCTTAAAAGAAGGCCACCTGCTCAGCAGTAGATGGCCAACAGAAAGTTGGCGCTTTAGAAGTTTCTTGTCTCAAAATGTCATGTCAAGGCTTTCCTTTTTAATATATAATATACATACTTTTTACCTTTTTTTTTTTACCCTTCAGGTGTATTATAACCTGTTCTTAATATTTTTATGGGATTTCTGAGTGTGTAAATGAGTGGGTCTCTGTTTCTTGTGCCTTCTATTGGGTTCTTGTTCTTCTGTGTTTAATTTGTTCTATTCCAATATGTTACTTTTTGTTTTACATATTATAGTATATTATTATATTATAATCCCTTAGAAGCCTGTTTGTTTTGTAATGAGAGACAGAAAGGGGATTCAGAAGAAGGGAGTGGGTAAGAATTAGGAGGAGTGGACAGAGAAGGAAACATAATCGGGATATATTATGTGAGAATCAAATCTATTTTCAAAAGTAAAATTAAAGGTTTCAGAAATGTGATATAGCAATACAGAATGTCTCCAAACATATAGTACACTAAATTCTGGTAAGAATTCCAGAAATCTTCCTGCAGTCAACTTTATTTGAGTACCTACTTTATCCCAGAGACCATAACAGGTGCCTACACACTAAGGGGAACGGTGTGTGTGGAAGCATGTTTAGATCATGGAAAGACAGCATTAGCCATTTTTCCTAATAAAATGGTTGATCCATGTGCTGGATGTTTTTTTTTTATTTCAACTTCACACAAACTAGATTCATCTGAGAGAAGGAAACATCAATTGAAAAAAAAAATGTCTTCATAAGATTGGGCTGTAGGAGATTTTCTTAATTAGCAATGGATGTGGGAGGTCCCAGTCCATTGTAGGTAGTGCCTTTTCTGGGCTGGTGATTCTATAAGAAAGCAGGCTGAGCAAGCCATGGGGAGTAAGCCAGTAAGCAGCACCCCTCCATGGCCCCTGCTTCTGCTCTTGCCTCCAGGTTCCTGCCCTGTTTGAGTTTCTCTCCTCCTATGATAAACTATCATGTGGACACATAAGCCAAATAAATCCTTTTCTCCTCAGCCTATTTTGGTCGTGGTGTCTCATCACAGCAACAGAAACCACAGCTAAGACAATCTCCTTGTTATTTTTTGCCACCAGCAGATGCTGTATCAGTTTCCAACTACTGGCGTATTCCCGTATTACTCACCTTCTAATAACTGTATTCATCTTTTCCAGGCGTAACTGTGTAGTTGAAGAGTCAGTGCACCAAAGCTTCAGGCTCTAGTTTACTGTGCACAGACTAATTCTCTGCCTATGACCAGCTTCCAGGGGCTCTCTTTTCATAATAGAAAAAGGGAGATACTGGCTGGCTAAAATTCAGAAATGTAAAAAACTCAGTTGTGAACTTAAATAGTGCTCCATGATATTAAGAAATGATGAACTAAAGATTTCTCCATTTGATTGCTTTCTAATTTAAAGCAAACCCATTTTTCTTACACTGATTTTGATGTGGTGTGTTGTATAACAAATTATTGGTGGCTAAATATTTTTTTTACTGCTGTGCAATAAAATTTTCAGGGTGAAGAAAACAACTATCCTGCAAATTCATACATAATGCATAAACACATTATATAATAAGTTTTTAGAAGTACTTTAGGCAAGATGGTATAAAATTTTAATTCTCATTGTTTATTTTCTTTTGCTTTACACCTTTTGAAATATGTATTAACTGTACATATCTAAAACATGCTGTTTGAGGCATTTTAATATGCAGATATACTTATAAAGCCAGTACCACAATCAAGATGATGGCGGATCACCCCAAAAGCTTTCCAATACCTACATGTAGCCATTTTCTGCCCCCAACCACTCCCAGTGATTTCCATCATGTCAACATATATGCACTTCCATTTTATAAAATTATAACTAGGTGGATTACACAGTATGTACTATTTCTAGCTTTGCTTCTTTCAGTAGCATATTTCTATATGTATTTATGCTGATATTAGTATTAATAATTCATTACATTTTGGGCTGAGTAGTATTCCACTGCATACATATTCCACGGCTTATTTGTCTTTTACTTGCTTGGGTTTTAATGCACAAGCTACAGCTCCAGGGTCCCCACAGATTATGCTGGGCCACCCATCCACAATATACCAATTAAAGAGAGAACAGTGGTGACAGGCAAAGAAAAGCAATTTAATGAACATGGAAATGTGAGGAAGAACAGATTAAAGAGTTCAGTGATGCCAAGTCCTTCTTTGGGGTGTTAACATAAGCCTTGAGTTTAAACAGAAGAAGAATTGGGACATAGAGCAACAGGTAATGCATAGTTAAGCCATCATGCTCAAAATATAATCCTGTTACCTGAGTTTTTTAATTGTAAAATCCTGGGCTCTACCAGCCCCACAAAGCTCGGCTCAGCCACGAATCCCTGTAGACCAATTAAAGGGATAGATAACAGTGAAACCGAAAGCAGAGATTTATTCAATATGGCTATCTATTGAAGAAGAAAAAATGCGTCCAGTGACCATGAGTCCTCAGGGATATGGACATGGGGTTAGTTTAAACAAGGACAGTGGGTACTTATAATTAGGCAGGTGCATCAGGGTGTGATCCCTCCCATCCCTGAGCCACCACTGCCTCACGTCAAGTCCTGCAAAGTGCTCTGTAAACTCCTAATCTGATAATCACAGTTCTCAGTCTGATTTCTACGAGACCATGACTTCTCATCCAGAGTTCAGCCACACCCTCAATGATAACTGTTTTTAACTGGAGAGGAGAGTCTATCTTGAAAGGGTTTGTTCTCTGTAATTTAAGATAATTTAGGAAGAAAGGTGACAAGAGAAGATGCCAGATGTCAGACTCTCTGGGTAATAAATAGGATAGTGTTGAGGGACAGTTCTCCTAAGAAATGAGTGCATAAGAGTATTAGTTTGGACTACAAAAAAAAAGTTGACAGAGAGGATAGATTCCATTACAGATTTCTCAGTTGGGAGGACCTCTCATAATGTGTGCAAGTGCAGCTGCAGAGGGTCAAAGCCATGGTTTAAGACAAGGAAGACCTCAGAAAAATTGCACTGTCTTTAGTAATAGAGTATTGGGGGGAGAGAAACAGACAGACAGAGAGCATCCAGGACACAGGGAGAGGCTATGGGAACATCCCCTTTTCTCTGCACTGGGATATCTAGAATACCAACAAGAAGCCATCTCACAAGAGAGCCATGGTGAGTCAGCAGGTGCTCTGGGAACATATGTGTTGAGGACCTAAAGTCTGAGTGCAATCTGTTCTGGATAGAGAAGAAAACTGAATCTAAATTGCCTTGTTCTGCAAAGGAAAAAAATCAGTTCTGAACCATTGTCAAGTGGATCACATTGAAACAGCATGAGCAACCACGCCCCTGAGAGTGCACAGAGGCAGGACGAGTACCTGTGTCCCACCCACATTAGGGAGGCAAAGAGGCAAGATCTGTGTGGAGATTTAAAGAAGAATGCCGCCCCCAATAGACTCGTGGATTTGAATGATTGGCCACTAGGGAGTGGCACTATTTGGAAGGATTAAGGGGTATGGCCTTGATGGAGAAAGTGTAGTACTGGAGTAGGCTTTGGAGTTTCAAGAGCCTAAGCCAGGCCCAGCATCTCTTTCTTTCTGCTGCCTGTGGATACAGATGTAGAACCCTCAGTTATTCGCCAGCACCATGTCTGCCTCCATGCCACAATGCTTGCCACTATGATAATGAACTAAACGTCTGAAACTATAAGCCAGCCCCAATTAAAAGCTTTCGTTTATAAGAGTTGCCACAGACATGGCGTTTCTTCACAGCAATAGAACACTAACTAAGACAATGTATCCCCTCTATGGAGTGTGCCCAGAAGCAAAGGACACCTGTGCCACATCCTATACCCATACCCACCTTCTTAAGAGCCTGTGAGAGCCCACACAGAGACAAGAGCATCACCCACTGCACAGGTCATTCCTTACCTCAGCTGATCATTTGCTTTGATGTGCAGAAATCCTTATTTAAAAGTGATCTCATTTAGAACTGGACTTTTTTTTTTTTTCAGGGAGAACATTTAGAACGTTTATTTAGCAATTCCATTCCTAGAAAATAAATTCAGTGAAGTTGTTAAAATTTGATATCTGTCAGTGGTCATTGAAGTACTGTTTTTGTACAAGAATGCTAACTGAAACAACTTTTAATGAAGAAAAATCACAAACACTTGCCATTTCCAACAACAGAGTAACTGCTAAGTAAATCATGAAACATACATGACTTAAGAATTTAAAAGCTAATAACAATTATGCTTTCATGAAATAAAAATAAGGTCATGATAATGCAAACCATGCAAAATATGATTCCAATTTACTTTAAAATACATACACACTTAGAAGGAAATAAATCAAAATATTAACACTGTTTCTGTGCACTGCCATTGTTGTCAATTTTTATTTTCTTCTTTCTTCTATCTTTTGGTTTCCTACCATAAGCACTTTTTTTTTATTAATTCAGATTACAACTCAATTGTTCTCCCATTGCTTGTATCCTCCCATTCCTCCTACCCTCCCACCCCTACCCTATTACCCTCCCTTAGTTCCATGTCCAAGGGGGATCTCCTCCCCCACCTTATGGTCGCAGGCTAACAAGTCTCATCCTGGTAGTCTGCCTATTCTTTCTTTGAGTGCCACCAGGGCTCCCCACCAAGGGGAAGTCGCCAAATATGGGGCACCAGAGCTCATGTCAGAGTTAGTCCCTGCCCTCCACATAACTCTGGAGGATGTCCTGTCCATTGGCTAGATCAGAGTAGGGGTTCAGTGTTTACTACTTGTATTGTCCTTGGTTAGTGCAATAGTTTGAGCAGACCTCCCTGGGCTCTGATCCAACCGTTACGATGTTCTTCTTGTAGGTTTCTATGATCCTCTGGATCCTTCTATTTCCCTATCTCCTATATTTCTCTTACCTAGAGTCCCAGTAGGATGTTCTCATATCTCTCTCAGTCTCCTGGTAAGTGACGACATTCATAGTACATGCCTTTTGGGCTAGTGTCCAATTATAAGTGAGTATATACCATGTGAGTCTTTCTGTTTCTGTTTCTGGGTGTTTTTTTTAATAGCTAAATAGTATTCCATAGTGTAAATGTACCACAATTTCTTTATCCATTCTTCAACTGAGGGACATGTAGGCTGTTTCCAGATTCTGGCTATTATGAATAAGCCTGCTATGAACATGGTTGAGCATATGTCCCTGTTGTGTGGTGGAGCATTTTCTGGGTATATTCCAAGGAGTGGAATAGCTGGGTCTTGAGGAAGCCCTATTCCCAGTTTTCTGAGAAAGCGCCAGATACATTTCCAAAGTGGTTGTACTAGTTTGCATTCCCACCAGCAATGAAGGAGTGTTCCTCTTTCTCCACATCCTCGCCAGCATGTGGTGTCGCTTGAATTTTTGATCTTAGCAATTCTGATGGGTGTAAGATGGAATCTCAGAGTCATTTTGATTTGCATTTCCCTGATGACTAAAGACATTGAGCATTTCTAAGTGTTTCTCAGCCATTTGATATTCCTCTGTTGAGAATTCTCTGTTTAGTAGAACTGGACTTTTAAGGCTACTCAAAAATCTTTGTCCAAATAAATGCTCTGAATAGTTTTGTGTTTTCTTCTACTAGTTTTTAAATTTAGAATCTTACATTTGAGAGTTTGATCAATTTTAATTTGGGTTTTATGTACTGAGAGATATAGTGGTCTGACTTCTTTATTCTCTGCACAGAATCATAACTCACTTTTCTCAGCATAAGTTATTGAAGACACTTTCTATTCTCTAATGTATATTGTTTCTGCCTTTGTGGAAAACTGATTATCTATAAATGTGAGGATTTATTTTTCAATTTATTCCACTTTTCGATGTGTGTTGTCTACCAGTACCTGTTGCCTTAACTTCATAGTATATTTGGAATCTGGTATTCTAATATCTCCAAATTTGTCTTTATGTTCAAGATTATTTTGACTGATTGGAGTCTTTTGAGTCTCCATGTAAGTTTTGTTACTGGTTTTGTTTTGCTTTGTTTTGTTTTTCTTTGGTTCTGTTTTTTTGTTTTGGTTTGGTTTGGTTTGGTTTAGTTTTTTGTTTTTTGGGTTCTTTCTGTTTTGCAGTTATGTAAGAAAGTCACTGATATTTTTATAGAAATTGTACTGATTCTATAAATAGTTAACATTAATCCAGTCCATGAACATAGGCTGTCTTTTTACATTTTTCTATCTTCTTCTTTTTCTTGAAAATAATGTTTTATAATTTTTCATGGTAGAGGTTATGATGATCTCTATCGAGGTTGGTCTGATATACTTTGATGAAGATTGTTTGTACCTTACTTAAGAGCCTATTCTTGTTTGACCAATAAAAGCCATCACATCTGGACAAGGCAAACGTTATAGGCATGACTAAGGTTCCCAGGCTTTTGAGGAGAGAGATAGAGAATGGGGGGGGGGGGTGTAGGAAGGAGACCATAGAAGAGAGAAAGAAGGAGGTTGTGCCATGGGTTTGGTGGAGGAGAAGCACATGGCCAGCATGAACGGCGATTTGGCCCAAATTATGGTAATTAAAAGGTATTTGGGATTATGGATGGGAGGTAGCTCAATAGAAGTTATTGAAAGCAGATGGCATGGGATTGGGGCAGGATATGGATACCTGCCCCAATATGGGATGTCGCCTAGGGGATTAATGTCTGCCCTGCTCCAGGGTAACTAAGGCTACTTTAGAATAATAATAGGTGTCTGCGTCTTGATTGATTGCTAGCGGGTTAGAATATACTGCCCTAATAATTATAGGCCTGATAATAAACATTAGGCCATACTGATAAATTAATCACAATACCAGTGCATAAAAAGCTACTGGTTTTTGTAGATTTGTTTCTGGATCCTGCAACTAATACTGAATTCGTCAGTTCGGGCAGTTCTCATATTCTTTCATCCTTCTCTATGTGAAATCATGCCATCTGCAAAATAGAAGATTGACTCCCATCTTCCTAACTGAAGGGCCTTTACTTCTCCTGCCTCTGGAGATGTCTGGGGGTATAGTGACAAAGGCTAGTGAAAGGAGGAAGCTCACTTTTTATTTGTGCCTGAGAAGTGAGCTCAGATGTCCTCCACTCAGGGTTGGTGTATAGTTTTTACAAGCCTTTTCAAGCTTCCTTCATCAAAAGATGTTGGATTTACTTGAAGTCTTTTCAGTATCCGTTGAGAGGACCATATGGCTGTGTCATTCATTCTTTGGATGTGATGCTTTATGTTTATCAATTTATGTAGGTTGAATCATCTTTACATCCCTGGGATAAATTATTCTTGGCCATGGTGTATTATATTTTGGATGTATTTTTAGATTTGTTTTGTAAATATTTTGTTGAGAAACTACATTCATATATATCAGAAATATTGGCCTGTGCTTTTGTCTGTTAGATGTCAGGATAAATATGTCCTCATTGAATGAGTTTAGGATGATTCAGTCTCTTTCTTTTCTTTGAAATAATTTTAAAAGAATTAACTAACACTAGTTTTTCTTTAAAGTCTCTGTAAAAACTTAACAGTGAAACCATCCAGTCCTACACTCTTAGTTATTGAAAGAAATTTTTGTAACTGGCTCAGTTTGATAGCTTGATGTCAGTATGCATGTCCATTTTTTCCATGTAGTAGTTTATAGTAGCTCCAAGTGATTCTTAGTATTTTTCTTATATCAGCTGTAATTTCCTCTTTTTATCTATGTTTTTTTTTTCTTTTGCTACAGGCCTTAGTATACAGCCTTGGATGATCTAAAAATTAGTATTTTGGAGAAGGAAACACATATAAATGTTGGAAAATAATAAAATACAGAGCACAGTGGAATGTACAACCAATATATTCAATCAAAATGAAAGAATATGAGGGATAGAGGACAAGGTTGGTGAAATTCTATATTCAAACAACAATAAGGAAAACAATAAATGAGCATGACCAAAACACCCAAGCACTCTAGAATATGATTTTTTTAAAAACCCCAAGACTCTACAGATAGGACCTGAGATTAAAATAATGAGTTATAGACACTCTAGCCTATGAAATTATAACAGAAAGTTTCCTTGATCTAGAGAAAGAAGTAGACCTCCAAGCATAAAAGGTATTTAGAGTGCAGAATAGATACGACCTGAGAAGAGCTTCTCTTTGTCATAGTACAGTCATGATGTCAAAATACAAAGCAAACTTAACAAAAAATATAAACTCATCAAAGAACAAATACGAGGATAATGTCAGGTGCCATGTCAACAAGACTCAAAGCTTAGACTGGTACATTTCAAGTCCTGAGGGTGAATATCTGTCAGTTAGCATGGCTATATCTAGAAAGTCTGTTTTAAAATTGACAATAAGAAAAGTATATTTTAAAAAAAATAAAAATAAAATAAAATTGACAATAGGAATATTGCGAAAGAAGGAAAAACTAACTCAGTTTGTGACCACCTAGCCAATATTGCAAAAGATGCTTAACGGAAGGTGATACACAGAGAAGGAAGGTAGTCTTAATGAGAAGAGCACAGGAAATAATAACTTCTGTAAGAGGAATAGATAAGCAAAGAGGAACTACTAAAAAATCCATCATATCCAACACAGTAAACCAGTATATTCAAGCATATGAGCCTAGGGGGAGCCTTTCTCATTCACACTACCACACTGGTTTGCTGTGTGAGCTTTTCATGTGGCTACAAGCTGATGAGAACCAGGAAGTGGAGTGGGGTAGTTCGAATGGGAATGGCTCCCAGAGGCTCATATAATTTTCATACTTAGTTCCCAGCTGGTGAACTATTTAGGAAGAACTAGGACATGTGACCTTGTAGGGGGAGGAGGTATGTCTTCTGTAAGGCTCCACCCAGAAGCACCTCCAAACAGATGCTGAGACTCACAGCCAGACATTAGGCCATGCATAGGGAACCATGCAGAAAAGCAGGGGGAAGGAGAAAAGACCCTGGAGGTGGCAGGAGCCTCACAAGAGGACCAACAGAGCCAACTTACTAGGAACCAGAGGGGCCTGCTGAGACTGAAGCACCAACCAAGGACTTTGCGTGGACTGGACCTAGGCCCCCTACAAAATGTAGCTGATGGGCAGCTCAGGATTCATGTGGGGAATGGGGGGCTGTCTCTGACTCTCTTGCCAGCTTCTCAATCACTTCCCCTGATACAAATGCCTTGCCAGGCCACAAGGGAAGAGGACACACCCAGTCTTATTACAACTTGATCAGCTGGGGTTGGATGGGAAGGGGGCGCCCCTCCTCTGAGGAATAGGGAGTGGGATGCGGGAGAGGGAGGGAGGATGGGACTGGGAGGTAAGAAGGGATAGGGCTATGGGGTTATGACCAGGATGTAAAATGAATAAATAATTGTTTAAGTACAATTACCCCATGACATCCAGAAGAACACTTCTTTGGCATGGTTACTACAATGATGCTGGCCAGTCACACTGCATCAGGAGTTAGGAGGTGCAAAGAAAAAAAAAAAGGGAGACTATAAAACCCCCTCCCAGAATGCTCCCAGTTCCTAGAGGTTCTGCAACCTCCTTAAACAGCACCATCACTTGGGGGCCAAGTGTTCAAACACATTAGCTCATGGGGACACTGCCCAGTCAAACCGCAACGTAACCTAAACTGAAGACATGAACTTTTACCACTAGCTGGGTTGCTTACATAGTACAGGTTTTCATTTCCAGTGTGCTAAATCAAGTCCCAGGGTGTGCTGTGCCCATGAGTGCAAGGTCGCCTTGATGGGTGCATTGGCAGGTAGTGGGTGGCACAGGATGCTTATCAGTGCCTGAGGATCACACAGAGGTTATGTCAACAGGTGCAAGCGGGGCACTGATAAGTGCCCTGATCTTGAGAATGACTGTGCTGGGCCTCTTAGGAGCTGTCTTGCTAAAGGAATACACTGGCTCCTTCCTGAGAGTGAGACTGGCTAAGTGGGACTGCTCATCTGTCTCTTGGAAACTCATTGGACCAAGCACCTAAATATGGACATCTCAGCAGCTTCACGTGGCCAGAGGAGAATGGCAGGGCTGTCTGCTTGCTTTCTGAAGACTGTGATGGCCAAGGCACCCAGAGAAGACTGCTTAGCTACTTCTCTGAACCTCTGCATTCCAAGCCACTAAAGATTCTTGGGGGGAAGTCTTCAGGGTGTCTCTTGGAGCTAAGGATAAATAGGAAAGTCATCGGCTGATTTAGAGTTATCAGGAGAGCGCAGCACTGCCCAGCTCTTTTTCTGGAGTCCTTAAATGTACACACACACACATCATCATCATCATCATCATCATCATCATCATCATCATCATCATCCCCCCCATGAGTGCTTCCTAAGGCCAGGTAGGTGGGGGGGGGGCCCTTCTAGTGGGTTTGCATAGCTAAGTTATCAGACCTGCTTTGTTGCTGCACAGTAACAGAAACCCCAATCTTGGTTTTGAATGTATCCCCCACCCCCACCCCGACCCCCACCACAACGCCATATTTGACTTGCATGATGCAGTTTTTCTACACCTGATCTTGGGTTGCTTTGCATTACTGTCATGGGAGTAGAAAGGCTTTTCCACTCTGGAGGGTGGAAATACAGTCAATTCCTTGTGCTTGTAAGTGAGTTTCACAAACTGCTCTGCCTGACTCCTCTTGGTGCATGAACATCAGAAATCCTGGTCGGCAAATCCTCCCTCAGCGCTCTCCCTCAGGGTACTCCATTCCTCTGCCCCAGTGCATCAGCCTCTGACTGTCCCTCCTGTAAGGTGGACTGCCACATCCTGTCTGGGTTCCCCTTTCAGGTACCGACTCCAGCCGACACTGTACCCTGTAATCCTGAGACGTCATAAAGCCCATCTTAGCTGTTCCTTGTTCTCAGAAATATTTAATGTCTTAAAAAACATCGTTCCAAATATTTTGTCGAATTATTTAGTTGCTTAAGATAAATGCTGTCCCTATCAGCTGATATCCAAGAAAAATGGGAGTTGATTGTAATTTTAATGCTTACGTATGACGTTAATTTCAGCACATCACTACTCATTTGTCTTCCTATAACTTATGTGAATACAATTATGTTTGTAAGTTACATGAACCACATTAAAAAGAGATATCCTTGGGACAGTTTTTTATTGTGACTATGTGCAATTTTTAAATAGTTCTTAAATGGCAAATTTTTCATTGTGATATTCCTGATAATAAAAAAGCTATTAAAATTAGCATTACCACATAATTAACTTTTTTTAAAAAAATAAAGATTTTAAAATTAGTGTTTGCTATAAGAAAGATATGTAAAATATGCCTTACCCGGTTATTATAATTAGGAAATGCTCAAATTTACTTAAGCATTTTAAATGTGATTTAGCCACCAAATGTGATAAGTAATCCTCATTCAGAGCAACTTGGATTTTAGAAATGAATTTAAATTGTTAACTTCCTTAAAAACCAGAACAGCAATTTTAGGATTATAAATATAAGCCCTTAAATATATGGAGTAAATAAACTCAAAGTGTACAGGTCTTTTAAGAACCACTAGATAATTACTTTAAACCCCTCTAATTATTTCTTTCAGACTTTGATTAGAATGCCAATTATTCCAAATGACGTATTCACTATAATTTTGTCCTCCTCTATCTTAAAACTATTTCCACTTGTGATGAGATTGCTTTCCAGCAATTAAGCTAGAAATGTGTCCTAAATATTCAACACTAAAACTAAATTACATGAACAATAACATTTCAGCCATGAAAAAAACATTCTAGAATTTAATAGAATAACCATACCTGTATTAACTGAAATAATAATAATAGTCCTGCGAAGAGAATCCCATTGTGTTCTGGGACTGGCAAGGGGGCTCGGTGGAATAAGCATCTATATGCAATGGTATGGACCTGAATTTACATGGCATCCTAAAGTCCACACAAAACTGGACACAGCAGTACACATCTGTGATCCCAGGAACTGCCATGGTAAGATGGAAGTGGAGGCAGGAGAATCCCCATAGTCCAACTTGTGGCGAACAATAAGGGACCCTTTTTTTTTAAAACAAGATGACAGGCAAAAATCAATCCCCAAAGTCATCCTCTGACCCTGTAGCATGTACACATCCACACTCACATGAACACACACATACACACACACACTATGGTAAAACTTTCACATCTGAGTTGTGGCAAAGTCACTCGAATCTTCATGAGATAATATCAACATTTATTCTGCTGTCGATCTAATAATTCTTCGTACTCTTATTTATTAAGGAGTATGTTTTTCATAGAACTTAACTTAGCTTGTGTTAAATACCCTAGAAATCAAAAAAAGTAAAAACATGCATATCTTTTCCCTCCGTGCAATTGACAATCTACTTGTGAAAGAAGGCAGAGAAACATCCAAATTTTAATAACAGAATAGATATAATAATTTATTTGTAACTTAGTACAAAATAATACCATTAATTAAAAATCCACTATGCCCAGGGATTCTATACATGTCTAATCCTATCAAGAATTACTTAGAATAGGAAAATTAAAATTCTTTGGTTGCAAGTGACATCTTTCCTTGTTCTTTCTCTCCTTCCCCCATTCCCTCTCTTTCTCTCTCTCTCTCCCCCTCCTTCCCCCTCCCTTTCTTTCTCTCTTTTTCCTTTCCCTACTAGTAGAACAGATTCTGTTTCTCAAGTTAGTGCTGAAACAAGCCCCTAGATCCAATGTGATCTATCTTGAAACTTCTGTGTTTACGCGCTCA
Organism: Acomys russatus; assembly: GCF_903995435.1. Taxonomy (NCBI): domain Eukaryota; kingdom Metazoa; phylum Chordata; class Mammalia; order Rodentia; family Muridae; genus Acomys; species Acomys russatus. The sequence goes on along the minus strand of NC_067151.1, from coordinate 45,033,130 downwards.
TAAAGTCAGAGAAGAAAAACAAATGTTTTCTCCTTGTTTTGTTTTGTTTTAATCTAGCCAAGAATGGTGGGACATGCTTGCAATGCCAACGCTCAGAAGGCTGAAGCAGAGAGATCACAGACCAGAAACCAGCCTGTATTACAAAACCCACCTGGAAACAAACACAAAACCTTCTAACTTAAAAGTTCATAGTCGGCCGGGCAGTGGTGGCTCACACCTTTAATCCCAGCACTTGGGAGGCAGAAGCAGGATCACTGTGAGTTCGAAGTCAGCCTGGTCTACAAAAGTGAGTCCAGGACAGTCAAGGATACACAGAGAAACCCTGTCTCAAAAAATAAAAAAATAAAAGATAAATAAATAAAAATAAAAGTTTATAGTCACAAGCCTCAACTCCAGTGTCTGTGTTGGAGAGGGGACTCTGGCTACCAGTGTAATGAATACCATTTATTCCAACGGAGGGATTCTTCAACAAAAAGAAATACCAGAGCAAGACCACTGAAAATGCACTTATAATTAATAATGCTTCAATAATTTTTTTGAAAAAAAAATCATTCTTCTCAATTACAGATCTGGCAGAGTTAGCATGTGTGCTAGTCCACTTTCTGTCACTGTGACAAGAGGCTTAAGTAAAAGCAAGGAAGTTTCATGTAGACTTATGGTTTCCAAGGTCTGTCTGAGCCATGTCTCTCCAGGTCTGGGATGGTTGTTCATCAAGGTTTGGTACAGAGGAACATTTTCACCTCATGGTGGCAGAGAAGCTGGTGGCTAAGAGCTGAAAAGAGGCTGGGTCTCGATAATCCTTCCACTAAGCCTAATTCTTACAGGTTCGACCACCTCCAAAAAGCACCTCAGGCAACAAATCCTTTAACACAAGCAACTCAAAGGGACATTCCAGGTCCAAACTGTGGTGACATATTTCTCAATCACCTTCAGGTTCCCTACAAAATAATAGTAAGATTGCAACTAGGTTGATGCAGACATGCCTGGGAGCCAGATCTGACCCACTTCCTTCTTTGTAAATAAAATTCAACTGTGACAAAGGCAAATCAGTTGGCTGGTTTTGTACAATTCCTTTCATGATGCAACAGCAGAGTGAAGAAATTGTGACAATGATTGCACAACTCCAGAAGCCTAAAATTATTTCCTGCCCGACCCCTTACAGAAGAAAATTCCTATCCACTACGGATGGTGATATAAATTGGCATAGCCACTATGGAAATCAGTAGAAAGGTTTCTTTTAAAGCTAGACATGAAACCATCATTTGACTCAGTGACATATGACCCAGTGATGTTATTTCTGGGTATATACACAAAGAACTCTAGATACTAAGCACTGAGACACTTTCACATCCATGTTTAATGCTGTGCCATTCACAACAGCCAAGATATAGAACCAGCGTAGATGCCATTAACAGATAGATGGATAAGGAAGACGTGTGCATATACACAATCAGATTTTATTCAGCCATAAAGAAAAGTAATAGAAAATCATACACCAAGCAACCTAGGCCAGATTCAAATACTAAATGTTTTCTCTCATACATAGAGCCTTAAAATCGGGGGCTATCTTAAGAGAGAGGGTAAAGGTAATAGAGTACATGTGAGATGAAACTAAAAAGGGGGACTATTTGGGACAGAGGAAGGGGACCTTGGAGAAACAATGAGAAAACAGGACTTGGGGACAGGAATCCATAACAACAGGGTATTATGAAAATGCCATAATGAAACCCACTACTCTCTATGCTAATTTACAAAAACTAACAAAAATTAAATAATAATAAAACATCAAGGACTAAAGCATATTTTAAAACTAGGTATTCTGGAATGAAGGAACTGCTAACTAAAAGTTATATAAGGCCATTTGTTTAGACTGAGATCCTATACTAAGTCCAATGGACCAGACTGGAGTGACTCCTGCTGAAGTATCATGGTGCTCGCTATATTAAGTCATCCAGTCTTCCAGGATATCAGAAAGAAAAAAACCATTGACTAAACTCCAGTTTTAACTGGCAGGCAGAAGGAAAGCTCTTTGCTTTAGCCTTAACAGAAAAAATAACTTTGAAACAGCTTTTCCAGCACAAGGAGGAAAGCCCATTAATATCTTTCAGCAAATGGGCTGCGATTTTTTTTTTCTTCAGACAGTGTGGCCCTTGTTCCACTTCTCAGCGAGCATCCTCGAAGGCTCTGTGTCACACACTTTAAAAGGCACATTTTATTACATGTTAATTATTTCTCAACCAAACTGCTGCTTTTCTTAAAAAGCAAAGTCAAAGGGTTTTCTAGTTGTTTTAGTCATTTTAAAACTCTCCTACCGAAGTTTTTCCTCTTGGTTTTATTATTGCTGATGGTGATTCATTAGAAATCAGCAAGTAGTAGCTCTAGTTATACCAACGTGTCTGTATTTCTTCTGTAAAGGAGAATTTCCCCTATCAGCTGTATACAGTGTCCACAGAATGAACTCGAATCTTCTCTTTTTAGTTTTTCAGGACAATGACTGGCGCTGTGGCGACCTCCTAGTTAATAGATGGGATGGGACACGGTCCTTGTGCTGCCACACTATGTGCTGTATTTCAGTGCAGTTCAGTCTTTCGATGCTTAAGCACCACATCCACTGGGAACTCTTTTACCGTTGGTTGTGCCATTTTCTACAACTCCAATGGACAGTTCTTATTGTTGCTTTATTGAGCTATGTCACGTATAATGCAAGTCGCATACTGTGCACTTCAGTCATTTATGGTCATGAAATTCCGTCATCATCACCTCCAATGAAGTTTAGAACATTTTAATTGCCACCGCCAAAGAAACTCCATACCCACCAAAAACTTTGTCAATGTTTCTCCCAGTTTCCATTCCACCCCCTGCCTTATGCATTCACTAATCTACTTCTTGGCTTTATGGTAGCCTTTAAAAGGCATCACATATAGAAAGCCTCAAGCAATATATAAATGTCTGGGGTTTTTTTTTTTTTTTTGATCTTCGTTTTGCATATTTTCATGGTTCGTCTCCGTTGTAGCCTAAGTTGATAATGTATTTTACTGCTTTCAATGGCTGAATATTTATTTTGTGGGGATGTCACATTGCATTCCTCCATTCTGTTGATGGATACTTAAACTGACTGCACTTTGGAGCTACTATGAGTAAGGCTGTTACGAACATTTGTGCACACGTATTTCTGAAGACTTGTTTTCATGGCTTGATGTACATCTGGAAGAAGAATCGCTGGTCTTATTTGAGTTTTATTTAATCCTTTTCAGAAACTGCCAAACTGTTTTTCCAGGGAGGCTTTGCTGTCTTACATTCTCTCCATATGGCAGCAGGGCCTGATATTCCCATTTCTTTTTCAATTATAGTTTATTTAGAGTGCTGTCTCATTGTAATGTTTAATGCACATATTTCTGAGGGAAAGTGGGGTTGGACATCTTTTTTTTTTACCATTTTCATATCTCCTATAAGGAAACATCTATTCAGATGCCTTCCCTGTTTTGATGGGGGTCTGTCTTCTTATTGTGGCATTATGGAAGTTCGTTATATATTTTAGATGCAAGCTCTTCTAAGATATAAACTTTGTAATTGTTCTTTCATTCTGTTGTTTTTCTTTTTATTTGCTTGAGTGTATCCTTTGAAATACACATTTGTAAACAATATTTATAAAATACAGTCAGTCTATTTAAGCCACCATTTTCTCCTAGGTCACAGATATCTTCTAGAAGTTTTACATATTATGTCATACATTTATATCTAGGGCTAATGCAAGTTAATGTTTTTATGGTCCCTTCTTTCCCACTTCTTTGTTTCTTTTTGCCTTGGTTTTTCTGCCTCTTTGTATGAAGTCCCTGGGTATAAAATTCTTTGTATGTACCCTTCTTTCAGCCTATTAGTGGCTGTCTAGGGCATATATATACATATATGTTATACATATATACATATACATACATATATACATATATGTGGAGGAATAGTCAAATTATACTGCCTTTAAAATCACTTTAAAGAATTCCCTTTTCTGTACAATTTTGTGTCCTATCAAAAGCAATTCGATAAATGGAACCAGACAATGGGAACCACTGCTGGGCGTATATTTAATGACGTGCATCTTATGCTTAGAACTGGTATCTAGAAAGATCTGGACAAGTTTCCTAGAGAAAGGTCTATAATGCCATGTGTGGAGCAGCTCTGTTTTACTCTTTTCCATTATTGTTTAATGCTTAGGCATTCCTTTTAGTATTTAATTTTTGCTTTCATTAACAAACCTTTACACTGTGTCAAAAATCAAAATTATAGCAAGGTATTTTGGGTTGGATCTACAGCATTATCCAAATGGTCTTGGTAACCAGCCTGTGGTGCTACTGGGTACTGATGGGCCTTGGGAAAGTTCAGCCTGGTGGAAGATAGAGAGGTCACTGGGGAAGCATTTTGGAGAAGAGTGTCAGGAAGGTGGTCTCTTCCTATGTTGCTGTCTGACACCAGGAGGGGAGCTGCCGCTGCACAAGCATCAAAGCCACCTGACCATGGACGGAAACTGGAAAACAAAATAAACCCACCCTCCTTCTAAGGTGATTTTCCCAAGGGTTTTTTTTCCCACAGTGATAAAAACATAAATACCACAGGACTAGAAGTCATAAAATTATTTCATTAATCCTGTTTCCTCATTCTTGGCCCCTGATCCCCTATGTAAGGAACCATTTTAAAGTTTGTTTTGGTTTATGACTTTACTATTGAAAATATAAACATTGCTATATTTGTACCCATATTCCTCTTTCCTACTCTGGTGTCATATGCCAACACCATTACTCTCTCAGAGCTTCCTTCCTCCTTATAAATATGTCTCTGTTGGGTGGATCTTCCATGATTTATTCCACCCGTCCTTTGCTAAACATTTTGTAGTATTTATTTTCCTCTGTACACATCTTCGGTTACTATATGACAAACCACCATAAATTTGGCAACTTGTATTTAAACAATACAAACTTGGGGGCACAAAAATGGCTCAGCTATTAAGAGTACTGGCTGCTCTACCAAAGAACCTGGTTCAGTTCCCAGCGCCCCCTTAGGAGCTCACAACTACTGCAGTTGTAGGGAACTCCAACTGTAACTCTAAAAGTCCCAGGGAATTTTCCAGCTGTTTTCTAGGCTCCATAGGAACCAATCAAGCACATAGTACACAGACATACACATTTTTAAAATAATAAATAAATGATACAAATTTATTATCTTCTGTGAATCAGGAGTTGAAGGCCAAGTGGACTAAATCCTTGACATCTCACTGGGGTAAAAGCAAGGGTTCAACTAAGTCTGTAAACTCACCCAGGTGCTTGGGTTTGGGTCGCTGGCAGTTCGGTTCCCTGTGGTTATAACGCGAAGTCCTTGTTTTCTTGGCCACTATCAGCTGGCTCACTCTTAAAGGATCTTCCCACTCAGGTCTACATCACAGCTCCCCATCGTGTGGTTTGGGGGATATTCTTAGAACTATATTTCTCTAAAGCCACTAAGAGACTCTCTGAAAGGCTCACTCCTTCAATAAGCCCAGTGTGCCTAGCATAGTCTATATTTTCACTCATTCAAAGACTTTCATTACATCTAAAAATGCATTGATCTTTACTATATTATGTAACCTAATTCTGAGAAGGGTACCCTACAGTATGATCCTATGGTAATGCCTTGTACCCTATTAGCTATGATCCTAACTGCCTTACCTGTCATTATGCCTTCTTACATCAATAGGCTTCTTCCTCAGTCTTCCTGGAAACTCCAGGCACATTTCACACTCTTCCAATAAAATCCTTTTTTGTTTTATTGAAAACCCTGGTCATTTTATCGACCCAGACTGATATATCTTCATTTTTCTCTTGTAGAAATTAATGACAACTTTCTGAAACGCTTTTATATAAATCAAAAATATTTCAATGAAATGTAAATTAGTTTAATGACTACCCAGAAATGAGAATTCTCAAGTTATTTGGCAAGAAAAAGAAGCTTAAGTTTCAGTGATCTTTGCCATAAGACATCGTCAGCTTTAATGCCCAATTTATTTCTACTTCTTGTTTCTAATAAGTACTTAATCACAAAGGCATGCAGTTATTATAGCCTTGATGACCTCACTGTTTGCTTCATCTTCATAATTTCGCATCCCATGGAAAGTCAGAGTTGTTCCTCGGTATTTCTGCTAATTCTTCTGTTGCTGTATCTGCATGGTCTCCCCCCACCTCAATGCTCTGAGACCCTTGCATTCTGCTCTGTCCAATTCAGCACTGACTCTCTCTCTCTCTTTTGTATTTATATATTTATTTTTATATATGTATATGTATGTATATAACAATAGCACATAAAGAAAAAGGCAGAAAAAGAAAATCCTATTTTTTAGATTAACTCTATCCAATCCTCTAAGAGAATAGCTGGATCCAGAAAGTTGCTCTTTTTACTAAAAATTCCCAATATGTCTTTTATTTTATTTTTTTATTAATTTATCCTTGTTACATCTCAATGGTTATCCCATCCCTTGTATCCTCCCATTCTTCCCTCCCTCCCATTTTCCCCTTATTCCCCTCCCCTATGACTGTTCCTGTGGGGGATTTCCTCCCCTTGTATATGCTCATAGGGTATCAAGTCTCTTCTTGGTAACCTGCTATCCTTCCTCTGAGTGCCGCCAGGTCTTGGGCCCAGGGGTCCCACTCAAACTAAAGCACCAGCCAAGGACAATACAGGCGGTAAACTTTAAACCCCTACCCAGATCTAGCCAATGGGCAGAACATTCTCCACAGTTGAGTGGAGAGTGGGGTATGACTTTCACACGAACTCTGGTGCCTCATATTTGACCATGTCCCCTGGAGGGGGAGACCTGGTAGCACTGACTCTCTCTTAATCCCTTGCCATATGTCAATGTTTTGTAGGCCTAATAAATTCAACTGAGTCTCTGACCATATTTTTGTGTGGGAGCAGGAGTAGGTGAATGTCACATGAAGTGATGCCCTGCTGTGTTGTGTTTCACTTTGTTGTATTTTCAGGCATTTGGCTGGTTTGCCTTAAATGTGTTTGGTGCTCAGTACAGGTTCATGAATGCCAAATAAGCATATACTCAACCACTAAACCATACCCTTGGCTTACGCAGTGTCCTTGAAGGTCAATCAAAGATCAACCATTTTGTTGAGTGTCGTTTTACTAAGTAAAGAAGTCATGGTCATTATCTGAAGCTTTGGACACATTGATCCCACAATCAAAACATCTCCTTTTTTGTTGTTGTTTTTTGTTTTTTTGTTTTTTCGAGACAAGGTTTCTCTGTGTCACCCTGGCTGTCCTGGACTCACTTTGTAGACCATGCTGGCCTGGAACTCACAATGATCCACCTGCCTCTTCCTCCTGAGTGCTGAGATTAAAGGCAGGCACCACCATGCCCTGCAAAACATCTCCTTTTTAACCCAATAGTAAGCTGCCAGGCCTTGTTTCTGTTGCTCCTGGAACATTCCTTTGTGCTGATACCCCCACTGCGCTGAAAAGAGTTAGAATTAGAAAGGCAGCTGCAAGAACAACATGACCCAAGGTTTGGGATTTTGCTCTTTGAGGGTTTTTTAATCTTTTAATTTAGATCTAAACTCTTTCATGTACCAAAAACAAAAAGGCTTTGAAGTATACAGGACATCAAACTTAAGAAGACTGAAGGAAAGGCAGACATTCCACTGTTCGATATCTCAAAGGACTAGCTGGCATAATAAATGTTACACGGGAAGGAAGGTGCAGAGAGTAGCTGGACCTTAACAAGATGTAGGAAGAAGAAATAAACCTTGTGAGTGAGGCAGCCACCAAGTGAAGGGGTAGGGTCACAATTGGGAGAAGCTAAGTCTCCAAAGCTCATGTCACAGGGAGCACAACTATCCATTCCAGAGAGAGCCACAGGAGACTCTCACTACGTTGAGGGTCCACGTCAGTTCTTTCTCCTTGCTGAAAGAAAGAAAGCCTGACACTCAAGGTTAGTAAGGAAGTTAAGTAGAACGTTAAGTACATAATGACTGTGTGACTTCTTTATTTAGCAGAAAAAAGAAAATGACAGTCAACAAAAAAGGTCGACCTTGGATTGACCTTCAAGGACATTTCATAAGCAAAGGGTGTAGTTTCCAGGTTGAGTACATTCAAAATGTGCCTGTAGATACTGATTTTGTCTTTTAAATTTATTTACCGAGTGTGCATATGTATGGGAATGAGAGAGAGAGAGAAAAAGAGAGAGAGGCAGACAGACAGACAGACAGACAGCGACAGAGACAAAAACTGACCGTGTGTGGAAAATAAAGGACCTCTCCTTCCACCACATGGGTTCCAAAGAATCAAACTCAGGTCATCAGGCTCAGAAGTAAATGCCTTCACCCACTGAGTCAACCTGCCAGCCACAGTATTGCCCTTTTTTAAAATGGTGAGGATTGTTGGGCATCACCTGGACAGAGAGAGAGAGAGAGAGAGAGAGAGAGAGAGAGAGAGAGAGAGAGATATTCTCAACACCAACAAGAGAGTTGAAAGTGCAGAGGCCAAGTCACCAATCCCACATAAGGGTAAAACTGAGCAGTGAAAAGTCCAATTTGTTTCTACACTTATCAAAATATGATTCTTAACAAAGACTGCTCTAGAAGGAATTTTTATTCACTTGTTAATGCTAATGCCCTCTGATAATTAGGATCAAAAGGTCTCTATACTAGTCAGGGTGTTTTGAGCAATGTCTTTTTCATTGCTACTTTTTTCTCTTTCTTTCTTTCTTTCTTTCTTCTTCTTCTTTTCTGGTTTTGTGACACAGGGTTTCTCTGTGTAGCCTTGGCTGTCCTGGACTCACTTTGTAGATTTGGCTGGTCTCAAACCCACAGAGATCTGCCTACCTCTGCCACCCAGAGTTCTGGGATTACAGGAGTATATCCACTGCACCTGGCTTGCCACTATTTTCATTTAAAAAGAAAGACATTATGAACCCAGACCTCTGTTTCAAGATTCATGAATAACTGTGAAGAACTCTGTCATGTTACCAGGAACAGATACATCATTGGCTTTCCTATTTCCAGAGCACCAGAAAAGTTGAGTATTCTGCCACTTCCAGCATCAGTTTGGTCAAAAAGCTAATCATCCTGTACAGCTATCAGAGGAGCAGTAGGCAAGGATCTCCATCCCATTTCTCTCACACCAAAGTGCCTGCCTCTGCCTCACAGAAGTCTAGGAGCACATGAATGAGGTCTCTGAGGCCTCAGAACTATCTTTTCTCTTGTGAACTAAAGCCTACAGAGGTTACCACTTTATGTTGGATACTGATGAAAATCAGAACCAGGTCTTACTGAAAACCATTCAGGTTAGTGACTGGGACAAAAGATGAGCTACACATCATTGAGGCAGATGCAATGAATTATGAAGAGAGTCCAGCTAAAGTAACACTGACAACTTTGAAAATGTCTGTACAGCCAGCAGTTTCCCTTGGGGCCTTTGAGATTTCATCACCTGTTGTCTCAATATTGACATGTGTTTCAGGGCCTGAATAAGTCAGTGAAGAGCCCCATTAAAGGAAGATGAAGAGTCAGAAGAAGATGGGAGGATGTAAAACTCTTAAGTAATCTGCGCTGGCAGTGGCAACAAGGCTTCATAGAAAAAGCAAACCTTGATAAAGATGATAGTGATGATGACATAATAATAATATGGTAATAAGAAGAATGAGAAGGAAATACAAGAGAAAGCTCCAGTGAAGAAGTCTGTATGAGATGCCCCAATCAGAACTAGAAGAAGGTCAAACAAGAGTGGAGATGACTTCAAACCATCAACACCAAAATGAAAAGTCAAGAATCATTCAAAAAATAGAAAGAAAAAAAAAAAACTCCTAAAAATACCAAAAGGACCTAGTTGTGTAGAAGACATTAAGGCAAAAATGCAAGCAAGTAAGAAAAAGGATGGTTCTCTTCCCAGCATGGAAACCAAGTTCATTAATAATTTGAGGAACTGCTTCTGGATGACTGACCAGGAACCTATTCAAGATCTTCAGTAGCAGAGGAAGTGCCTTTAAGAAATGGTTTAAACAGTTGGAAATCCTCAATCTTACTTCTGTAGCAGCTGAAACCTGGTTGTCCTTCTTACAGTGAGAACTCTGCCTACTGTGTTTGATAAATGCTCTCTAGGTTCCATTGCCAGCAATGTGTTGTCAAGGATTAAGCTCCACTTTTTAGTTGGTTTTAAATATATATGGAATGTTATAATAGGACATAGTAATAGTAGGGGTCAGATATGGAAATGGTAGGGACACAAAAATATATGTGTGAAATAAATTCTGTATTTTAACAAATAGAAAAAAAGTCAATCATCTCCAAATACCTACACTGTCACTACAGAGCCTTCAGTCCAAAAACTTACCTAAGCATGTGTTCAAAAAACTGTCACGTGAATTAAGCCACTAATGAGTTACTCTTGTGCCAAACTTACTGCAAAGGTAGATTTTCTCCCTCTCTCAAAACAGAGAAAGCACATCTGTGACATGCAACCACTTGTTACTATATCTGCTCTTGGCAAAGCCAGAGGACCACTTTGTATCTGGCTCCCGTTTCTCAACAAAACCTCTTTAAAGGATATCGAGTTTGGAAGTTAACACTTTTCAAGACACTAAACACAACTTCTGTTGAGATTTTTGACAGGCCTTTTGATGCCAGCCATTCCTGTGGAAGCAGTGAGTTGTTCTGACATGTCACGAGCAGTAGAGGCAAGTGTGGTGCCAAGCATTGCAGGGGCTCCATCTGCACACAGCAACAATCTTCCTAGGCAAAGTTTGCGTGGCTAAGACATGCGGTATCACTTTGAAGCTTCTTTGTACTGGTTATGCTTTCCAAAAGAGGTTCTCAAGTGGTACTTTCTCTAATGGTGTTATCATACATAGACAAAAGCTAGGAGCCATATGTGTTGGGAAGCGCCACTCATTAGGCAGAAGAGATGATGAAAGTGGCAGCTCCACCACCAGTGGTGACATGTGGGCGGAATGTCGAAAGTTATACAGAAAAGCTCATCATTTAAGACAGGCATTGTTTCAACTATCTCTCCTTGCTCTGAGCTACTTCCAGTGTCATGTTTACAGTGCACAACGTTTCCAGACCTCTCTTGGGGAAACAGCTCAGAAGGTAACGGACTTAACATTTAAGCACAAGGACTTGAGTTCAAATCTCAAGCAATTACATAAATGCTAAGTGTGAAGACACACATCTGAAACCAAGTTCCTGGAGAATCAGAGAAGGCAGTAGGTCAGGGGATCCACTACCCAGCCAGTTGGCTGAAGCAGTAAATTCCAGGCCCAGTGAGAGACCTTGTCTCAAAATAAGGTGAAGAATCACTGAGGAAGACATCTAGTGTCAACATCTCACCTCCACCCGTATGTGAATAAAGATAGTGTGGTCAAGTTGGACCTGACCATCACTGTCTTGAAGCTACCCACAAGATCCTCAGGAGATGGTGTAGGATCAATTTTCTTAACAAATGTATTTTATTACAAACTTATTAACCAAGCATACGTCACTTATAACCAGACTAACCTAAACAATAGGAGAAGAGGATTAAAGAATACAATAACAAAACCGTAAGGATACCAGTTCCAAGGAACAATTCTCCTGGCGTTGTCAGCAGGATTTCTTCAGCTGGAACCTGGAGTAACCAGAACCCGGAACCTCAGCAGGAGCCCGGAACACCAAAGCCTTCCCTTGAGCGGTTCTTTCTAGAGCATCTTGAAGTGGATCAATGAACAGCCAAAACTATCCCACGTCTCCAAAGCCCCCGCCTCCAGTTTTAGGCTCATTTATATATCTCCTCCCAGAGTCTGTTCACAGATCTTTTCAGCTGGCAACAATCAAGCTCCCACACAAGGCAGTTTGTCTTCTAGTGGATTAACATCACCTGTTCTCTCACAAGACCGTTCCCCATCTCACCCTTGGGATCATAACAAAAACAGGTTTATCTCTCCTTCAAGATGGGGCCTATTAACATCCCCTTTGGGGACTGGAACAGTGGCTGGGCCAATAGTTTAAAACATTTGCATACAAGTGTTAGGACTGCAGTTCAGCTCTCCAGAATCCATGTAAATGCTGGGTGGGTAGGGCAGAATGCCACCCCATGTAATTCTAGCCTTGGGAAATAGAGACAGAAGATCCCAAGAGTAAGCTAGCTGGAAAGCGTGACCATATCAGAAAGCTCTGGGTTTGATTGAGAAGTCTTGTCTCCATGAGTAAGGTGGAAGAGCAGTTGAAGATAATTTATGATATCACCCTCCAGCCTACACACAGGAGCATACATATTTGCACACACACACATGACTAGGGGAAAGTGATCCAAAAGCAGGCAACAGAGTCCATGTCAGATATGACCTCCACACTCCACTTCCTAAGTGCCCCAACATGAAGAACAAACTGCCCATCAGTTACATATGTGTCATGGGCCAAGGTCCAGTCCATGCATGCTCTTGGGTTGGTGCTTCCGTCTCTGTAAGCCCTTATGGGGCCAGGTTAGTTGACCCTGTTGGTCTTCTTGAGGAGTTCTTGTCCCCTCCAAGACTTTCTATCCTTCCCCCCTCCCCGCCCCCACCCCACTCTTCCACAAGACTCCTTGAGCTCCGCCTAATGTTTGGCTGTGGGTCTCAGCATCTGTTTTGATCCACTGCTGGGTGGAGCTTCTCAGAGGACAGTCATGCTAAACTCCTGTCTGCAAGCATAGCAGAGCATCATTAGTAGTGTCAGAGGTTGGCTTTCTCCTATGGGGTGGTCTCAGGTTGGGCCAGTCATTGGTTGGCCATCCCCTCATTCTCTGTTCCATCTTTAATCCTGCACATCCTGTATACAGGTAAATTTTGGGTCAAAGGTTTTGTGGGTTTTCTGGCTTTTAGAAAGCTGGTATAAACATAGATGAACAACTGTCCTTATGGAAGGTGGAGCATCTTTTGAGTGTATGCCTAAGAGTGATATATCTAGGTCTTGAAGTAGCACTATTCCCAATTTTCTGAGAAAGCACCAGACTGATTTCCAAAGTGGTTGTACAAGTTTGCACTCCCAACAGCAATGGAGGAGTGTTCACCTTTCTCCACATCCTTGCCATCATGTGCTTTCACTCGATTATTTGATCTTAGCCATTCTGGCATGTGTGAGATGGAATCTCAGAGTTGTTTTGATTGCATTTCCTTGATGACTAGGATGTTGAACATTTCTTTAAGTGTTTCTCAGCCATTACAGTTTCCTCTGTTGCAAATTCTTGGTTTAGCTCTGTGCCCCATTTTTAATCGGGTGATTTGGTTTGTTGGTGTCTAATTTCTTGAATTCTTTATATATTTTGGATATTAGCCCTCCAAACAGACTATTTTTAAGTGTATGTCACATTCCCAGTGCACCCTTAGGAAAATGAACCCAGTGACATCTTTGAAAGTTCCTTATCCCATAGTGTTCTGTCACAGCTTTTATTTTCTTTTAATCTTATTTTTTATTTTATATTTTTGTTTTATTTACATATTTTTCTTCTATCTTTTTACCCTACAGGTCCTTAGCATATATATTATGGCTTCCAGTTTAGTGCTCTTATGGAATTTCTGATTGTGCAAGCAAGACTCTGATTCTTGTGTCTTCTCTTGGACTTTTTGTTGTTTTGTCCTATTCCAATGTTTTTGTTTTATGTTATATTTAATTATATTATATTATACTTATTATTATCCCTCAGAAGGCTGTTTTCTAATGAGAGACAGAAAGGGGATTGATCCAGATGGGAAGGGAAGTGTGAAGGAAATGGGAATAAAGGGAGGGAAAACCATAATCAGAATATATTATATGAAAAAGAACTATTTTCAAAAAAAAAATAATGACCACTGAGAGAGTTGAGTTAATGTGCATTGAGAATAGGGTGGACTGAGGCAACAGTTTACTGAGGGTGTGGGTTGGGTATTCTTTTTTTTTTTTTTTTTTTTTTTTTTTTTTTTTTTTTTTTTTTTTCTGAGAGGATGTAGAAGAAAGTAAAGTTGAGGTAGCCAAAGGACTTTTAAGAATAGGGTGTCTGACTTTCTACATGACCTAAATGTGACAAGGAACCAACTTTTCCATCCACACACAGTCAATGGAATTTTACAAGAAAACAAAGAACTGAGTTTCAGATAAGAACTGGATTAGAAACCACAAATCGGAGAATGAAGAGCAAGAAATTTGAGGAACTAGGCTGTGAGAATAAGTATGTCGCTGGAGATGTCCTAGAGTGCTGGCTTGCCCAGAGTGCAGCAGAGCACTGTCCCAACCCTCCCAGGACCTAGGACAATGGGCACTGTGATTCTGTCACCTGCTGACTGCACACATCTGGCTCAGAGAATGTTCAGTGCAACAAAGGGTGTTTTGGTCCTGTTGATGGTCTGGGCTTCCCTCTGCTGGCCTTTCTTGTTCCATTGCACTATAGCCATGAGCCTATCATCTACTTTCAAACCACAGTCAGGTCAGGAAATCTAGAACTTTTTTTAAAAAGGTCAGCTTCTACAGGTTTATGTCAATCTATGTAATTTTATGTAGATCTAACACTAAATAGACCCTAATTACTCAAATAGAAGGCCATGGCTGGTTAGTCCTGGCTAGATCTGGGGCCAAAGATCAGTCTGACATTGTCTCCTTGTCTTTACTGTATTACAGACAGGCATGGGAAATCTGAGTAAGTTAAGATTACCAATGACATCAAAAGTGGGAAGAAAGAGACCAAGAGAATTTTATGAGCTGGGCATATGTTCTGGCTGATTTTGTGTCAACTTAACAGAGGCTTAAGTCATTAAAAAAAAAAAAATACCACAAGAACATAAGAACTGCTGTTGCTCCAGGGCTGGTGGTCCTGGATGGTATAAGAAATCAGGCTGAGCAAAGCATGGAGAGCAAGCCAATAAGCAGTCCCCCTCCATAGCTTCTGATTCAGTTGCTGCCTGTAGGTTTCTGCTTTTAGTTCCTGTCCTGATTTCCTTTAAAGATAGACTGCTACCTGGAAGTGTAGGATGAAATAAATCCTTTCCTTCCCAGGTTGCTTTTTGCTCATGATGTTTATCACAGCAATAGAAACTAATGAAGACAAGATGGCAATACCTGCATGCAATCATAGCACCTGAGAGGGTTAGGCAACAGAATCTCAAGACTGAAATGGGAGTAGTGGCCCAGCAGCTAAGAGTTCCTGCTGCTCTTGGAAAAACACAAGTTCTTTTCCCAGTCTCCATGTTGGTGGCTCACAATTGCTGGTAATTCTAGCTTCAGTGCACTCTATGCTTTCCTCTGGCCTCCAAGGGCTCTTATATGCATATCACCCACATACGCACATACTACACATTTTTAAAGGAAAAAAAAAAAAGGAATCTCAAGATCAAGGCTAGCCTGGCTACACAGTGAATCCCGGTTCAGCCGGGGCTATGTGGTAAGACATATTAACAAAAATATGAGGTTTAAGGAGAAGCAATATTAGATTCTGATTCTTCCTCTTGCCTTGACACAGCGTCCTATCAGCTCTATGCCTAGAGTTAGGAAGCATTTCCTAAATTAAAGAGATGAGTATGGGGATGGGAGAGGACTAAGTCAACCAAGTGCTTGCCACGCATGTATGAGGATCTAAGGTCAATCCCCAGGCCTGGCTTGTTCTTGTATTCCCAGTATAGGGGCGGGTTGCTGTGGGACACCATTTCCAGGGATACATAAACAAGTTCCCAGAAAGGGAACTTAAAACATCCCAAAGTACAGCTACCACCAAAGTCCAACTTGGTGAACCAATGAATTTTATTGAGGTTACTTACAGGAAGGCAGATGATGGGTAACTTATGGAACAGAATTGACTCAAAGACAATTCCGTCATCAAAATCACACCCCAGCCTTGAAGATGGCTCACAAAAGCTGGAAACCCAGAGAGCATTGCATAACTGATGATCCATCTTGCCTCCATCTTAGGCTTAAAAGCCATCTTATAGTAAAGATAAACTAGGCTCCTTCCTGTTTATGAATAAACCTCTGTGTCTCAAGGATAGGGCTATGCCCCACCTGTAACCTTAACTAGATATGGTTCTCTCTACTGCCTGTTCCAGGAAACAACCATGTCTTTGTTTCAAAAAGTTATTATAACCATCTTGCAACCCTACCTCTGTTTCAAAAGGTTGTTTTTTTTAATTTTTTATTATTAATTTATTCTTGTTACATCTCAATGGCTATCCCATCCCTTGTGTCCTCCCATTCTTCCCTTCCTCCCCTTTTCCCCTTATTTCCTCCCCTATGACTGTTTCAAAAGGTTGTTATAACTGCCTTGTTATGACTACCTCATGACCACCTTGCAATTATGTCTTTGTTCCAGGAGGTTGTTATGACCAACTTCTTATGTTAATGTTCTGCTCCTGTAACCCTGGGTATTTTACACACAAAATCCCCTATTTGGAAATTGCCGTACCCCTAAGCTATAAAAACCTTGTCTTCCTCACATCCAATGCTGATCTCTTGAACCTCACCATCAGGGGGTGACAGGCCATGTACACAAACAAAAAGTTTGCTCTAATGATTTGGGTCAGTATAGGGATCAGGGCCAAGGGAAAAGCTCCCTGCCTCTATCTTGACCTGGGGCTCCTGAGATTTGGAAATCCCTGCCCCTATGATGCAACACTAACACCCTTGGGTATAATCTCCCTGGGGACACAGAGATGCCTGCCGCATTCACATTCTCCACAGGCCCAGGAGGCTTCTAAAAGCATATTCTGAAGACTCGTGTACTCCGTGGTACAACATTTCCCTAATGGAATCAAGACTCAGGGATGGACTCCCAGGACTAATATTTAAAAAGAAGAAAAAATACAAAGAGTTCCCAGTCATCACTGAGATGATGTGACCACTTCAGACGCCCTACACAGGCTCCTTTCATTCAGTGAGCATTTATAGAGACCCTACTGTAGAGTTGAATCCTGTTGAGCATGGCAAACAGAACAAAAAGATAAAACAAACATCTTCAGCTTCATGAAGCTTGCTTTGCTGCCCTTTCCCACCAGCTCAGTGCACATGCTCCAGGAAGTCTGTAAAAGCCTTCCCTTTCACCCAGGCCTCTTCTATCTTTCTTCCCATTCAGAGGCAGCCACCGTTCTGTTCTCCCCAGTAAATCTATTGTGTGAGGGGTTTTTGCATGGTGTGGCATGGTAGTCTTCGTTGACTCCCAACTGCCGAGATACTCTTGCACCAAAACAACAAAAACAAAAAACAAAACAAAACAAAAAACCCTTTACAGTCAGTGGCCTTTCTCCTCCCATGTTTGGGATTAATTCAACCTACAGGAACTGGACAGGTTGGAGGGTGTCCTTTCCAGGCGGCTTAGTCGGCCTCAGCCTCTTCTGAGCAGCTTGGTTTAGAGTGTCTCTCAGCAGAGCTTACAAATTACATAAACTAGAGGGAGAGAAAACCCTTGTCAATCTTGTCAGTTTCAGGGACTTCCTGAAGCTTTGAGTTGTTTACCCAAAATACTTACAAAATGTAATGTTTCTCCTCCATCCTGTTGCTTTACCTCCCACCCCCACCCACCACCACCACCACCCCTCCCCCGTTTAGTAACCTGTGTCTTAACAAGCTTTCTGTCAGTGTTGAAGGTTTTACTCTCAGAGAAAACAGGGGAACAGAGATAAGCAGGTCCTTGGGCTTGCTAAGCAGTCCGCTTCACTTACTCAGTGAGCTTCAGGCCTGTGAGAGATCCTGTCTCAAAAAGAAAGAGCTGCATGGTAGCTGAGGCCATGAGCCACCTGCTAGGGAAGAATTTTTCAACTTGCTGGTTCTTGAGCATTCCCCCCTCCCCCAATACTGAATGAATCAGATCATCAGATCACAAAAGATAGGGCCTGGGATCTGCTGTCCTGAATTCCCAGGTGATTCCGATGTTTGAGAGCCATTTACATAAATGGCGAGGGACATTGCAGTCATAGAGCTTTGTTTTCTATTTGCTTGTTTAAAAAGAGACGTGTGTTTACAAAACGCTCATTTCATCATTTAGTTTCAGACTGAGCGCAAGGGATTTCTGAAAACATTTTAGTTGCCTGGATGATGTAGTGATGGAAATCAAAAACTCAGGTGTGAGTGAAAAAGTAGAATGCCTGCAACAACTATGTAGTATCGTATGCCTAAAATCCCAGCACTCTGAACGCTGAGGTAAGATCTTGAGTTCAAGGCCAGCCTGTTTACACAGGGAGATCCCCTCTCCAGGAAGAAAAAAAAAAAAAAAAGCACCATACAGGAATCACTGGGCCTTATGATTTGGGAAAGCAAAAATCTACTTTCATTTTCAGATGTTGCTTTTTCAAGATTATTTGCTATGCAAACGTTGCTGAGCAAATATTTGGGAACACACAAGCAGAACTATTAAACACTAGCGTGGTGTTTTTCCTGAGGGAGCTGGCCAAATGAGATGTGGGGTGGGGTGGACATGAGTACCGATTGCCAGAAGTTCGGTGTTCCATCTTCTCTAAATCATTAGCAAGTAATTAATGGCAAGAAGCAAAAAACATTTCTAGACATAGGTAAAATGTTTGCTTAATGATCAACTCATTTGGAAATGGACTGTGGCCAAATGATCTTAGAATCTCTCTAATCATTTCTTATTACTGTCGGTTTCTTTCCGTCCCTGTCTACATTTATAAGGCATTATAAATAATTGCATAAATACACCAGTTTCCATTTGTTCACTAATTTAACTAAATGGATTTCTTTTTCTTTTATTTCAGTATTAGGGAGAAGCATGGACATATGGCATACTGTACTGAACCCCCTGGCCCCACCCCCACCCCCACACATCTGTGGTCCAAGCTGCTCCCAGAGGACATGTTGACGTCTGAAGTCCATGCTACCACTGACATTCATGTTCCATGCCCCCAACAGCTGTTATTGGTAAGGAAGCTTCATTTGCAATGGTATCAATGACTGCAGACTCATAATTGAGAACGAGAGACGTTGAAGGCTTCCGTGACAACTTTGTCCACACACCACCAAAAAAGAAGCAGTCTAGACAGGAAGCCATTGAAGTAAGTTCTTAAAAAGTTGTGATAAAGATGCTGAAGTGTAGCTCTTCATAGTCGGTGACTTCTGGCAGGAGAGTGGGGAAGGACGCAGTTAGCTTTAAGGGGCTGGCCACTGGGAGTGTGATCTTGCTCCAATGAGTATATAGGCAACACAAATTGGACTTGATGTATTGGTTTTGTTTTTTTTTTTTTCTTTTGGGGGGCATAAGGTATGGGCAACACAAATTGGACTTGATGTATTGGTTTTGTTTTTCTTTCTTTTGGGGGAGGCATCAGGAGGGAGGGGGAAACCTTGGCGAAATGGAAAGGGAGTATGATGAGATACATTGTATGAAATTCCCAAATAATAAAAATAATATGTTAAAAAAATATGGTTTCAGCATCTTTCAAGCACTGTGCTAGGTACTGAAGAAGTGACAAATAACACAAGCAAGGAATGGCAGTGTATGCTCCTAATTCCAGCATTCAGGAAGTAGAAAGGATCCACGTTGAGTTCAAAGTCAGCCTGGTCTTCATAGCAAATTTCAGACCGGGCAAGGCTACACAGTGACTGTCTCAGAGGAAGCCAACAAAAAAATTAAACTCTGAATCAAAATGTACACGACACTAGTGATTTTAAGAGTCCTCTTTCTCCACTTATAAAATAGTAACTTTTAAAATTGTATTTACCTTATTTTATAAGTGCAGCTACTTTGCCTGTATGAATGATTGTGCTTACATGCAGTGCCCACAGAGCCCAGAAGAGTCCATCAGACCCTGTGAAATTGGAGTTACAGTGTTGGCCACCAGGTGGGTCTTCTAAAAGAGCAACGAGCTCTCTTAACCACTAAGCTGTCTCTCCAACCCTACAAGCAGATCTTGAGCCTTAGTAGCAAATGAAGTTTTGCTGGGAACTTCAGTTGTATACACTCATCTTTTGCACTCAAGCCTCTCTCTTCCTCAATTTTTTATAACAAGAGACGGCGCCACACTGCTCTCTGCCCCGGAAAACCCACTCAGCATTAAGGCAGAAGTTCAAGCTTCTCCACCAGAAGGTCCCAGCACTCCAGGAAGAAAAGGAGCAAGTGTGGTGTCCAGAGTTCACTTCCCCCAGGAACAGGGAAGGAATGAGGCCCATGCCACAAGATTAGCGATCCAGCAACGGGGTGTGGGAGAAAAGATTTTTCTTCAGCAAAGCGTTAAGGCTCTTTTAGTTAAACAGCTGCTTTAGCAGCAGATGTTGTGGGTGTCACCCTTACCTGATGGGTCATAGCTGGAGTGTGCTTCAGGAGCTGAGCCAAGGAGTGGTAGAAGCTCGGGGCTTCAAACCAAGTCAGGCATGAGCAGAGGCCCAACCTCAAAGATCCCACAGTGAGCCTAACTGGCAGTCAAGTCTGGGGGTCCAGCAATGAATTCTTAGGGAAGAGAAGGCGCTTTTCTTTTTTTTTTTTTAATTTTTTTTTATTAATTTATTCTTGTTACATCTCAATGGTTATCCCATCCCTTGTATCCTCCCATTCTTCCCTCCCTCCCATTTTCCCATTATTCCCCTCCCCTATGACTGTTCCTGAGGGGGGTTACCTCCCTCTGTATATGCTCATAGGGTACCAAGTCTCTTCCTGGTAACCTGCTGTCCTTCCTCTGAGTGCCACCAGGTCTCCCCCTCCAGGAGACATGGTCAAATGTGAGGCACCAGAGTACGTGAGAAAGTCATATCCCACTCTCCACTCAACTGTGGAGAATGTTCTGACCATTGGCTAGATCTGGGTAGGGGTTTAAAGTTTACCGCCTGTATTGTCCTTGGCTAGTGCCTTAGTTTGAGTGGGACCCCTGGGCCCAAATCTGCCTATCATAATGTTCTACCTGTAGGTTTCTAGGACCCTCTAGATCCTTCTACTTTGCTATTCTCCCATGCTTCTCTCATCTAGAGTCCCAAAAGGATGTCCTCCCCTCTGTCCCAGTTTCCTGGTAAGTGAAGGCTTTCGTGGGACATGCCCCTTGGGCTAGTATGCAGATATAAGTGAGTATATACCATTTGAGTCTTTCTGCTTCTGGGTTAACTCACTCATTATGATCATTTCCAGCTCAATCCATTTATCCACAAACTTTGGGAATTCCTTGCTTTTAATAGCTGAGTAGTATTCCATAGTGTATATGTATCACAGTTTCTTTATCCATTCTTCTACTGAGGGACACTTAGGCTGTTTCCATGTTCTGGCTATTATGAATAAGGCTGCTATGATCATGGTTGAGCAAATTTTCTTGTTGTGTGCTGGAGCATCTTCTGGGTATATTCCAAGGAGTGGAATAGCTGGGTCTTGAGGAAGCCCTATTCCCAGTTTTCTGAGATAGCACCAGATAGATTTCCAAAGTGGCTGTACTAGTTTGCATTCCCACCAGCAATGAAGGAGTGTTCCTCTCTCCCCACATCCTCACCAGCATGTGGTGTCACTTGAATTTTTGATCTTAGCCATTCTGATGGGTGTAAGATGGAATCTCAGAGTTGTTTTGATTTGCATTTCTCTAATGACTAAGGAGGTTGAGCATTTCTTTAAGTGTTTCTCAGCCATTTGATATTCCTCTGTTGAGAATTCTCTGTTTAGTTCCAAGCCCCATTTCTCAATTGGGTTATTTGGTTTGGTGGTGTTTAATTTCTTGAGTTCTTTATATATTTTGGATATTAGACCTTTGTCAGATGTAGGGTTGAGGAAGATCTTTTCCCAGTCTGTAGGCTGTCGCTTTGTCCTCTTGACAGTGTCTCCTGCCTTACAGAAGCTTCTCAGCCTCATGAGGTCCCATTTATTAATGGTTGACATTAAGGCCTGGGTCATTGGTGTTCTGTTCAGGAAGTTGTCTCCTGTGCCAATATGTTCCAGGCTCTTCCCCACTTTTTCTTCTAAGTGACTTAATGTCTCTGGTTTTATGTTGAGGTCTTTAATCCACTTGGATTTGAGTTTTGTGCAAGGTGACAAATATGGGTCCAGTTTCATTTTTTTACACATAGACCTCCAGTTAGACCAGCACCATTTGTTGAAGATGCTATCCTTTTTCCATTGAATGGATTTGGCTTCTTTGTCAAAAATCAAGTGACCATATGTGTGTGGATTCATATCTGGGTCTTCGATTCGATTCCACTGATCAACCAGCCTGTTGCTGCGCCAGTACCAAGCTGTTTTAATTACTATTGCTTTACAGTATAGTTTGAGATCAGGTATGGAGATTGAGAAGGCGCTTTTCTTTCCCCTGTGCTCCAGCGCAAAATAAACAGCCACTCTCAGACGACCTTCAATCTTCATTAAGTAGGTGGTGTGCTCATGTGTTTTATTTCACGTTAAACAAGGACTTATGAACCTTGGGTACTGGGAGGGGTTTTGAGGATGAATGGGTGTCGTGGACTGGAACTAAAATGCTGGCAACACTCTGTAACAGGTGACAAGCTCACGTGACTGACGACCTGTAACTGTAGGACTCCAATCATTGGAGTCTCTTCCTGGAAGCCCAGTGAGAGTCAGAGTCACAGCTCAATGCAAAAGCAAAGGACTTCATTGAGCCAAGGCGCCAGGGTCCACCAAGCTCCAAGGAGATGGAAGACCCCATCCTGCAAAGGCTGAGGGTTTAAATACCCTTTACAGAGGCAGAACTCAGCAACAGTGGTTAGTTAACAACTGATTGGCTAACAGAGGTGACCTTTAAAATGATTGGTCAAGGTTCAAGAGAGGGAAGCCGACCTTGGGGAGTCTGTTGGCCCCCTGCAGGTGTTTTGGGCCCTATATGAGGATGTAGTTTAAGTATTGAGGGCCGGTGAATTCCAGATAGGGAGTAGCAGGGGGTGATAGTGGAAAGTTTTAGCCTTGGCTGTTGTTTTATTTTAAAATCAAAAATGGCTGTGATTTAGTTAACTTATTTCCTGCATAACCACCTTGGGGTTGTGTCACGTGCTCCTGAGGCAGGCACAGAAACACTGAGAGCGCTTTGTCCCACACCTTCCATCCTCAGGATGAGATTTTTAAATGTCACGTTTGAGATTTCCTGGATTTGAACATGCTCCACCTAGGCAGCAGCTCCATGCCAGTTCCCTTGGGGGCACGATCCAGGAGCCCAACACAGAATGTAGATTGCCATTCTGAACACGAGGGAAAGGGAGCACAGTGAGGAAAAACTGAAGCAAAGCAAGACTGAAAACTACTTGGGCAAACGCCAAACTCTGCTTCTCCGTGTCTGATGTCAAAGCATTCTTCAGATCTCCAACTCCTTTCAGCATCACACTTTTCTCCCTGTTAGCACTTCTCCCTGGCAGGTATCCCGTGGCTCTGGCATCTTCAGCATCCTGGGTCTCCAAGGCAATCCAGGCTTTATCGTCACAGTTTTACATAATGGCCTCTCTAGACCTCCATGCAGGGACAACCCCTGACACATGCCTGGCCTCAGCAGCTTTCCTTAGTCGAGGAGAGAGAGTCCATAACCCCTGTCTTCTATTGCTATTCCCAGATTGAACCCAGAAAGATCCAGAAAGACACGGAAACTGCTGTAAATACAAGAGGAATCTTTAATTCAGCCCCAGGCTGGGCCACCCCCTCCCCATCCCCAAATCAAAGGTCCCTCAGGCTGGCCTGGCTGTGGCGGTCTTTTTTATATGGTCTTCCCTCTCCGTGCCTCTCAAGCAGGGGGGATCCCAGTTAACATTGTAAGACTGAGACCTCCAGAGAGATCTCTAGTCTGTACCCAGAGTCCTCAGAGAGAAATGGAGTCCAATGTCGATGCAATACGCACAGGAATTTTATTGAGTCGATATGCATTGAGGTCTGACTAGCTCTTTCAAGCTGCCGACTCCTGAAAACAGGCGCAAGTGCTTTTTATATCTTTTTGTAAAAGCAGAAATTAGCAGGCTAGCTAGGAGGAGTAAGTACATTCCAGGGGTAGGGGTAGTGGAATATTTTTAGATATAGCTGGACCCTCAGCATAGGTTGGCTGGCCTTGAGTCAAGCTGGACTGTCAGCGTAGGCTGGCTGGCCTTGAGTTAAGCTGGACCCTCAGCACAGGCTGGCTGGCCTTGAGTCAAGCTGGACCCTACAAGGGGCCAAACAGCTACAGAACACACGAAGTGATTTGATATTGATACCTTGGTTCAGTATCAGTATTGCTTCCTGGCCCCTCCAACATAGGGGGGCCTAATGTCCAAACGGTTTAACTTCTTTAGTTCTTTTTCTTTTTCTTTTCTTTTTTTTTTTTTTTTTTTTTTTTTTTTTTTTTTTTTTTTTTTTTTTTTTTGCCATTTTCTCAAGGATGTGTGTAATTCCAATGGGGGGGGGCTGGGGGGAGGCAGAGTCAGTTGTTATCAGATAACGCTATCTCTGGTAGTAGCTGTGAGCTTGAATCTCTTTTAAGTCTTTTTTTTTTCCCCCCAAAGACTTTTGTGGACCTCAGACAGGTTGACGCCAAGGTCATCCAGTGTTAGCTCAAAAAGCTCTGTGCTTCCTTCGGGATTTAACCAATTAAAAAAAATCTTCTAGGCTTCTCTTTCTTTCACTATCTTTGACTCTAAGTCCAGAACCATGTGGCTGAAGCTGCCAAGTTCTGTCTTCTGGGGCTGGGGCATGGCCTCCTCGTTTAAACACTTGTTCTGGTTTTAATAGTTTCCTTTACTGCCTAAGCCTGGCTTCCCTAAAACCCAGTCAGGCTGGCCTCAAACTCAGAGATCACTTGTCTCTGTCTTCCCAGTGCTAGAATTAACCACTACAATGAGCTACTATGTGATGGAGGGGTAGAAAAGATAGAAAGTGGAGCAGTATGTGGGCTGCGGAGAGAGGGGGAGTAGGGGTGTGAAAATGGTGGCAGGTATATGAAGAAGGGCTGAGGTTGGCAGAAGAACAAGTTGTTGCGTGGTGGGGAGTATGCTGCAGTCTGGAGCTTATAAAGATGCAGACTCAGACCCCATGCCCCCAACTCCACCCAGCCATGGGATCTCCCTGGCTCTGGGCAATGATAGAGGCTGAGATGAGGAGTGGTTCACTTTCCAGACTGGACCTTCTTGAAGGACCACTGTGGTCCACAATGCTACTGAGAACCACTTGTGGGTTAGTGGTCCTGATGTGGCCAGGGTCCAGGCTGATGTCCGTGGCCTGTGTTACCACTAAATCATGTAGTTGTCCATGGTCTATGCCCTAGCCTGAAGCCATGTGAATGTCTATAAGTTGGGCTACCACAGGGGGCCATGTTGATGTGAGTAGCCAGTTGCCACCTGAGGCCATGGAGATGTCTGAATACATGCTGCTGCCAAGGGTCATGTCTGTGTCTGAGGTCCTACTGCAGCCAGGGTCTGTGTTGATGTCTGTGGCCTATGTTAGCACTGAAGGCCATGCAGGTGTCCATGGTCTGTGCTACAGCCTGAAGCTCCAGGGCCATATTGATGTGGGTGGCCTGTGCTGACACCAGATGCCATGTTGATGTCTGTTGCTCCTCCTCCCAAGGGGAATAACCATTTGCCAAACACAGTTGGGCATTAGTTCCCTAAGATTAACACCCTGTGGTTGAAGAGGGCCCAATGGCACCAGAGGCACACAAGCTTTCCAGGCATGGGCCAGATGTTCACATTGTTCCAAGGACAGTTCACTGAATAGAGTGCATAGGCTGGACGGGGAACACGTGGAAATTGTGATGCAGGATTCTTGCTTATTCTATGGGGGTATGTGCCACTGAGGCAATTAGCTTGTCCACTTGGGCATTCCCCTCAGCTATGGTACCAGGGAGCCTTGTACAGGAGTGTGGATAATGTCTATTATCCAGCATGATTCTTAGAGCACCAATCTTGTTGTCTATGGGAAGAGGAGAAGATCAAGGGCAGGGCAGGGCCAGTACCCTAATCTTTTTACAGCATAATTGCTGTCAGAGAAGATATTAAGGAGTTCCAGCTGGCAGAGTCCCAGAGCCTTAAGGACAGCCAAAAGTTCTCCCAACTGGACCAAGTGTGAGTTGGGGAACTTGTAGCTTGAATCTGGTCAGTCCCCCCAAAAAAGGATTTGTTGGCACTGGTAAACGCCAAAGTGGCTCAGGAAATGGAGCATCCAGGGAGTCTGGATCTAGGGGTAGGAAGGTAAAGGATTGTAAAAGTTTGTGGGCCAGGAGATGGTTATCAATGTCATTGGGGTATCCTGACATTAGGATATGGAAGAGGGAACTATCTAGAAACAATTTACAACATAGGGAGGAGGAAAATGATCTTGGAGGGTTCTGTGTTAAAGATTTTGTTCGTATACTTCTGTGCTTTGATAGCTAGCATAAGAAGATCAGTCTCAGAGGCAATCTTATATCCCAAGAAGCTAAAGGGAGCAGGGTCTGAATCTTATCATAAGCAACTGTAAGGCCAAGGCTCTCAAGATCTGAGACAAATATTTTAGTAGGTTTGAAAGGAATCCTTGAAAAGATGTGCAAGTAACAGGTTATCCATATAACGGACAACCAGGCAATGGATGATCAGGCAATGAGGTTGTACTTTCACTGTATCCAAGGAAACAAATCATTGGCAGATGGAGGGGCTATTTTTCATGCCCTGAGGGAGAACCTTCCATTGATATCTCTGGATGGGCACATTATAATTGGGTTCCCACACTGTAAATGGGAAATAGGGCAGGTCGTCAGTAGTGAGGGGGATGGAAAAGAAGCAATCCTTAATGTCCACAATGGCTAAGTAGTAGTGAACAGGGATGGTCCTCGTATGTGGGAGAACAGTTTGGAAGGAGCCCATTTTAAGCATATATTTGTTATTTTGTCTAAGCTCTTGAAGGAGTCTATATTTACCAGGGAGTTATATGGACTGCAGGATGGCTCAACATGGCCAAGAAAAAGTTGTTCCTGCATGAGGAATTTGAGAATAGGCCATTGTTCAACCTAGATAGAGTCTGAAGTGTCCCATTGGAATGGAATGGGGTTGGGGCGAGGAAAAACAGTGGTCCTTAGGATTAGGGGTGTGAGGCCTTTGTTTGGGGAAGGGGGTGGGAACATCTGGAGAGACCGGAGGCCTAATAGGCCATGTTGCCATCATAAAAGGTGTGATCATCTGTGGTCAGGACATCCATGGCAGTGGGGGGGGGGGTGTCCCAGCACCATAGAGTATTGGGGACCTCTGCTACCAAGGGAGAGAGAATGCCCATGTCCCCATTATGGTCCTCCCATCTAATGGGCTATTTGACCTGGCAAGTGATTTGTAAACCACCAACTCCCTTGATATTGGGGCCAGGCCCATAAGACCAATGTGTGATGTGGGAGGCACCATTAGAGGAAGCAATGGTAGCATCTGCCTTAGTATTCAAAATGCCCCTGATCTCAACCCCATCTACCAACACAGTCAATTAAGGGGAATGTTCAAAGACAGGAAAGGTCCATTGAATGTGGGGGGAAGGGGTTTCTTTCCTACTGGCGGGGCTGAGGGTTGGAGAGGGGGCAGCTTAAAGGTGGGGCAGATCTGCAGTCTTTAGCCCAATGATAGCCTTTGTGGCATTGAGGGCATGGGGTGTGGGGTTGAGAGGATAAGGACCCCCTTGGGCAGGGAGGCCGAAATGGCTTGGTTGGCCACACCTCCAGCATGTAGGTTTTCAAGAAGGTTGTCTGTTATCAATAGCCAGGGTCTGCAAAGATGGCACAAGAGCCTTGAAGGGTGCTGTCATGGGGTTAATATCTTTGGCAACAGTGATCCATTTATGAATATCTTCATTGTGGACAGCTGTGATGGCATTGTAGGCCTCTGTGAAGGCTCCTTCCCAAGCAAGCTGTTTAATCAGCTTGGACCAGGGAAGTATGTCAGTCCAACTCTGTCACATGAGTAAGGAAGTTGGTAAAGCCCTCTGAGGGCCCTTGTACAAGGTTTCAGAAAAAGGTCTCTGGCTTGTTAGGAAGGAAGGCCTGTAAAGAGATGGATTTAACTTGGTCAAAGTACCCATGAAGGCCAATGGTGGCCTGGGTGACAGGGTCATGTAGAGACCCATACCCATAAGCATGTCTAGGGAAATAGGAACCCCAAGTTAGAGGTTGCTACAGGCCTGGGATATGGCCAGGTCATTATAGGGCGATTTCCACTGAAGGAACTCATTAGGAGCATGTACTCCCTTTAAGGGGTAATACCAGCATAATGGGTTTGTAAGTGAATGGTCCATTGTAGGAGACCCTGATTAAAATAGGGGGAGCCAACACTGGTCTCTAAAGCCACCTTCCCAAAGAGGGCCAAATGGACAACTGGGGTGGGATACCAGGGCCTAGCTGCCTCACAATGTCCAACATTAACAGGATAGATAAGAGAGGTAGGGCTGTAGGAGGAAGAGGTGGGTGTTGTATCATGGAGGAGTGATAAGGGCGGAGTTCTGCCCATGGACGGGTGAGAGAGGCTCTGGTTGGCCAAAGTGAGGTGATTCTGGCTGTGTGGGGGCTATAATCATCCTCCTCATAATTCAAATGATCTGGGAGTTGGGAAGAAAGGGGCGGGAGGTGGGCAGTAGTAGAACTTTCCCCATAGTGTGAAGGTAGAAAGACTTTGGGGATAAAGGTGGTTTTTACACCATGGCCATAGGCACGCACGGTGCCTCCCTGCCATAAGATTTTCTTTAATTCCTTTTGGAAGTTGGAAGTTTAGCTGGTGGCCTCTTACCCTGGGGTCCCCACTCTCTTTATTCCATTTAGCGTCAGGCTTTTTTTCCATCTACTTACACTTTCAGGCGTTCCTTTCCTCCACCAACTACATAGTTTCTAATTTTCCTTGCTCAGCTTACTCCTTTTCATTACAGACCTGCATAAGTAACCAAACCACACAGTCAATATTAGATTATTTTTAAAATCCCCTTTGCTAAAGTTGTTAAGCCCAAATTCTTCATTTAGCCTTAGGCAGATTTTTTTTAACAAGGGCAGAAAATGGGCACATTCTTTACCAAAATATCCCAAGAACAGTCTCTAGGCCACATACTAATATTCTTCTACTCTGAAACCCCTCGAGCCAGGACCCCACAGTTCCAATCACCTCAGCACTACTGTCTTCCATGCTACTACTAGTATGACCCATTAAGCCCCCACTTAAAGCAAGAGTTCAACTGCTTTTCTAATCCAAAGTCCCAAAGTCTACATTCCTCCTAACAATAGCATGGTCAAGCCTATCAGAGCAACCGCAGTCCCTGGTGCCAACTTTTGCCTTAGTTAAGGTTTCTGTTGCTGTGAAGAGAAACCATGACCATAGCATCTCTTATAAAAGAAAACATTTAACTAAAACTGGCTTACAAATCAGAAGTTTAGTCCTCTGTCATCATGGCGGGAAGCATGGTAGCATGCAGGCAGACATGGTGCTGGAGAGGGAGCTGAGAGGTCTACATCTGGATCAGCGGGCAACAGGAAGAGAGAATGACAGTGGGCCTATCTTGAGCTTCTAAAGCCTCAAAGCCCACCCCTGTGACACATTTCTTCTAATAAGGCCACACCTACTCCAACAAGGCCACACTTCCTAATAGTGCTACTTCCTGTGAGCCTCTGGGGCCCATTCTCATTCAAACCACTGCACTTCCTCACAAAAGCTCGAAGCATCATTGGAAACAGATATCTCCTGATTTGTGCCATGTGACTCCAGGTGACACTTTGTTTATGGTAACAGACAGTTATTAAACGACTGAGTCTTCAGGTGAAATAATTAATGAATTTTGCACTTGAATACTGATACTGCTTTTCACTCTACACGACTGTGGGAAATGCCAGTGGTGGTAGATGTTATAGCAAGCGGGCTTCGCTCAAAGGTCAGGCCCAGTCATCTGTGTTTCAAACTGCTTTCCAAGACCTTTAAGGGAATCCGGATGAAAAGACAGGGTGTGTTTAAAACATCCTGCTGCTCTTCAGTGCCAAAGAGGGGAACAAGATTTTAGGCTCGAGATATCTCCTTGGAGAAGTGAAATTAGTGCATTCGAAATCACACACCTGAAAGCAATGGGTCACTAAATGCTATTGTAATGAAATGCCCACTCTCTAAGGAGAAAGCTTTTAGTGGTTTCTTCTGTTTATTTACACGTGCCTTTATAGACAGAAATAAAGAAAAACATTATTCCCAAGTCTTGTTCTTAGGGAAAAATACAAACTGTCAAAATATAAGAGAGAAGGTTATGAGTAAATACAACACTGTAACAGAACGTTAACATGCAGCAAATTTGCTAGACTTTCTGTAAGTGACAAATTGTTAAGTAAATAATCTTTCCTATTCTCACTCTCCACTTATGAAGGGAAAGTTATCCAATGAATTACAAAATTAAATTTGAGAAGTTAGGAGGGTGAAAGCCAATGGGATTTCATTTAATATTTACAACAACAAGGATGGGGCAAGCAAGATAGCTCAGTAGATTGCCATCAGGCCTGAGTACCTAAGTTCAATTCCCTATCTATATAGTGGAAGAAAAAACTGACTACTAATAGGTGTATCCTGACTTGCACACACACATTGTGCTATGAACATGTACACACACACACACACACACACAAAACAAATGTAATGAAATTCTAAAATAACAATGTTTTGCAATTCAATTAAATTTTACCTTAAAATATAGCATATGTCCACACCTTCTTCCCCCAGGCTCCAAGAACATGGAAGAGGGCACGGTAAAGATCTCTAGGGCCAGAGGTGAGGGAGGACGTCTGCAAAGCAATGTCCTCTGGACAGAGCAGGGCTATTGCACTCATGAGTGCACAGAAACTTTGGTTGCCTGCATAAGATCTGCACAAGTTCAAGTCACTCAACAATCCTGCACAGATAAGAAGCTCCCCTGGCTGAGGAGCTATATAGGCAGTTGGCAGTTGATGGCTGTTGGGGGAGGTAAAGTCCGTTTTCTTTAGAAGCGTGCCCTCTTGTAGGATAACCATTCTCCAATGGATAACTTTGCATCCATGAACATTTGGGTAGCATTAATTTTGGACTCAGTGGGTTGTTAAACCTAACATTCCATATGCCAGAAGGAGTTGAGATTCAAACTAAATGCGTAGAAAACCAACTCAATGGAATTAAAAAAGAGAGCATCACAAACCTAGAGGAAGATATGGGCATGTGAGCATTGGGGGTATATAGAACACACAGTAGACACAATGAAAAGAGACTCAATTCATGCCACGTTACAGTTAAAAGGATAAGACTACAGAACAACCACACCAAAAACAATGTTAAAAGCTGTGAGAGAAAAATGCCAACTTACAAAGTCAAATTTTTGAAAATAACATCCAAAAAATATAGAATAGTATGATCCAAGCTGTGAGAACTAATAACTTCCAACCAAATTTTTTAATATCCAGTGATCTTTCTGAACTGATGAAAAAATTCCATAACAAACTCAAACTTAAGCAATTTATGACATTATGCTAGTTTTTAGAAGATACTTAAGGAGTGACATATATTAAAACATATATTTATATGAAAATAAAGTCATTTACAAACATGAGAACTGAGGAGAAATTAAATTTTATGAAAAGAATAGATAAATGAAAACTAGCCAAGAAAAAATTTAAAAATCAACAAAAACCTTCACTGTAATGGCCTAGATTTTTTAACTAAGAAATGAAGACTAACTGAGAGTGGTGGCTCACACAGATAATTAGCGCATAGCAGGAAGATGGCCACAAATTTAAGACCAACTTGTGCTATATATTGAGTTCCACTCCAGAACGAGCTATAGTTTGAAATCCTGTCTCCAAAACAAAACAAAACAAAACAAAAAAACTGATTCAAATGAGCTAATTGAAGTAAAAACAACATCTAATTGTTTGTTAGCTAAAATAGTGTGTGGGGGGAGAGCGAGGGAAGATGCCTATTATTAGCAAAGACCCACAGAGAAACTAAAAGTTAAAGGATGGAAAGCCAAACACCGTGCAAGTGGAAGCAGGTTTAAAAATCAAAGTGTCCGTTCTTATATCAGACCAAGTGGATGTCCAGTCAAAATCAATCAGGCAGTACAAGAAGGTCAGCGGATGTTAACAAAGAGAAAAGTAAGCCAGGCCTGGTGTCTCACGTCTTTAATCCCAGCACTCAGGGAGGCAGAAACAGATGGACTGCTGTCAATTCAAGGCCAGCCTGGTCTACAAAGCAAGTCCAGGATAGCCAAGGCTACACAGAGAAACCCTGTCTCAAAAAAACAAAAAACAAAACAGGCATCTGGAAAGATGCCTCAGAGGTTAAGAGCATTGGGTGTTCTTCCAAAGGTCCTGAGTTCAATTCCCAGCAACCACATGGTGGCTAATAACAATCTACAATGAGATCTGGTGTCCTCTTCTGGTGTGTTTACACATACAGGCAGAATACTGTATAAATAATAAATAAATCCTTTTTTTAAAAAAAGCAAAACAAAGAGAGGGAGAGAGAATACAAGCAGATATGATAGTAAATATACAAAAACATAAACTTTTGAATTAAACTACCCTGTATATCAAAAGGACGGACTTAACAGATATCTACAAAATAACCTCTAACATTTTAGAATATTAGAGAAAACTCGTGGAGATTTCTCTACAATAAATCACATTTACACCAGAAATCAATTGTTAACTGACACCTGGACAACAGTTCTGGACAGGGTCTACAGGGGGAAGACCAGGAATGAAAACAAAATAGAAAGGTAAGAGAAGGAAAAGTCAGAAGCTGTGAGGGCTGATGACGCAGACCAGGGAGTTTATTGCAGCACAGCCCCCTAGTCCCCTCACAGGAGGAAGCAGAAAACAAGTCCTTAGGAGCATCACGCAGAATCACAGGGAGCTCACGATATCTCAGGCTCCCCATTTGGCAAGGAACATCCTGGGATGGCAAAGGAAGCATTTCACATCTCTGTGTTTGGAATATCTGATCACATCCATACAGGGGAATTTTAAGTGCCAGTTCCTGGACCACAGCCCCCAGAAGCCCTGGCACCAGTCCATAGCTGGCCTTGCCCGTCATGATCCTGGCTAGATGAGGGTTAAAATGCCCACTTTCCCCATGTAGTCTTCGATGCAGGCTAGTCCCCAAAGTCAACAGATGAAATTTTCAAAATGATTTCTCACATCTTATCAGATCATAAAGAGATCAAACTAGAAGTAAAGTGAAAGAGAAGCTATATAAACGCATGGACACTGAGGGATATGCTCTTGGGTGACCAGTCTGTCATTAAAGACATCAAGGAGAGGGACTACCTCCAACCACAGTCATAGGGGAGGGGAGTAAGGGGAAAATGGGAGGGAGGGAGGAATGGGAGGATACAAGGGATGGGATAACCATTGAGATGTAATATGAATGAATTTTAAAAATATATTAAAAAAAAAAAAGAAACATCACAACATAACAGGATTGTATTAGAATTTGTAAGTGAAACAAACATGATTGGTAACTAGGAAAGAATGGGTGCATTTAGGGCAATACATGAAATCCCTGGAAAAGGTAAGCTATTAAATTTAGCTATCATTGGTTTAAAAAAAAAAAAGAAATCAAGGAGAAGACTTTTAAGTTACTAGAATCAATCAATAAAATTAAGTCAATAATGAAAATTTACCAGAATCTCTGCTATATAGCAAAGGCAGTCCTAAGAGGGGAATAATGCCAGCAACTAGCAAACAAGACCTCATGAAGGCATAAGGCTTTTGCACACTAAAGGAAAGAAATGTCAAGTGAAGAGACAGCCTGCAGAATGGGAGAAAAGCTTTGCTAGCTAGGCATCTGACAAGGGGTTAATAACTAGAATATCCAAGAAACTCAAAAACCTAAGTACCAGGAAACCAAGGTACAAATGAACTAATGAAATGAACAGATGCTTTTTCAAATAATTAAGTGCATATAACTAACAATCTTTTGTAAATGTGCAGCTTACTGTCCATCAGAGAAATGTAAAGCAAAACTCCAATGGGATTCCACGTCACCCGGCAAGAGTTAGAGTCATTAGAAGACAAGTAATAACCAATGCTAGTGAAGAGGTGAACAAAGGGAACCCGTATGCACCGCTTGTGCAGTTGTAAACTAGCCAAGCTGATATGGAAATCAAAAAATTACAAATAGGTCTACCTTATGGCTCAGCTGTACCAAATATCAAGTCAACGAATAACAGAAATACTTGCTCATCAATGTTTATTGCAGCACTATTCACTACAGTGAAGTTATGGAACTAGCCTAGGTGTCCAACAACAGAGGATGAATAAAGAAGATGTGGTAATCTACACTCAGTGGGATAAAGAATGAAGTTATATTGCCTATGAGGACATGTATACAAGTGGAGATATCATATTACACAAATTAAACCCATCTCAAACAACATATGTGGTTCCTCCATTTTATATGGATACATGAAATTATGTATGTATATGTGCCATGAAAGTAGAAGCAGAATTTTCTAGGATACGGAGAGGTGGATATGCTCACTCTACAATGTACACATGCATGAAGATTCCTTTGTGCAACATAGTGCCATGTGCATTAATATATGCTAAAAAGAATTTAAATACCCATGATAAACCAGTAGCTTTCCCACATACCAAAATTGAACTTCCTAAAACTGCAATCAGGAAAACAATCTCAATCACAACTGCCTCAAAATATTACTTAATTAGTTAATTAACTAAAAGAGGTGAAAGACCTGCACAGTAAAATATTTAAAATGCTGAAGACAGAAGTTGAAAAATACACTAGAGATGGAAAGGCATCCTATGTTCCTGGAGCAATGTCGTGAAAAACAGCCACACCACTGAAAGTGGCATAACGAAGCAGTGAAATCCTCAACAAAATTCCAATGGTGTTCTTCATGAAACTAGGGGGTGGGGGGAAGTCCTAAAACCCATACAAAAGCATGAAATGCCATGAATAGCCAAATAAGTCCTAAACAAAAACTGTGCCACAGGAGCTGGAACAGCTGATGTGAAACTACACTGTGGAACTCTAACCGCGAGACCAACATGGTACATGGCGCTGGCACAGAAACAGACATGTGGACGAACGACAAAGAATACAGAAATAAACTTATACGAGTCAAGATATCTGGTTTCCACTGAAAGCACCTCCCCCTGCCCCAAAAAAAAAGGACATCCTCTCCAAGAAATGGTGCTGGGTAATTGGGTATTCACAAGAAGAGGAATGAAACTAGATGCCTGTCTCTCAACCTATAGGACAATCAGTCAACTCAAAATGAACCAAGAACCTTAATTCAGCACTTAAAACTTAGAAACTTGCAAAAGTAACTTTTATTCTCCTAGCTCAGTTGTTGTCTCAGAGGATTACTGCCTCCTTCTGCTAACCTAAGCCCAGTCCTTGAAGCTTCTAGCCTCCACACAATCTAACCTATGCCTAGAATGTTTTCAGCCTCTGAGACTTACTGCTTAATACGCTCACCCTCACTTTTTCTTTCTGAGCTGTGGGCTGGCTGCTTCAACTCAGCTGTTCTGCCTCAAACTCTTCTCCCAGCTGATTTATATAATCTGGATTCTCTATTGGTCCGAAATTGCTCTGGGTGGCCCTAAAATAATTTAGCAATCTGCTCTAATCTTCCGTCTTCACCTGAGTTCTCTCTCTCTCTCTCTCGATTACTGTCCTGGTAAAAGTGCTTCCTCTCTCTAAAACTGCCTAAGTAGCTTCTCTTTCTTCTCTTCTTGTCAGAGTTAGGTATATGCTCTTCTGTCAAATCTTCTCTGATTTGTCACCTTTTCTGCCATTCAATTAGATATCACTTTCAAACATGGGCGCTTCCTTTACAAACTCACTTTACCTTCATTTGGGATTGAAGGCATGCACCACCACACCTGGACCTAAGCTTTCCTTACCTGATACTTGCTCTATACCAGGCTGATCTTGAACTCAGATCAGTTTGCTTCTGTTTCCTGGATTAAAGATGTGTTTGTATTCCAGCCAGATCACACAGACTTAAAGGTCTTTGGATGTCATCTCTTGCCAGAACAGTCATGTTCTGAATTAACATCCCTCTACAGAAACTTCCAGAAGAAAACATAGGGCAAACATTTTAAGATACAGACAATGACTCTGAATAGAACTCTAAAGGCTCAGGAGGTAATAGCAAGTGGTTTTTAAAATGATATTGTGTGGCATGAAAAAACATATGCACAGAAAGGAAGCAATCATCAGAGTAAAAAGAAACTGACATGATGGGGGATCCATGCCCCACTAGTCATCTGATGGATCAATGTCCACAGCATATGAAGAACTCAAATAATAAACAGAAAAGGAAACAATCATCCAGTCTTAAATGGGAAAATGAGTTGGATAGCTTTATAAAGAAATATAAATGATGAATAAATACATGAATATGCTCAACAGTCTTTTTAACATTGTTATTAATCCTTTGATAATTTCATATAATATATTTTGATCAGTTTGATCATTCCTCACCCCCAGATCCTCCATGATCCTCCCCCACATTTCCACCCACCTAACTTCATGCTCTCTCCGTCTCTCTCTTTGTATTAAGTTAAAAATTTAAAAATCATGGAATCTACTTTGTGTTGACTTACTGCTCTTGAGCATGGGGCCTGCTCTGGAGTATGGTGATACATCCAGAGCCACTCCACTTAAGAAAACTTCTCTTTCCCTCTCCTAGCATCTATCACCTGCCTACATCTCCTTGGGTTAGGAGTGAGACTTTGTCCCCCACTTCCCTTTCTCCATGCTGCGAGTTTGTCTGGCTTGATCTTGTGCAGATCTTCAGGATGCTCTCACCATTTCTATGAGTTCACATGTGCACCAGTCTTGTTGTGTCGGGCAAACGCTGTTTCTTTGTCACCTACCACCTGGCACTTCCAGTCTTTCTGTTCCTCTCCCACATAGATCCCCAACCCTTGAGATGAGGTAGGTGATAGAAACACCCCTTCTGGGGATAAGCGTTGTAGAATCTCTTATTCTCTGCACATTGGCCGGTTGTGAGTTTCTGTGTTAATCTCCATCTACTACACAAAGCAGCTTCTCTGCTGAAGGTTGAGTGAGGCAGTGACCTATAGGTAGAGCAGTGTCTCATTAGGAGTCATTTTATTGCTATGCTTCCTTGGTAGAATAATAGCAGTAGGCTTTCCCTAGGACCAGGACCTAGCTAGCCTCAGACTCTCGTCCTCATTGACAGTGGCAGGTATGGGTTCCATCTTGTGGAGTAGGCCTTAAATCCAACCAAAAGTGGTTGGTTACTCCCATACCATTACTGCACTATTGCACCAGTGTGTTCGACAATTCTTAGCCGGACAAAACTACACTGGGATTCCATCTCTCCCCAGTCAACAACCCAGCCAAGGACTTCTTGTTAGCTAGCAAGGACTCATGGAAGGAGGGATGCTTAAACACTGCTATTTGACATTTAAGTTAGTGCAACCACTGTGGAAATCAGTACAGAGCTTCATCAAAAAACTGAAAGTAGAGCTATCATGGGATCCAGCTATACCACTTCTAGGACTATACCCGAAGGATGCCAGTCAGCGTGCCACAAAGGCACCTGCACATGCATGGGATCTCAGCACCATTCACAGTAGCCAGGCTATGGACTCAGCCAAGGTGTCACCTCCCCTCCCTCCCTCATACCCTCTCCCTCTCTCCCATAGTCCTCAAAAAGAGAACCCCTCCTCCCCTAACACCTGACCTCAGCCTATCAAGTCTCACCTGTACTACCTGTATCCTCTTCCTCTGACCTGGCAAGGCTGCCCCACCAGGGGGAAGTGATCAATCTAGGAGGGTCAGAGTCCATGTCAGAAGTAGTCCCTACTCCCCATATTGTGGGACCCACAAAGAGACTGAGCTGCCTGTCTACTACATCTGAGCAGAGGGTCTAGGTCCACACCATGCATGGTCCTTGGTTGGTGCATCAGTCTCTGTGTTGTAGTGTAATTATCCTGTATTATTTGGCTAATATTAGCTTATGAATGAGTATATACCATGTGTGTCTTTCTGGGTCTAGATTACCTCACTCTGGATCTTTTCTAATTCCATCCATTTGCCAGCAAATTTCAAGATTTTCTTGTTCTTAATAACTGTGTAGTATTCAATTCTGTGAATTACTGCAATTTCTTTATCTATTCTTTGGTTGAGGGACACCTAGGTTGTTTCTAAATTCTGGCTATTACGAACAAAGCTGCTCTGAACACAGTTGAGCAAATGTCCTTGTTGTATGGTGGAGCATCTTTTGGGTATATGCCCAGGAGTGGTATAGCTGGGTCTTGAGGTAGAACTATTGTGAAATAAATTCTTAAAAAATAAATAAGACTTATATTTTGGCTCCGCAGTTGGGAGCACTGACTGCTCTCTCAGAGGACTCAGGTTCAATTCCCAGCACCCACATAGCAGCTCACAATCCAGTTCCAGGAGATCGGCATCCTCACACATACGTATATGCGTGCAAAACACCAATGGACATTTTAAAAACTAATAGATAAATTAATTTAGCCACGCGTGGTGGCGCGCGCCTTTAATCCCAGCACTTGAGAAGCAGAGGCAGATGAATCGCTGTGAGTTCCAGGCCAGCTTGGTCTACAAAATGAGTCCAGAACAGCCAGGGCTACACAGAGAAACTCTGTCTTGAAAAGCAAAAAAATAAAATAAAATAAAGATAGATAGATGATAGATAGATAGATAGATAGATAGATGAAACTTAAAAACCAAGAGGAGTTATTTTGGTTGAGGAGATGGGTAGGGGACGAGGGTAGTTGATGGCAGAAGGAAGGCGAATAAAAAGAAAGCACACATTGCATATGTACAAAAATGTCACAGTAAATCCATTATTTTGCACGGCGATTCATTCCACACTAGCAAAAAACTTATTTTAAAAATAATAAAATACCACAAGCCTCGACACTTGAAGTGGTTTTTTTTCATAACGACGAAATGTAATAAGGCAGTAGGTGTTTTTTTTTTTTTTTTTTTTCATTTTAACTTTCTTTTCTAATATTGGGAGAAATGATGTAGACACCGCCTTTCTTTCTTTCTTTCTTTTCTTTTTTTTTTTTTTTTTTTTTTTTTTTTTTTTTTTTTTTTTTTTAACTGAGAAGGCAAGATTCAGAAAGTGAAGAGAAAGCCCTGTCCGCTGGACACCCAGTTCCCCTCCTTGTGGGCATTTAAACCCACCGAGGCGTGGGAACTCACACAAAGGCCCACAGCTGGGACAATCCTGCACTGGCTTGTCTCCTTCCCTTCCTTGGGTCTTCAGGATCTCCCCATTCACTTCCTCTGGGGGGGGGGGGGGCGAAGGGGCGTTCATTGTATCCCCTTTGGTAGGGGCTATCTACATAAAGCAGTGTTCTGTCCTACAGAAAGCTCTCTTCAGAGCACTGGGATCATATGGCCACTGCTCTGCTCAGGGGCAGGAGCGAGCTGCGGGGGCAGAGGGGGCGGAGGGGTCCGGGAAGGGGGGCAGGAGGGGGCTGCCTATGACAGGAGATGGAGGAAAAGATGCAGACGGGCCCCATCGTCCCGAAGTAGCTCCGTTTGGTTCCTTGCAGTTTAAAACAAGATGAGGGTCACGAGTTGTTGCTCCCCTCCCCAGCCTCCCTTCCCGGTTCCGACACTGGAAAAAATATATTTTCTACAAGTTAAAAAGGTGTTAGCTTTCCCCTCCCCCTAAAAAATCACAGAAAGAAAAGGAAAGGAAAAAAAAGCAAAATCAAATTAAATTGGTGTGGAAATTCAAACTTCAGTGACTGGTTGCCGCTGATAAAGGATCGCAGGCGGTTATCTGCGAGCTTTAAAGTGATGTGTTAGCTATTTACTGGTGCGCTTTTAGCGGCTGCTTCCCTCCCTTCTGTGCTACTCTGTCTTCTGACGTTAGTACTAACTTAGAGCAGCACAAGGGCCCCGGTGTCTAGCAAAGTGCTGAACAGTACAGATTTTCATAGTTGCTTAGAAAGTTACAGATTTCTAAAGTGCCTTTACAATGTTTAGAAACGCGTTCTGCAAACGCACGCAGGTTGCCGGCTACCTACCGTGTGGTTATTGTTCTAGCCCTGTCACGCTTCCACAAACTTGTACCTATTCCATTCAGAGGGTTGTACAATAGCTAGGGAAACGCCTGTGTCCGATATTTTAAGAGCAAAACAGTTGAATAATTCTTTTTTTCTAGAATACTTACTGAATTTCTATTACAAAAGTACTACCACCTCGTTGAGTAAGGCTAGCTCTAGCGTTTTGTTTTATCAGGCACATGCTCACATCTTTTCCTCTGCGCATGATTTATGATTTATGCTTTAATAAAGTCAGATCACAGCAAGAACCTACAGAGGGTCTGTTTCTAGTTCATATGTGCTCAGCGTTCCCACACTCTCAGTTTTACAACACGATTGTTAGTAGCTGGGGATTCTAGTGGAGGGCTGCAAAGTGATTTATCTCAGATCTTCTATGATTGAACATTTGGGTAATTTGTCACCGTAAAGCATTCAAAACAATTTTGAAATACATACATCTTTGACTCCAGGGATGTATTTTGACAAATTGCTATTCAAAAATAACTTAAAGATTTGTTCTTAATATTTGGGGATGTAGAACCTTTTGGAAAGCTGAGGGATTTTTATGCCTCTTCTCATTGAGAGGCGGGGGCAGAAAGAGGAGGAGAAGAGAGAAAGAGAATAGACCTTTAAACTTTCATGTAACGTAGGAACATTTCTGCAAAGGAATCCATAGTTGAGAATTCAGTGTCATTTTGCCCTTACGAACATCATCAAAGTCCTTGTGCCCACACAGTCACCTTGTCCTGAGACGTTTACCTGATGATAACTATAAAAATTACAATTTTAAGGCCAGCGAGATAGTTCAGCAAGGAAGCCCTCTCTGTGAAAGCCTGATGAGCTGAGTTCAAGGTCAAAGAAGAGATGTGACTCTACAAACCGGTCCTCTGCCCTTCACACGTGCACTATGGTGTGCATGCATGATGTGTACACATGCGCACGTGCACGCACACACACACACACACACACACACACACACAACAATAGCAGCAGCAGCAACAACAGCAATACATTTCATCAATTAATGCATTAAAGCTAACTTCAGAGGCACCAAAATATGTCTCCGTCACATTAAGGAGCGAAAACAGCCTTCCCGTAGATTAACTTAACCAAGAGCAAATTCAAACTTGAGTTCTGCACGTCTCTCCCTGTGGCTTCCTTCCGTCTGGAGCTTGTGGTTTCTGGTCTATTTGTAGTCGCTCCTTTGTGTCTGTCTGCTGTCTGACTGTCTCTGTGGACCTGCGTCTGCCTGTGCCTGTCCCTGTTGCTGTCCGTAACAACGGACTTTGTTCTATATTCGTTGAACAGCACAAGAAGCATGAGAAGAGAGACCCCATGGCGGCCTTAACACAGTGCTCAAGGGAAGAAGTAAATTTACAGACCCAAGCTGAAGCAGAGTAGCAAACACACCGTCAAGCTACGCCCATGTGTTCTTTGCAGCATTTATGGCTGTGGCTTATTTTGTAAGATTGCTTCCAACCTGCTCTTTACCAACACACACACACACACACACACACACACACAGACACCCACACCCACACACACACACACAGACACACACACACACAGACACACACACACAGACACACACACACACACAGACACACACACACACAGACACACACACACACACAGACACACACACACACACACACACACACACACCCCGCTCTGGGTCAGAGCATGAACTTAAGGTTAAAGCTCTGCATTTAGCTTAGGTTGTAAAGGCTGATTACATGGAAATCCAAGGCAACCAAGTTGGCCTATAATGTTCTCCTAAAGGCAGGCTAAACTTAAACAGGCTGAGTGCACAGTGGGCAGTGGGTTAAGTACACAGTTTTGTTTTATTTTATTGTAAGTGTGTGTGTGTGTGTGTCTGTGTGTGTGTGTCTGTGTGTGTGTGTGTGTGTGTGGCTATGGGCACGTGAGCGCAGGAGCCCTCAAAGTTCAGAAGAGGGTGGCACATTCCCTGGAGCTGCAGTTGCATGTCAGTATGAGCTGCCTGAAGTGCATGCTGGGAACTGAACTCGGGTCCTCTTCAGTGCCGCCTCCTAAACACCGAGTGGACTTTCCTGACCAATCTGTTGAATGAAGTCAAGAGGTTATTGTGAGCTTTCCTGTGAATCTTGGGAGAGTTCAGTCTTTTGGGAGTCAAAAGATATTTTCAGAACACGGTATAACCACAGTAAGTGAATGCTTTAATGTGAAATGTTTTTGAAGTGTAGCTTTTTTTTTCTTAATTCAGATTTTTTTATTGCTAGTGAAATTTGGACTTTTTTCTGGACATAATAGACCATTTCCTGTACATTATTGCTTATTCAAAGATTTTACATAATTATTTATATTTTTAAG
Source organism: Acomys russatus (assembly GCF_903995435.1). Taxonomy (NCBI): domain Eukaryota; kingdom Metazoa; phylum Chordata; class Mammalia; order Rodentia; family Muridae; genus Acomys; species Acomys russatus. The sequence continues at coordinate 44,990,865 of NC_067151.1, read as the reverse complement.
ATTTTATAAAAATAAATTAAAGCTGTATGGTAAAGAACTTGCAAATAAAAGTCATCACACATTGAGGTTAGTCAGACCCAAAGTCTACACAGAGCCATTCTGAAGCTGTGGGGCTTCGCTTTGGATTTTACACTTTCACTGTCAATTTTATTTTTACACATTTATCCACATCAAGAAAAATACATAACAGTTAAAACTAAAAAAAAAAAAACTCAACTTTATATCTTGTTTCATATTTTTATTACCAGCATTCTACCCTTTCTCATCACCTACTATTTACATTTCTTGTTTTCCTTTCCACACACCTAACTATACCTGCACACACACACTTGTTTACATGTATGTATTACAGGCTAATAGTCACTTATGAGGGAAAGCATGTGGTTCCTCCTTTCCGAGACTGTGTGACCTTGATTAATATCACACATCCTAAATCCACCTATTTTCCTGCAGATTTTGTGGTTTCATTTTTATTCGGGGATGAGTAGCACTCCGTTCTATCTGCACACCGGGTTTTCGCTGCCCAGTCTTGTGTGGATGGCCATCTAGGCTGGTTCTATTTCTTGCACTAGTGAGGTGGTAAGTATGTGAGTGTGGATATCTCTACGGTAGGGTATGGACTTCTCTGGGTGTGCGCCCAGGAGCGAGATATCTGGGTCATGTGGTTTGTTTTTTGAGACAGACTCTCACTATGTAGCTTTGGCTATACAGACCAGGCCGGCTTCAAACTCACACAGATCCCCCTGTCTCTGCCTTTTGAGTGCAGGGATTACAGCATGTGCTACTACACCCAGCTATTTTTACTGTTTTGAGGAACTTCCTAACTGATTTCTGCCATGGCAGTACTAATCTGCACTCCCATGAGCAATGAATAAGTGTTCCTCTTGCTCCAAAGCCTCTACGGCATGTGTTGCCAAGCTTCATGGTAGCCACTCTGACTGGGGTGACGTGCTACCTCAATAGTTTTAGGTTGCACTTCCCCGATGGCGACGAACATGGAACGCTTTTTAAAATAGTTATTGGTGTTTCGTATTTGAAACTGTCTATATAACTCATTAGCCCATTTGTGGATTAGCAGTTTTATTTGCTTGGCTTTTTATTTCTGCAATCCTTTGTAAATTCTGCACATTTACTTGTTGTTTGAAGTGCAGCTGGTAAAGGTGACCTCCCCCGCTGTGACTGTCTGTGGGCTCCGCTGACAGCTCCTTTGCTGTGAAAAAACTTTACTTTTCATGCTTTCCCATCTGTTGATATTCATAATTTTAAGATTTAATAAACAATCAACACATCGTTATAAGATCAGATGGTAAAATGGAATAGCCACTTCTGTGTTCCTTAGGCTACAGTCCTCAAAGGGAAAAAAGTTTAACATGCCATACCTATTTTTTTCCACTAGAGAGCAGTATTCGCTCACCTATACTTGGAGCTTTCCTTGAACATGATCAGTTTACTTGGATTTCTCTGACATGCTCGAAAAAGAATATGGCTGGGAAAAAAAAAGATACGCAATGCATATTATTGCATCTGACACATTATAATTTTAAGTTTTAATTTAGAAAAATACAAAAATGGACTTTCAGTTATGTATTCACAATCAGGACTTCAAATGAGAACTGTGCCTTTATTAGCATTCACTATGCCATTAATTTGTAGAATGATGTTTACAGAACAATTTATAATAGATGCTTACCAGTAATACAAACTGAAGGAAAGCACGTGACTTCTGCAATCAAACCGTTCTTTGGTTCCAAGTGTTTTGTCCCATTGGCTGGTGAGCCGAAGAAGGTGGCAGTTGGCCGCCCTAGTAGTTCGCCAAGAACAGGGACCATTTCAAAAAAGAATAAAGGTGCCAACCATAGTTAACTGTGATGCACTACCCACTTGAAAATCGCTAAGAATATAGGTTTTAAATGTTCTTACCACAAATAGAACATGCAGGATAATGCCTATTCTAATGAACTCAATGCAGCCACTCCATAATGTGTGCTGATGCATGTGTGTATACATGTATACATGTTTGTGTGTGTACTTGTGTATGTTTGTGTGTAAATATGTATATGTGTTTATGTGTATACTTGTATATGTGCATGTATACATATTGGTGTGTATATGTGTATATACACATGTATGTTTGTGTGTGGATGCATGTATACATGTATATGTACATGTTTGTGTGTATATATGTATACATGTTTGTTGTGTATGAGTTGTATGAATGTGTGTATACATGTACATATGTCTGTGTGTAGGAGTGAGTATACATGTGTATATGTCTGTGTGTATGTATAAATGTGTGTATACATTTATACATGTTTGTGTATATATGTATGTGTTTCTGTGTACATGTATACATGTTTGTGTGTATGCACATATATATATATGTTTATGTATATGAGTGTGTACATACATGTATACATGTTTGTGTATGTATGCTTAAAAACACCAAAATATATTTATGTATCCTTTGAAAGAAAAAGTAAGAAGAAAAAACTAAGTCCCATCATGGCCTTCATCAACACATGCTCACCTACATTCCATATTAATATTTTAAAGCAGTTTTGCTAATTTTGCAAATATATTATTAATTTTTTCTGAACATCTTTTTAAAAATTCAATAATTTAATTTCTTATTTAAGTAATTTATTCAGATTACACCTAAATTGTTATCCCCTCACTTGTATCTTCCCATTCCCGCTCCCTCTCTCTTACACCCTATTCCTCTCCCCTAGGTCTGTGACAGAAGGGGACCTTGTCCGCCACTATAAGATCACAGCCTATCATGTCTCATCCTGGTATCCTGCTTTTCCTTCCTCTGAGTGCCTCTAGGTCTCCTCACCAAGGGGAAGTGGTCAAATAGGGAGCACCAGAATTCATGTCAGAGTCAGTCCCTGCTCTCCACATAGCTGTGGAGAATGAGCTGTCTGTTGGCTAGATCTGAAGAGAGGGTTTACTGCATACATTGTCCTTGGTTGGTACATTAGTTTAGGCAGACCACCCTGGGTCCAGATCCACCAGCCTTGATGTTCTTCTTGTAGGTTTCTTGGAACTTCTGGATCCTTCTATTTCCCCATTCTCCCATACTTCTCTCACCTGGAGTCCCAATAGGAAGTTCCAGCATTTGTATCAATCTCCTGCTAAGTGAAGACTTTCAGGGGACATCCCTGTTAGGCTAGTGTCCAATTATAAGAGAGTATGTACCATGTGTATCTTTCTGAGTCTGGGTTAACTCACTCAGGATGATCATTTCTAGTTCTATCCATTTGCCTGCAAATTTCAGGACTTCCTTGTTTTTAATAGCTGAGCAGCATTCCATAGTGCAAATGTACCACAGTTTCAGTATCTATTCTTTGACTGAGGGACATCTAGGTTTTTTCCAGATTCTGGTTATTATGACTAAGGCTGCTATGAACATGGTTGAGCAAATGTCTTTGTTGTGTGGTAGAGCATCTTTCGAGTATATTCCAAGGTGTGGAATAGCTGGGTCTTGAGTTAGCCCTATTCCCAGTTTTCTGAGAAAGCACCAGAATGATTTTAAAAGTGGTTGTACAAGTTGCATTCCTACCAGCAATAAAGAATTGTTCCCCTTTCTCCACATCCTCTCCAGCATGTGCTGTCACTTGAGTTTTTGGTCTTAGCCATTCTCGTGAGTGTAAGATGGAATCTCAGAGTTGTTTTGACTTGCATTTATTTGATGGCTAAGGACATTGAACATTTCTTTAAGTGTTTCTCAGCCATTCAATATTCCTCTGTTGAGAATTGTTTAATTCTGAGCCCAATTTCATAATTGGTTATTTGGTTTGGTGGTGTTTAGTTCCTTGAGCTCTTTATATATTTTAGATATTAGTCTTTTGTCAGACATAGGGTTGGTGAAGATCTTTTCCCAGTCTGTAGGCTGTCACTTTGTTCTGTTCACAGTATCTTCTGCCTTACAGAAGCTTCACACCCTCATGAAGTCCCATTTATTAATTGTTGACCTTAGAGCCTGGGCTGTTGGTGTTCTGTTCAGGAAGTTGTCTCCTGTGCCAATGTGTTCCAGGCTCTTCCCCACTTTTTTTTTCTAACAGATTTAGTCTCTCTGGTTTTATGTTGAGGTCTTTAATTCACTTGAACTTGAGTTTTTGCATGGTGATAAACATGGATCTACTTGTGTTTTTCTACATATAGACATCCAGTTAGACCAGCACCATCTGTTAAAGATGCTATCCTTTTTCCATTGAATAGATTTGGCTTCATTGTCAAAAATCAAGTGTGTGGATTTATTTCTGGGTCTTTGATTCGATTCCATTGATCAACTGGCCTATTGCTATGTCAGTACCATGCTGTTTTAATTACTGTTGCTCTATAGTACAGCTTGAGATAGGTATGGAGATTTCTCCAGAGGATCTTTTATTGTACAGGATTGTTTTAGCTATTGTGGGTTTTTTGTTTTTCCATATGAAGTTGAGGATTGATCTTTCAATGTCTTTAAAAATTGTGTAGGTATTTTGATAGGAATTGCATTGAATTTGTAAATTGCTATTTGTAAAATGGCTGTTTTTACTATGTTAATTCTCCTAATACACGAACAAGGGAAATCTTTCCATCTGCTGTCGTCTTCAATCTCCTTCTTCAGAGATTTGAAGTTTTTTCAAACAAGTCTTTCACTTGCTTGGTTAGAGTTACTCCTAGATATTTTATACTCCTTGTGGCTATCATGAAGGTTGTAGTTTCCCTAATTTCTTTCTCAACATGATTGTCATTTGTGTACAGGAAGGCTACTGACTTTTTTGAGTTAATTTTGTATCCAGCCTCTTTGCTGAAGGTGTTTATCAGCTGTAGGAGTTCTCTGGTAGAATTTTAGGGATCACTTATGTACACTATCATATCATCTGCGAATAAGAACAATTTGGCTTCCTCCTTTCTCACTTGGATCCCCTTGCTCTCCTTTTGTTGTCTTATTGCTCTTTCTAGGACTTCAAGAGCTGTATTGAAGAGATATGCAGAAAGTGGGCAGCCTTGCCTGGTCCCTGATTTTAGAGGAATTTACTTGAGTATCCCTCCATTTAATTTGATGTTGCTATATGCTTGCTGTATATAGCCTTATTATGTTTAGGTATGCGCCTTCATCCCTGATCTCTCCAACACTTTAAACATAAATGGGTATTGGATTTTGTCAAATGCTTTTTTGGCATTTAATGAGATGATCATGTGGAGGTTTTTTTCTTTCGATTTGTTTATATGGTGGATTACATTGATGAATTTCTGGATATTGAACCATCTCTGCATGCTTGGAATGAAGCCCACTGAGTGGTGGTGAATGATATCTTTGATGTGTTCTTGGATTTGTTTGCAAGTATTTTATTGAGTATTTTTGCACCAATGTTCATAAAAGAAATTTGTCTGAAATTCCCTTTCTTTGTTGGGTCTTTGTAAGGTTTAGGTATCAAAGTGACTGTGACCTCATAGAATGAGTTTGGTAATGCTGAACATCTTTTTTAATTAAGCAAGGGAAGAATGATTTGGTATCAAAGAAAGAAAAGGGCTGAGACTTATGTCACTCTCATGGTCCTTTACTATGTATCTTATTGGAAAATGTGTTTTATAGTAGCTGTTGATGGTGCCAGTTCTCATCCACTGAGTTGGAATAATTAGCAGCCTGATTGCATGAGTTACTGGGTTCAACATCCTGCAATGAAAAATAAACGAGGTGTTGAGGGGGCTCTTAGGATCTTTCCCCTGCCCCCGCACCCTCTCTGGGTTGTCTCCACATTAGTATTTCAGCCTAAAGAGAATTATGAAGACAATGTCTCGTTGGCAATGGTTGCAGTGGGTGGCAATGAATGGCAGTGGTGGTCAGTGGATGGCAGTGGGTGGCAGTGGATGTCAGCAGGTGGCAGTGGGTGGCAATGAGTGGCCTCAGACTTCATATTCCTTTATGGCTATGACATCCTGACAGAGCACTGGTGATCTGCCAATCAGGCAGATGAAACTGAGTTCTCCACCTGATAGAAACTGCCTCCTCTCCTTGAAACATGTGACTTTAGGTTTCGGCATGCAGAAAAATAAAGGGGAAAGGGTCCCCTAGAAAAAAATGAGAATACATATCTTCAGCTTTTCCAAGACGTGGTTCCTTTCTATCTGTATTTTCAAAGGCATTATTAGTGAAGGAGACTTACTTCACATGGTGCTGAGTGTGAATCCATAAGTACTTTAAGAATTGTCTATACTGCATGGTGAAGGCACCTTCCACTTAAAGGCAAGCCTTGTCCTTGAAACTATCACAACAAACCAGTTCCATCTAGCTTATTTTAAAAACAAACCTTGAAATGAAAGGCTTTCGTATCACTCTATTCCAATTTAATTTCTTTAGGAATTTAGCCAAATACTGATGTAATTTTTGGCACAAATATCCATGCACAAGGTGATGGGCTATAAGCCCAGGAGTGACTCCCCCTTTGCTAGTCATTGCAGGTAGCTTTTCTCCTTTAGTGTATTGATGAGTTTACAGGGGAAACTGAAGGTTAGTGCTAGAGCCCTACTAAGGCCCCAGGAAATGCCAGGTGGAGAAATCTGCAGATCCATTAATGCAAGTATTGTTTTAAAGATCATTTCTAAGAAGAATAAGTTAGATTCAATCAAACTGATAAAAATGCCTATTAGATTTTTGCTTCCAGAGTGTTCTTTTTCAATACTACAAAACTATATCATTGTCTTTCAAAGATAATCTAGATCCACATTCAATAAATCTCTGCTTTGGTTCAGCTCCAGTTTTTAATGGGGGAAAAGCAAAGAATTAACATAAATGACAAAACATGTTTTAAAATGTAGCTATGAGGAAATTCCTGGGAAAGCAGGTATATGAAAGTGAAACGTTCTGGATTCTGAGCTAAAAGTTCCTGAAAATGAATGTTGTAATCATTTTCCGAGATGTTAAATGTTACTGAGAAAGCCACAGCTTTTTAGGAACTGTTAACTTTTTTATCATTTTATTTTAAAATAAATTTCTAATGTATGAACACATCTTTGTAAACTCCTATAGCTTTTGTTGATATACATTTTAATATACTTATCCTGAATAGACTTTTGCATAGTCATTTATCTATCACTACTCATCAACAACACAAACACATACACAAACACACATATACATACATACAAACACACACACATATACAAACACACACATATACAAACACACACACATATACAAACACACGCATAAACATACAAACACATACATACCCATCCACACACAGAGCAGACTATGAACTAAGCCAGGGACCATATCTTAATCTTTTTAAGGGTTCAAATTTTTTACTAGAGCATTTATAAATAATGCTTACTTAGTAAATGCTTATCAAGCTAAACATTTCTTTTAATACTTTAAAGTTAAAGTTCGTGTTTTCTTAAGCAAAAGCCTTAAAATGAGAGCATTTCTAAATAAAATATTCAAAGGACTCCAGGATTCTAATAGTATGTTGGCATGATGTGAAAATTAGATTGTCTTTTTAATCAACTCCATTATTATACCTAGGTTCTGCAGAGATTTTGCTGATAAGTCAATGTAGTAAGTTGTCAGAGATTTGGACTGTCCATTCAAACCTGAAGCTAACTTTAGCAAAAGTCTGTAAAGAATACTAGTGCGCTGGCTTTTGATTAAATTAGTACTGGAATATCCTTACTGCCTTCCCATTTGGTGCAGGGGAAGGTTAAATTTAATTGTCTTATCAGGTTTTAAAAAGTCCCTTCAAGGTAATGTCCTTTGACTTAGGCAGTCCCTGTTGTCCCTCCTCCCACCCCAGTGTCAGGGACAGACCCTAAATTAAAGGTCTAGGGAAAGTGGTGTATGGATGAGGTGCAGCTAATGGGTCCAGCCTTGATGAAGCAGAGTAACCAGAAGAGGAAGAGGAGGAGGAGGAAGAGAAAGAAGAATGGGAAGTTGAGGAGAGAAGAGGAGGAAAAAAGGCAGCAAAGAAGTGTGGACCAAATGGTACTACATCTGCCAGGGCCACCTTCTTAACGTGTCAACATAAGGCCACCCTGCCTTGTCCTTTGTAGCTATCACAGATGCCAATTTTACTTCTCAAAATGGAGCATAGGCACACACACACACACACACACACACACACACACACACACACACACACACACACACACACCCATGCCTGGCAGTGCCTTTCATGGCCTCTCAAACGGTGCTCGGTTCCAGGACGATGCTAGTTGGCACGCTAAGGTTTCTTGTCTTCAGACACAAAACGGTGCTTCGCAATCTAGGCACTATTGGCATTAAGGACCAGCTAATTTTCTGTGGGGGGAGGCTGTTCTGTGTGCTCCCAGATGTTTGGCAACACCCCTGACCCATGCCCGTTCAATGCCAACAGTATCCCCTCCCCTAATTATGGCAGTCAAAAAATGTTTCCTGATACTGATGGATTCTCCCCTCAGAGGCAAAAACCACTCCAACCAAGTACTGTTGAAATGGAAGACATGCTGGGGCTGCATCAGGAGAAAGGCTGCTGGATAAAAATGTATGCATCTTTGTAAAAGCAGCCCATTGCTACGCGGCTTCTAACACCAGTTCTGTGCCAGCGTTGACCCTCAGCCAACCTTGGCCTTGTAGAAACAGAGATAGAGAAAACATCAGTGGAAGCCTCACACCAACATGTCAAATGAGAACATTACAACAGAGCCAGCTGCAGCCTGGCCTCCTTCCAGGAGGGCCTGCCATCCAAGAACCACCCCCTCCATTTCTGCAGGGACAGCAGGATCTCAGAATAGCCTAGCTTCCAAAAGCCATGAGGTCCTTTGTACCTATTCTTAGAATTCAGGTACAAGTTAAAGTGGTGTGTGTGTGTGTGTGTGTGTGTGTGTGTGTGTGTGTGTGTATGTGTGTATACATATATATGTGTATATATACATATATATATATATAATTTTCAACTGTATGAGATCAGACACAAGACAAAAGTAATTTCAATATCCTCCTTTTAAATCCCCCACACTGTGAAGCCTGGAAAGGCATTCCTTTCCTGTGCTTAAGCAAATAATAAATTAGAAGTCTGCAGAAATATAAAAGAAATTAAAAGCTAGCTGGGTAAAGAGGATTTCATTTTAATTTCTTTCTCTAAAACTCAGAAGTCAGCAAGGATGCAACTTCTTTTAGATATCAAGTTCCTTGTTGCTGTCAGACAAAGAGAGCCGCTGCCATGTGGGTGGCAGTGTTGCTGGGTGGCTGCGGTCCAGGTCAGGTGTTTCCAGGCTCTGG